>NC_069500.1:761853909-762206409 GCF_027579735.1 Bombina bombina
ACCACACTAAATAAAATAACATTCAACATAGTTAACCACCATTAAACATTCATTAACATTCAACTTGCCTGTATCGTTATTACCTTGTCACTGTTTCCGAGAGGAGAGATTTCCCTTCATCATGAGTTGCTAATTACTGTCTTAAAAAGTCTTGCCTGAATTTTGTCTTCGAGAGTCTCACTAACTTAAAGGGACAGTTTACTCAAAATTTTTCTCCCCTTTAATTTGTTCCCAATGATCCACTTTACCTGCTGGAGTGTATTAAATTGTTTACAAGTAGCTCCTTTACCCTTATATTGGCATTTGAAATTGTTGATTTAGCATGTGGTATCCCCACCTATTCTGAAAGTTTGTGGCCGTGCGTACCAGCTATAGATAAGCTTTGTAAACACAGCCAGCAGAAGAAATTACACTCCCAGTCGGATATAGCAGAGATAAGGTAATACAATGTTGATTTTCCATTGTTCTCTCAAAGCACTGGTGATTGTTTTAAGGACAGATATAAGATAAAGTAGCAGGTATATGTACACAATGTGATACAGTAATGAGATCTGATTATACCTACAAGCTCAACCCATTTTATTAGGTTGTGGCTTCAAAACAAAAAATCAGAGCTTTAATATACACAAATAAGCCTTAAAAATCTAATTTTCATACATTTTTTACTCTGCAGTTGGTAAAAAAAGTAATTGTAAACACATTAAGGGAAAAACTATTTTACAGTATACTGTCCCTTTAAGTGTCACCTAATCACTTAGTCTTTGGGAGTCTAACCCTGTGCAACATCCTCAGTTACCGTTTAAGATCCAGTAATACCATATCTTTAAGAACCGGTCTTGGTTGCCTTGCATGGAGGCCACCGCCTCCGACAAATTATATATCAATTGGATCCTATCCCTCACCTCCCCCCACGAAGGCACGCCCGTTTTCCAATACCTAGCGATGGTGATTCTGGTAGCTGTGCATAAAATGCGAATAAATGTATTAGTAGCTGCATTAAATCTTGTTATGTGTTCATTCAGTAGTGCCTGAGATGCCCGCAAAGTAATTTGTTCACCCAACACAGTGCTCAACAAATTGGACAGCCTTGACCATAACCTTTGCACCTGAGGGCATTCCCACCACATGTGTATGTATGAGCCCACTTCCGGGCAACCCCTATAGCAGTTTCTGTTACCCCCCGTTGAATAATGGGCGGTAATAAGTGGGGTAAGGTACCATTGGAATGATGTCTTTATGCAGTTTTCTTTGAAATCCGCACAGATCAAACCTTTAGAAGAAGAAGCGAAAATCGCTTCCCATTCCCCCTTAGAATATTCCCTATTCAAATCAGTTTCCCATTTAGTTTCTATAAGTGTCTTAGAGGGATTTTTAGCTTTCTGTAGGGTTAGATAAATCAGAGAGATCACTTTTTTACCCCTAATACTTGTATCACATAAGCGCTCCAATATAGTCGGGGAGTGTTTTTGATATTGTGGCATATACTTTGTAATTGCAGAGGTTACTTGGAGATATAAAAAACAATGTAATTTCACAGGGCTAATTAGTTCTTTTATATAGTCATATGTGGCTAACTTACCATTGTGATAGAAATCTGCTACTCTATAAAGACCCTTATTCTCCCATTTTTCTATCTGGACCCGGAAATCTATATGGAGAAGAGTTTTGATTGGTCTCATCAGGGAATATGACGGGATAAGATGTAGGGAATTAGTCAATGCTGTCCACATAAACATCATCTCTTTAGTAATTGATGAAGCTGAGGAATCCTTAATGGATTTACCATCTCGCTCCCATAGGATATCTTCTGGAGATCTATAAGAGGAGATCGCCGTCTCCACCTCCACCCAGACCAACCTATCCACTTTCTTGCTGATTAGTGTTGTTTGTCCCAGCCTAGCCGCCTGATAATAGTCTATTATGTTAGGGACTCCCACCCCTCCCAAATTTCTATGCAGCTTAAGAGTTTGAGAGGCTATCCTAGCCTTCTTATGACCTCTTACAAAACGAATCAGGTCCTCTTGCATTTTTTGCAATTCAGAACTGGGAATCGTTATTGGCAAGGCTCTAAACAGATATAGAAGCTTCGGGAGAATATTCATTTTTATAGCTGACAACCGCCCATACCAGGAGAAATTCCCCAATTTCCATTTCCCCAAATCTCTCCTAATAGTTTTAAACAGGGGGACATAGTTTAAATTGTATAGTGCTTTAACATTATTTGACAGGTTTATCCCTAAATATCTAATTGCCTCCTTGGCCCAGGTAAATTCAAAATTAGTTTCTATTAACTTTTTCGTGTGGTCCGGGAGAGCAATCTCCAGAGCTTCACTTTTTTCTAAATTAATTTTATAACCCGAAATGTTAGTATAGTCTAGTAGGATACGGTACAGATTAGGGAGAGATATCAGAGGCTTAGTCAGTGTGAGGAGCACATCGTCGGCAAACAAAGATAGTTTAAATTCTTGTTGCGTTATCTGCACTCCGTGTACATCCGGGGATAATCGTATTTGTGCTGCCAATGGCTCTATACAGAGCGCAAATAACAGCGGGGACAAGGGGCAGCCCTGCCTGGTCCCATTTAATATATCAATAGACCTTGATTGAAAGCCTGCAGCTCTGATCATTGCCGTGGGATGCGAATATATACTTTTAATTGCCTGAATAAACCTCTCCTGGATACCCATCTTTTCTAGAACACTGAACAAAAAGTCCCAGTCTATTCTGTCGAACACCTTCTCTGCATCCAAAGATAGGACCAGAGAAGGCGTTCTTGTCTTGGTGAGATAATCCACCAGGGATATTGTGCGTCTAGTGTTATCTGGGGCTTCTCTCCCCACTATAATCCCCACCTGGTCTGGATGGATTAGGGACGGCAGGTGTTTTTGTAATCTATTGGCCAGGATTTTAGTGAAGATTTTAATATCTTGATTTATTAGCGAGATGGGCCTGTAGCTTTGACAAACTTTTGGGTTTTTCGCTGCCTTTGGAATCACCACTATTTTAGCCTGCAGGATCTCCCTTGGAATCTCAACTCCCTGTAGTATATTGTTGCAAAATTTTACTAAGTGAGGGACTAAATGTGACTTAAAAAGCTGGTAATACTCCCCCGGGAACCCGTCTGGTCCTGCTGCCTTCCCTAATTTGAGACAGTTGATTGCGTTTAACACCTCCCCCGTGGAAATGTCTGCACTCAGTTCCTTACTGGCCTCATCTTCTAGGGACTGGAGCTTAGCGTTATCTAGGAAAGTTGTCCTTAGTGTTTCTGTCTGAGAGTCGTGATTCACCTTCTCCCCATCATAGAGTTTTGCATAAAACTGGGCAAAGCTGTCAGCTATATCTTGAGGGTTGGATGTGTATGTCCCATCCATTTTCTGTATAGTGGGTATTGCAAAAGATTTTGTCTGCTCCCTCAATTTATGGGCTAAATATCTATCGGGCTTATTGGAGTATAAAAAGTATTGAGCTTTAAGTCTGTGAGCTGCCCTAATGGAAGCCTTGTTCAACAAAGTAGCTAGTTCCAATCTCTTACTTTGCAACTGGGAGAAAGTGTCTGGCGACAACGTCCATTGGTGTCTTTTAGTCAGGGTGTCAATCTGGTTCTGCAAGGAGTCTGTCAAGGACCTAGTTTCCTTAGTCAAGGCAGATTTCGCCTTAATCAGTAAACCCCTAATATATGGCTTATGCGCCGCCCATGAATAGGATGGGTTCATAGTTGTACCTAAGTTCAACTCCCAATACTCCTCGAGAGCCTTCAATACAGACTCTTTAGTGTTTGGATCCTTAAGTACGTATGGATCATAGTTCCAAGTACGAGCAGCACTCGTTAGGAAAGTCGCTTGTATGTCAATCTGAATTATAGAGTGGTCTGACCACGCACATGCATGTATGCTAGAGGAGGATAAATCTGGGATTAGAATTTGGCTCAAATATATATAGTCCAATTTCGAATATGTCTTATGTGCATGAGAGTAATAGGTGTAATCAGTTGTTTTGCCGTAAAGCGTGTCCCACGAGTCTAGTATATTATGTGATGTCCAAATCTCTTTTATTTGCTTAACTGTGGAGTTATGTCTTATTTGCTTCTGCGTTTGGGACACCCCCACCCTGCTTTGATGGGTATACATTGAAATGTTAAAATCCCCCCCCAAAATAATTCGTGATCGAGACCATTGGGTCAATAGATGGGAAATGGTTTTAAAGAAGGTTAGCTGTTTGACATTAGGGGCATAGACATTACAGAGTGTGATTTGTTTGTCTTTCTGTCTCCCTCAGACTATTAAAAATCTCCCCTCCGGATCAACTACTGTCTCCTCAACCACCAAATTCAGGGACTGATGTATTAAAATTGAGACCCCTCTCTTTTTTTTGTCTGTTGTGGCGTGAAAGTGTTGTGTGAACTGCCTTGTCCAGTACTTTGGGATAATATCTTTAGTAAAGTGCGTCTCCTGCAAAAAAATAATATTGGCCTTCATCCTTGAGTATTGAGTTAAAGCTGCCCTTCTCTTATGATCTGTATTAAGGCCTCTAACGTTATGTGAGACTAATCTAATGTGTTCAGTCATTACTTACAAGACCCTGTAGGAAATCTCTCACTCCCGGAAGCTCCCTCAGTTCCATCTCTTTGAGTCTTAGGCATAGTAGATGTATAAATCAGTAGGCTAAAACAGAGAAGCGGAAACAGGCATAAACAATTAGAAACAAAAACAAAAATACAAAAACAATAATTGTCAAAATAGTACAACTGACTTTCATTCAACCAAAACATTTTCAATTAACTAATAAACTTTTTTTTAAGTTTTACAGCACCCTGTGGTGCTACTGCTAAACAATTTACTTTCAACATTCTTTCAACTGGCGTCTTATAGAGTGAGACTCCTATAGTTAACCTTCATCAGGACTTTTTGTTACTTTGGGCATGGCCGCCCTGAAAGTCTATGATGATCCCTCTGGACCAAGAGGTAAGGAACACTTCACAGGTAGTCACCTCCCTGTGGGCAACAACCTTCAACTTCTCAAAAAAAGAAAAAAGTCACCTCTAAGCCAGAGTCACTTGAGATTAAAGGAATGGACTGGGAAAGAGAATCATGATTTAGTTTTTTTCTTCTCCACTTTGGTCCAACGTGGTTTCTGGTGTAAGGAGGGTCTTGAGCTTTGTTGTGAGCTGACCTCCGTAGCTGTGAGCTGTGATAGATCTGGAGTCTCTAGTTGAAGTTTGCCGCAAGCATCTGGAATCTCTGTTACCTCCTTAAGACTTATTGTTCTTCCCTCGTGTAAGATTTGCAATCCAAACGGGAAACCCCAGCGATATTTGATTTGGTTTTTCCTCAAAAGCGTTGTCAGGGGCCTAAGCTGACCTCTTCTTTGAAGTGTTCTAACACATAGATCTTGAAAGACCTGTACAATTGAACCCTGAAATTTAAATGTTGGGTGTTTCCTTGCTGCTAGAAGTATAGTTTCCTTATCCGGGAATCGAGACATCCTAACTATTATGTCTCTAGGAGGAGCGTCTTCTTTGGGTTTGGCCCTTAAGGCTCTGTGAGCCCTTTCAAGTTGGAATTTCCCGTCTTCCACCTCTCCTGTTATTGCTTGAAAAAACATTTGTAGATAGTTAGGCAATTCCATAGCGGAGACTAATTCTGGGACTCCTTTCAGGCGCAAGTTGCACCTGCGGCTCCTATTTTCTAGGTCTTCTAACTTTTCTTGGACCTCATCAATCACTACTTGTTGAGAAGCCACTAGTTGTTGTAGATCGGATAGGTCTGTCGCAGTGGAAGTCTCTGATTCCTCCAAGGTGGCTACTCTTGTACCCAATTCCTGGATATCGTGTTTTATTTCCGTTAGACTATTGGTCATAGTGTTCTGCAGCGTATCAAATTTTTCCCACATCTTTTCAAAGTTCATATTTATGTCTTGTTTAGAAACCAATGCTTTTAGATCAGCTCTAGTAGCCGGGATAGAGTCTCCATCTATGAGTTGAGAATCAGCATCAGAGTCCACATCATCCTCCTCAACAGTATTCTGGGATTCTTGCTGTTTATCTCCTTTCAGAGGTTTAAAAAACAAATTGGCCGATGGAGTCTTAGGCCCCTGTGGGGGTTTATTTTGTTTCCTGGCAGCCATAATAACAGCAGTTTGCGCAGAAGCGCTGTGTAGATCAAGTATAACAAAAGTCAATCTCTGCCTTAGATTGTTATATTTCCCTGCTAGTTAAAGCATTCAGGAACAGAAAAAAAAAAAAACTGACTGTGTGCAATCAGGCCATTCAACAATATGGGCTGTGGACTGTAAAATTCAAGCTTAGGGCTTCTAGTTGCAGTGTTAACTTATATAGTAGCAAAAGCCCCTTACTGTGAAAGATTATTCCTTCATATGACAGACACTATCAGGGAGTCTCTAGTGAGCAATCAGATGTTTAACATAGTCCTTTAGTTGGAGCATGAGGCTTTATGTTTGTGAAGTTATTCATATTTCCTCTGGTTCAGGGACAGTGAACCACCATGGGAGCTTAAGAATAATCAGCTTGCTGTGTAACCTTTTTTATTGTCAGCTAACAGTTCACACACATTACTTCAGACTTAGCCATTTTATCCGGGGAAGCCTCTAGGGTTAATTACAGGCAAAACTGGGAAACGGAACCCCGGATAATCTTAGGTAGCCCACCTCCAGCCCTTTTACTTAACTGCCAGTCTGCCGTTGCATCCATTCCAGGCCGCAGGATTCACATGGCCTCTCGTCTAACCGCTCCGAATGTGTGCGGTGCCTGCAGAGTTTGAAGTGCGTAGTCAGCGCAGCGTTATCACGGCTAGTCGGCTGCAAGTTTGGAGCATACCCGCCGTCTGCCTTCTTAGTTTGCCGGAGTTAGATGGGGCCTCAATACACTGTGCGTGTGCTCAAAATGGCGGGCAGACTTTTTCAGCTCCCTCACTCAAAAGTTCATCAGAGTCAGCCCGCCGCTCCCAATCTGCTGTGCGTTATGTTCCCAGGGGCTCACCCTGCCTACATAGCCCTCTGAATAGCTAGGATGCCAGTATAATTTGCTTTTATTGAAGCTTGAATAGCAGTGCTGCACGGAGCTCTCCCTTTACACCTCCATCTTGCTTGAGCTCCAGGCTCCGCCTCCCCTCTTTTTATTATTTAAAGAGACAGTAACGGTTTTGTTTAAATTTGTTTTTATTGCATTAATAGCCTGCCTAAATCTGTCTAACATGTCTGTACCTTCAGATAGCATATGTTCTGTGTGTATGGACCCCAAGGTGGTTCCCCCTTTAAATGTATGTGCAAATTGTGCCATGGCGTCCAAACAAAGTAAGGACAGTACTGTCACATTTAATAAGGTTGCCCAAGATGATTCTTCAAATGAAGGTAGTGGGGATAGTTCATCATCCTCTCCTTCTGTGTCAACACCAGTTTTGCCCGCGCAGGCGATACCTAGTACATCTAGCGCGCCAATGCTTGTTACTATGCAGCAATTAACAGCAGTAATGGATAATTCTATAGCAGCTCTTTTATCCAAACTGCCAGCATTTCCCAGAAAGCGTGATTGCTCAGTTTTAAATACAGAGGATGAGCAAGTAGGCGCTGACGATAAATTATCTGTTATACCCTCACATCAATCTGAGTTGGCAGTGAGGGAGGGTCTGTCTGAGGGAGAAATTTCTGATTCAGGAAAAATTTCTCAGCAGGCAGAACTTGATATCGTGGCATTTAAATTTAAGCTAGAACATCTCCGCGCCCTGCTTAAGGAGGTGCTAGCTACTCTTGATGATTGTGATTCTTTGGTGATTCCAGAGAAGTTGTGCAAAATGGACAAATTCTTAGAGGTCCCAATGCACGCTGATGCTTTTCCGATACCCAAGAGGGTGGCGGACATAGTGACTAAGGAGTGGGAGAAGCCAGGTGTACCTTTTGTTCCACCTCCTATATTTAAGAAAATGTTCCCCATTGTCGACCCCAGAAGGGACGCATGGCAAACGGTCCCTAAGGTAGAGGGGGCAGTTTCAACGTTAGCCAAGCGCACAACTATTCCTATAGAGGACAGTTGCGCTTTCAAAGATCCTATGGATAAAAAATTGGAAGGATTGCTTAAAAAGATTTTTGTTCAGCAAGGTTTCCTTCTTCAACCAATTTCGTGCATTATTCCTGTCACCACGGCGGCGTCTTTTTGGTTCGAGGAACTAGAAAATTCGCTCCAAAAGGAGACTCCATATGATGAAGTCATGGACAGAATTCACGCACTAAAGTTGGCTAATTCCTTTATTTTGGATGCCGCTTTTCAATTGGCAAAATTAGCGGCGAAAAATTCAAGTTTTGCAATAGTGGCGCGCAGGGTGCTTTGGCTAAAATCTTGGTCGGCGGATGTGTCTTCCAAAACAAAATTGCTTAATATTCCTTTCAAAGGTAAGACCCTTCAGACATCACTGGGGGAAAGGGCCATGCCCTCCCACAGGATAGGCCTTTCAAGGCTAAGAACAAATCTCATTTTCGTTCCTTTCGCAATTTCAGGAACGGACCGGCTCCTAACTCTGCAGCCTCTAGACAAGAGGGTAACGCTTCCCAGCCTAAACCAGCATGGAAACCATTGCAAGGCTGGAACAAGGGTAAACAGGCCAAGAAGCCTGCTGCTGCTACCAAGACAGCATGAAGGGGTAGCCCCCGATCCGGGACCGGATCTAGTAGGGGGCAGACTTTCTCTCTTTGCTCAGGCTTGGGCAAGAGATGTTCCGGATCCCTGGGCACTAGAAATAGTCTCTCAGGGGTATCTTCTAGAGTTCAAGGAACTTCCTCCAAGGGGAAGGTTCCACAGGTCTCGCTTATCTTCAGACCAGATAAAGAGACAGGCATTCTTACATTGCGTAGGAGACCTATTAAAGATGGGAGTGATACACCCAGTTCCAACAGCGGAACAAGGTCTGGGTTTTTACTCAAACCTGTTTGTAGTTCCCAAAAAAGAGGGAACTTTCAGGCCAATTCTGGATTTAAAAATTCTAAACAAATTCCTCAGAGTTCCATCATTCAAAATGGAAACCATTCGGACGATTTTACCAACAATCCAGGAGGGTCAATATATGACTACCGTGGACTTAAAGGATGCGTACCTGCATATTCCTATCCACAAAGATCATCATCAGTTCCTGAGGTTCGCCTTTCTGGACAAACATTACCAGTTTGTGGCTCTTCCATTCGGTTTAGCCACTGCTCCCAGAATTTTCACAAAGGTGCTAGGGTCCCTTCTAGCGGTCCTAAGGCCGAGGGGCATTGCTGTAGCACCTTACCTAGACGACATTCTAATCCAAGCGTCCTCCCTTTCCAAAGCAAGGGCTCATGCAGACATTGTTTTAGCCTTTCTCAGGTCTCACGGGTGGAAGGTGAACATAGAAAAGAGTTCCCTGTCCCCGTCCACAAGGGTTCCTTTTCTGGGAACAATAATAGATTCTGTGGAAATAAAGATTTTTCTGACAGAGGTCAGAAAGTTAAAGCTTCTAAACGCTTGTCGAGTTCTTCAATCTATTCCTCAGCCTTCCATAGCTCAGTGCATGGAGGTAATAGGACTAATGGTTGCAGCAATGGACGTGGTTCCTTTTGCTCGAATTCATTTAAGACCATTGCAACTGTGCATGCTCAAACAGTGGAATGGGGATTATGCAGACTTGTCTCCCCAGATTCAAGTAGACCAGGTAACCAGAGACTCACTCCTCTGGTGGTTGACTCAGGATCACCTGTCTCAGGGAATGAGTTTCCGCAGACCAGAGTGGGTCATTGTCACGACCGACGCCAGTCTCTTAGGCTGGGGCGCGGTCTGGGACTCCCTGAAAGCTCAGGGTCTATGGTCTCGGGAAGAGTCTCTTCTCCCGATAAACATTTTGGAACTGAGAGCGATATTCAATGCGCTCCTGGCTTGGCCTCAACAAGCGAAGGCCAGATTCATAAGATTTCAGTCGGACAACATGACGACTGTAGCGTACATCAATCATCAGGGGGGAACAAAGAGTTCCTTGGCGATGAGAGAGGTATCCAAGATCATCAAATGGGCGGAGGATCACTCCTGCCATCTATCTGCAATTCACATCCCAGGAGTAGACAACTGGGAGGCGGATTATTTGAGTCGTCAGACTTTCCATCCGGGGGAGTGGGAACTTCAGGTCTTTGCCCAGTTAACTCAACTATGGGGCACTCCAGATATGGATCTGATGGCGTCTCGTCAGAACTCCAAGGTTGTTCGCTATGGGTCCAGATCCAGGGATCCCAAGGCGACACTAGTGGATGCATTGGTGGCGCCTTGGTCGTTCAATCTAGCTTATGTGTTTCCATCGTTCCCTCTCCTTCCCAGGCTTGTAGCCAGGATCAAACAGGAGAAGGCCTCGGTGATTCTAATAGCTCCTGCATGGCCACGCAGGACTTGGTATGCAGACCTGGTGAATATGTCATCGGCTCCACCATGGAAGCTACCTTTGAGGCAGGATCTTCTAGTACAAGGTCCATTCGAACATCCAAATCTAGTCTCTCTGCAACTGACTGCTTGGAAATTGAACGCTTGATTCTATCTAAGCATGGGTTTTCAGATTCGGTTATAGATACTCTGGTTCAGGCCAGAAAACCTGTGACTAGGAAAATTTACCATAAGATATGGCAAAAATATATCTGTTGGTGCGAATCCAAGGGATACTCTTGGAGTAAAATTAAAATTCCTAGGATACTTTCCTTTCTCCAAGAGGGTTTGGATAAAGGTTTGTCAGCTAGTTCTCTAAAAGGAAAGATATCTGCTCTGTCTGTTTTGTTGCACAAACGTCTGGCAGCCGTGCCAGATGTACAGGCGTTTGTACAGGCGTTAGTCAGAATCAAGCCTGTCTACAGACCTATGACTTCTCCATGGAGTCTAAACTTAGTTCTTTCAGTTCTTCAAGGGGTTCTGTTTGAACCCTTACATTCCATAGATATTAAGTTACTATCTTGGAAATTTCTGTTTTTGGTTGCTATTTCTTCTGCTAGAAGAGTTTCTGAATTGTCTGCTTTGCAGTGTACTTCACCCTATCTGGTATTCCATACAGATAAGGTAGTTTTACGTACCAAGCCTGGTTTTCTTCCAAAAGTGGTTTCCAACAGGAATATTAACCAGGAAATAGTTGTTCCTTCTCGGTGTCCGAATCCAGTTTCGAAGAAGGAACGTTTGTTACACAACCTAGATGTGGTCCGTGCTTTAAAATTCTATTTAGAAGCAACAAAGGATTTCAGACAGACATCATCCTTGTTTGTCGTTTATTCTGGTAAGAGGAGAGGGCAGAAAGCTACTGCTACCTCTCTTTCCTTTTGGCTGAAAAGCATCATCCAATTGTCTTATGAGACTGCCGGACGGCAGCCTCCTGAACGAATTACAGCTCACTCTACTAAAGCTGTGGCTTCCACATGGGCTTTCAAGAATGAGGCTTCTGTTGAACAGATCTGTAAGGCAGCGACTTGGTCTTCTCTGCATACTTTTGCCAAATTTTACAAATTCGATACTTATGCTTCTTCGGAGGCTGTTTTTGGGAGAAAGGTTTTGCAAGCTGTGGTGCCTTCCGTTTAGGTTACCTGACTTGTTCCCTCCCTTCATCCCTGTCCTAAAGCTTTGGTATTGGTTCCCGCAAGTAAGGATGAAGCCGTGGACCGGACACACCAATGTAGGAGAAAACAGAATTTATGTTTACCTGATAAATTTCTTTATACTACGGTGTGTCCGGTCCACGGCCCGCCCTGGCTTTTAGTCAGGTTTAAAATTTTTATTTTCTGTACACTACAGTCACCACGGCACCTTATAGTTTCTCCTTTTTCTCCAGTGTCTGTCAAAAGAACTGAAAAAAGGGGCAGTTTGCAGAGGCTTAGATACAAGATAATCACAGAGGTTAAAAGTATATTATTATAACTGTGTTAGTTATGCAAAACTGGGAAATGGGTAATAAAGGGATTATCTATCTTTTAAAACAATAAAAATTGTGGTGTAGACTGTCCCTTTAAACGGGGAGTTTGGTCTGTCACTGTGTAACCCTTACACTACCTGATCGATACAACATCATACCTGATGTTTTAAAGTAGGGATGCACCGAAATTTCGGCCGCAGAAAGTTTCGGCCGAAAATGGCATTTTTGGCTATTTCGGTTTTCGGTTTTTTAGCCTGTTATTTTCGGTAAAATTATTGTGTAGCATGTTTCAAATTTGATGCTAGCCTAGAGCTGCTGTTTAAGTTTATTACTTGACTTTCTGTTCTGCATATAATGAGTTTTCTAGGACTATACTTTATTTGGATAATTAGTAAAAAAAAAACCTGTTAAATATGATTATTTTACATTGAACTAAATGAAGAATAATACAGTATATTGATATTTATAATTGTTTTAAGTAGGGATGCACCAAAATTTTGGTCACAGAAACATTTTGGCCGAAAATGGCATTTTTGTTTGCCTGTTTTTTTTTTTTCTTGGTAAAATTATTGTGTAGTATATTATTGTTTTTAAGATATTTTTGTCCAATTTTAGTGTGTTACTTTCAATAAAAGTGTGGGATTTTTTTATTGGCTCTAATTATGCAAAAAAAAAAACTAAAAAAAATTAATTTGAAAAAATACATTTTCGGTATCAGTTTCGGTTTTCGGCCAAGTGCATCCCGGATTTTCGGATTCGGTTTCGGCCCAGAATTTCCATTTCGGTGCATCACTATTTTAAAGCACGTTATTCCAAACAATTTAGGAATGTTAGGTGATTTATGCCCTTTATGGATTAAAACCAGACTCTGCATCAACTATGTAATTTTCCATGGGAGTTTTGCCATGGATCCCCCTCCGGCATGCCACAGTCCAGGTGTTAGTACCCTTGAAACAACTTTTCCATCACTATTGTGGCCAGAAAGAGTCCCTGTGGGTTTTAAAATTCGCCTGCCTATTGAAGTCTATGGCGGTTCGCCCAGATCGCCTGTTCGCGAACAGTTGTGGAAGTTCGCGTCCGGCGTTCACGAACGCAAAATTTTAGGTTCGCGACATCACTACTGCTAACCCTAAGAAATGGCCAAAGTTTGCCATCCAAGTCTTTCAAACACTCAAGGATCCCTTTGTCTCAGCCCGATTCTTCAACATTCCAATCACATCCTAAAGGTTGATACTTCAGATGTTGGAATAGGGGCAATTTTATCCCAGAAAGATCCTTCAACTGGCAGGCAACATCCTGTGGCTTTCTTTTCCAAAAATTCTCCAAAGCAGAACTCAACTATGATATGGCAAATAAAGGACTATAATATGTATAAAATATATTAATTTTATTTGAAAAGCTTCACTTTATTTCCTTTGTCAGCCATTGCAGTGTCTTGTTCTATTTCTAGAAACACTCGTAATAAAATAATAATAATGTAAAAACTGACAAATTAATATATGGACTCTTTTGTTTATGCAGTATCTCAACACATTGAGAACATGTTTTAATAAATTATTATTCATAATAATAATTATTATTATTATTATTATTAAGAAAAAAACAGGGAAATTGCTGGTTTCAGTGCTCCACTAGTCATTTCATGCAATAATAATAATAAACTTATATTGCCTTACTGTGGATCTCTTAATTTAAAGAACCATTAAATAGTAGAAGTGCATAATAAAAATGTATTATGTTACTGAATTTTAAATGAGCAGTAGATTTGTTTTTGACAAATTTCAAAATGTTATTCATTGTGCTGGCCCCTGTATTATCTGACAGCCATCAGCCAATAACAGGCTCATACATACACTGAACATTTTCACATGCTCAGTAGTAGCTGGTGCCACAGAAAATGTGCATGAAAAAATGACTGTTCACAATTTGATAACTTAAGTCTGAATCATGAAAGGTTAATTTTGTCCCTTTAACAACCATCTATTGTTATCTTTCTTTCTCCTGGAGTTTACAGTTTCAAACTTCCATCAATAATTTTATTGGCTTACATGCTAATGGGGTTCACAGGGATAACTAAGGAGGGTAAGAACTGAGGTTAGAAAAGGTTATCATAGGTTGTATGCATCCCTGAACAGTAGAGTTTTTAAAGAGCATTTTAAACTTTCAAAACTAGGGGAGAGTCTTGTGGAGCGAGGCAGAGTGTTCCACAAAATAGGTTCCAGTTTGGAGAAGTCCTGTAGACTGAAGGGGACGAGAGGGAAAGAATCTGGAGACAAGGTCTGAGATATAGGGGGAGCAGTGCCAATGAGGGCCTTGAATTTCAGAGTCAGAATTTTGTGTTTAATTCTGGAGGCTAGAGGAGGCCAGATTGTCAGAGAGGAGCAGCATAAGAAGAGCAATGTGTAAGGAAGATCAGCCTGGCAGAGGAATTCATTATGGATTGTAGAGGAGATATACGGTAACTAGGGAGACCAGACAGGATGGAGTTGCAATAGTCAAGGCGGGAAAATCCCGGAAGCGCAGAACCCCATTATATATGAAGCAGGGGGATTCCCAAAGAGAACTGAAGCAAAGAAGATGCGGAGCGGAGTCGGTGGAAGAGGCCGCAGAAGTCTGCCTCTGCAAAAATGGCCCTGATGTCTGGATAAAAAGTGCCCCGCCATTGACGAAAATTGCAGAGAGGAGGTGGCGTAAAAGGCAGCAGATTGTTGACTTCATGTTGGATGCGGGGCAGACAGGTAACTGCAGGTAGCTGCAGGTGCTGTGCAGGTGCTGTGGATGCTCCGTGCCTCTGTGAGAGGCCTAATATCACGCCAACATATGCTCTGTATCCCTTGGCCACGTACAGGCTTGGGAGTAAGGATTTCGATCCAGCATGGGAAGTTAAAGCAGCAGCCTAGATGTGCACGGTGGCTGGTGCACACCATTTCAGCAGGGGCTCCTAAGTGCTGGAATAAAGACTCTTTCAGACAAAGCCCTCTAACTATATACAGGACTTTTGCATTGATAACTATCAGTCTTCTTACCATACCTGCCTTTCCAAAAGAAAGTTACGAGGCTCGCCTATACAAGTGCAGACGTCTGGGGAAAAATAGTTACAAGCCGCAATACATCAAACGGAGAGACGCCTATAACACTCACCTGGTTGAGACTACTGGATAACTAGGTGGCAGTTCCTCCCATCCTCTGGCGGGTCCGACCCGTTTGCGGCAGGGCTCAAGTTGTGCAGGCTTGCTTGGAAACCCCTGCAGTGGAAGCGGTGGAGTCCCTCTCCCGGGCTGAGAGTGGATTAAAGTCAGCGGTGAGTCGAACGCAGGAGGTCTGTGCCCCCTGGTCGGGCAGACAGACAAAATTGATCCCGCCGTCCATCGGTTCTGGCTGCTGTTTGGTCAGGCTCTTTCTTTCTTTGGCCCGCATACAAGTCGGGAGACAGTGGCTGGTGAGACCGATTGGATTGCTGCTCTCCTCGAAGTGGGCGGACGGCTCTACTGTACTTCTGTCACCTTATCCTGACCACATCTCTGGGTTCTTCGTCAGCAGTAAACCACAAGTGGGGGCGATCGAAGTGGCAAGGCTCCCGATGAGAGGGTAGTCACGGGCACTGAGGTATTGTATCCAGGCCGGCGTATGGGTATCCTGCAGGTGAACAAAGTACTTTGACTTTGCTTATTGTAGATGCACAGACTGCCTAAGTGCTTCTGGTAGTTGTAACACACAACGCATTGGTCCCCCTAGGAGATTCATTGAGAGATCTAATAGCTCATGTGGACTGGGCAAATGGCGGCTATGGCAGTGAAGGCCACGGGGTGAACCACTGTTTGGTCTCTATAAGGTGTATTTTAGGACTGAATACGGGGGAGTCATCACCTCCAGATATGGTCATAAACTATGTGGGGTATACTGTATTAATATAAAAACCCTCTTCCTTTTCAGGTTGTACTTCAGAGATACTCTACCTATGAACGTGAGAGGTGTTATACATCTTAGCAAAGTAACATAGATGGGGCACTATGCCATGTCTCTGGTGGTCAAGATAAAATATTAGCTTTGTTTGATAAATGTATGCTTTAAATTAACAGTGCTGAACTATAGGATTTGTATCTCCATCTCTGTCAATTAAGCTTATAGTTATTTATCATTGTAGGTGTACACAAACAAACTATCCTGGGTAGTTTTCTTTTTTTCCTTCTTGCTGTGTTGCTTTAAGTTAAGAAACTACCTATATATACCTATAGCTATTTTTTTACATCTATATATTCCAAAGTATAGAGTTATTAGCTTGAATTTCTCATACGTTAGAAAGGGTGTTGAAGTAAGGAATAACCCTTCTACACTTTAGAGGAAGGTATACGCTGAAGAATTTTATAGATATTCAATTTAAAATATTACCTTTGCTGGACCATAAGGTACTATGCTTTAGCTGCTATGGAAAATATAAAATACTATTAATGAGTGTCTCCTTAAAGTAATAGCACTGAACTATTAGAGATTGAAATCTAGCTGTTGCAATAGCTATCTATCATTGTATATGTATATGCATAAGATATAGTGGGTCATTTTTTACTGTGTGGCTACAGGATTTATCTCTACCTGCATCTAATTATCCACACCTATTTATATAAAAATATTCTGCTTTCAGCATTAACCTCACGTTATAATATACATTAGAAAGGATTTTGAAGTAAGCAATCATTTTCTTTTTTTCTTGGGTTAAAAACACTATCATTTATGTAACACAAATTGTTGTAACTTAACAAGAAAAGTTAGCACCCTCTTTTTCCTGTCTTTAATGATTCTTCCTGTATAATATAGGAGGTTTTACACAAATTATACTAATTGGAGCTAGTTTATTAGAGTATTATTTGGAGATTTTTTGATTGGTATACTATTTCTAAGTCACACAGGTAACAGCTGTCACAATACTTACAAATATTAGTTAGGTCCTGTTCATGGATAAATATATGCAGTCAAAGTGCTCTCCCTCCAATATGGCACCCAAAGCAAAAGAAAAAAAAGGGGGCAGCAGGAATCTAGACACTAGCATTGTTTCCCCATCGGGAAAAAGTGTTTTCAATCCCCCCTCTAACAATATGGTAGAATTTGCAGCTGAAGTGGCAAAAATGCTGACTCCCCAATTTGATATGATCAAACAGGAGATCAGAAATGAGATATCAAACCTCACTTTAGAGGTCAGGCAGTTTTCATCTAGATTAGAGGAAATTGAGAATCGGATCTCAGATTTGGAAGACAGATTTAATGTAGCTGATCCTACTATAGACACTCACAGTAAAATTATCACTTCGTTGCAAGCTAAGATAGAGGATCTTGAGGATCGATCGAGACATAATAATCTCAAAGTAATTGGTCTACCCGAAACCCCCGAGTTCCAAGACCTAATGAATTTTGTCACCACTACATTACCACAGGTCCTGCAGATTCAAGCTCCTGCTGCTCCCTTTCTGATTGAAAGGGTGCATAGGATAGGCCAACGAAGGGAAGATAACGAGGACCTGAGATCCAGGCCAGTAATATTTAAATTTGTGAATTTTCAAGACAAATTATTATATCTCAAACATTACAGGAAATGTAGTCCTTTCTCTTTAGGCTCTCATAAGTTACTATTGTTTCAGGACTTCTCTTCGGAAACACTAACCAAGAGGAGAGATATGTCGTTTTTTTATGGGAGGCTACAGAAAGAAAATTACAATATCAGATTGATCTACCCCGCAAAGCTAATAGTGCAGAAAGACGGCACTACACACACACTTAACAATGTCATGGAGGCTGAGGCTTTTTGTAGGGAAGCAGGGGTACCATGAATACATAGACAATTTACTAGGAGAGGCTTCTTGAACATAGAACTAGAATTTCTTGTCATTTAGAGTCAGGTAGCAGATTAATATGGTATTTGAACTAAGGAATATGGTAGACATAGAAATGGTGTTTCAGGTTCGGTTTGGGGGGGGGAGTTGGCTGTGTTGTGGTTTTTTCTTTTTTTTCTTTCTCTCCTCTCCTCTCTCGCCTCCGCTCCCCCGTCTACTTCTCCCCACTCCCTTTTTGTCCCTTCCTTGTTTGCAGTCTTCAGAAAGGGCTCCCTGATATTCTCTAAAGGTGAAATTATAGGCAGCACTTCTTTTGTATTTTTTGATTGGCAAGATAAATAGTACTGATGACATGTAACCTTAATCTACTCTCTTGGAATATAGGGGGCATTAATTCACCAATCAAAAGAAAAACCGTAATAAAACATCTGGGGAAATTTAACCCTGACAAAGTCTTTCTACAGGAATTACACCTTAACACTATAGAAATTCCCAAATTAAAGTCAAAGTGGGTAGGGGAAGTTGTGGCGGCTCCATTTACTTCGAGGAAGAGGGGGGTCGCAATCCTATTGAATAGAAAATTAGAATATCGAATAGTTAACACTGTACCTGATCCTGAAGGGAGATTTTTAATATTGGAATTAGAAATTAAAGATATCAGATATATACTGAGTAATATATACGGACCTAATCAAATTGACCATAATTTTTGGTCAGCCCTTTCCGTAAAATTACACAGATTTATAGGACTAAATTTAATTATCGCAGGAGATTTTAACCTGCTAGCAGATCCTTTTCTGGACAATTCTAATAAGAGGGCGCTAAATAGTAGAGGCAGAAAAGCCCGGATCTTCCAGAAACTATGCTCACATTTGGGTATGGTCGACTTATGGCGAGTACAGAACCCGGATGTTCGTACATTTACATGTGTATCCCACGTTCAACGCTCCTGTCGACTTGACTATTTTCTGGTATCAGAATCAATGCTTGCTCAGAATTGGGCTACTAATATCGAAGACATAGCTATTTCTGATCACGCGGTTATAACATTAAATCTTACTAGCGGACATAGGCGGCCTGGTATGAATTACATCTCTTTCCCCAGACATCTAAGTAGTAACATCAAATTTCAGAACCATTTACGCTTGAAATGGGCAGAATATCTTAACAATAATGGTAATTACATAGACAAGATTGAGACATTCTGGGAGGCCTCTAAGGCCGTTTTACGCAGAGAGATTAAATCATACACACTCTATTGGACAAAAAATTGTAGTGCAGTGGCTAGACAACTAGCCAATCGGGTCAAGAACACATATAGAGCCTACATCTCCAGGCACACAAGAGAATGCTGGGAGGCTTATATTACAGCTAAGACACTGCGGGATACACATATAAAACAGACTAGTGTCCAGGAAGAACTTAGAATGAAAGCCAGATATGGGGGGTTCACAGGTAGGTCAGCGAAGTTTCTTGCAGTAAATGAGATGGTTGATAGATGGGCTACTCTATTTCCGGACATAGATGAGCAGACAATTGTGGGGAGTTTTAAAATAGTTCAACAGAGTTGGGTTCCGACTTCATGGAGGGAGTCACAGATGAAAGTTGGACTACAGAGATACCTTACAACTGCGGTTCTCTCTAAATGGTATAAGACAAAGATTTTCTGCCCTAGATGTTCTGCTATAGGCGCTGATCTATTCCATTGTTTATGGAGTTGCCCTAAGGTTCACCAATATTGGGGGAAAATCATATTTTGGATGACGGCAGTTTTGAAAATGGCCCATAAAATATCTCCTATTGAGATCTTCTTCTTGGTAAAATTCCAGGGTATACCTAAGAATTACAGCTTAATAAATACTAATATATTGGTAGCATGCAACCTTCTCTTTAAAGCATGGAAAGCATCTTCTACACCTACAATGGCCCAATTTAAAAGGGCTTTGACAGATCAATTCATAGTAGAACAGATTAATATATCATACCCACAAGATAAATTCATAGCGGTATTCCTTAAAAAGTGGGAGACATTTGTAGGCTCTCTGCCCTTAATACATAAAAAAAATTAATTAAACCAATTAGAAACTCAGAGTTTATACAGATGAATATTTTGGCGGGCCATTTCCCGAGTGAATGGGCAGAGGACACTGAGTGAGGGGTTGGGGAGGGATGGGGACGGAGGGGGGTGGGAGGAGAGGATAGGTCAGCTTGTTTTTTTTTTTTTTTTCTTCTTTCTTTTTTTTTTATTGTCTCAATGTTTGCGTGGTAATGTTTGTGCAGGGGGGGTGGTGGAAAGATAAAAATGCACTAAGATGAAGAAAGAATAGCTATTTGATAAAAGGTTATATGCTTATAATATGCACTTTAGCCAACATATGAATGTTTGCCTTAAACAAGTTTGTAAGATTTGTATCTATGCACGGGCACTTTAGGCCCCTTATCTTGGCTTACCGCTTTTACTTCACTATGGAGGTATTTTTATAATTATTGTGACTTTTGTCCTTACTTTTACCTGTAACCGTCAATGTAGTAAATTTCTTTGTCTTGGTTATAAATAAAGTTTAAAAAAAAAAAAAAAAAAAAGGCAGCAGATTTCCGCCTCCGCTTGAGCCTGGATGAAGAGGGTTTTGCCATTGAAGAAGATTGTGAAGTTGTCGGCGGAAGAGGCCACAGAAGTCCGCTTCCTCAACCACGAAGATGAGCCCCCAGCACCTGGAGCCTGGATGAAAAGGGCCCACCGTTGAACAAGATTGCTGATGGCCGAGGCGGCAGAAGAGGCAGCAGAAGTCCGCCTCCGTCACCGTGAAGATGGGCCCTTGGCACCTGCAGCCTTGATTAAATATGCCCCACTATTGAAGAAGATTTCGGAGGTGGCAAAAGGGGCCACAGAAATCCACCTCAGCTGCCCCGAAGATGGGCCCCCTGACCTTAGATGAAGATGTACCCAGCGTCGGATCAAGAGGAGCTGGAGTCCCCATCAACTGTGAATAACACTTTTGGGGTAAGATAGGTTTTTTTGGGGTGGGTTTTTTATTTTTAAGAATAGGCTTTGTTATTTTTTATTTTAATTCTTAGTCTAGGTTTTTATAGTTAGATTTTTAGTTTTTTTTTAATTATTATTATTTTTATTTTATTTAATTTTTATTTTATGGGGCATGTAGTTGTAGTGTTAGGTATATATTTATTTAATTTTTGGATAATGTAGCTTATTATTTTTTTGCAACAGCTTTTTTTTATTTTTTGTAACTTAGTGGGTTTAGTTTAGAGGTGGGGTTTTAGTTTAGACAGGGATTAGGTGTTACTGTAGTTCTAGTTTGCGTTGGGAGGTGGCGGATTAATCTTGAATCTCCTAACCACCCTCCATACCTGTATAAGATTGATTGGGTGATTACTGTTAGTATTTTGTAGGCTTTAATCTCCTAACTACCCTAAACCTGTATGGGGGTTGATTAGGTTATTATTAAAGGTTACCATTTATTAGACCATAATCAACTATCCACTCCACCCAAACCTCTATTGAGGTGATTAGGTGATTATTAATGGTTACATTTATTAGGCCTTCTTCTAACCACTCCCCATACCTGTATGGGGGTAATTAGGTGATTATTGATGGTTACATTTATTAGATCATCTTCTAACCACCCCCCATATTTGTATGGGGTTTGATTAGGTGATTATTGATGGTTACCATTTATTAGGCCTTAACCTTTTCCTGCCGTTATGCCGTTGTATTCCGTCACAATGGCGCTAGGCTTTAAAGCCGTTATGACGGAATACAATGTCATAGCCAACTGCTGTCCTGAAGCCTACTGGGCTTGCAGGATTTGATTGCGGTCTGGAGGGCGTTCCTAGCGTCATAGGGATGCCCCCCAAACCCGATCCCATAATTGTTCCGATGTAGACTTTATAACCAGGTCACGAAAGGGTTAATCAACTAACCACCCTTCAAACCTGTATGGGGGTTAATTAGGGGATTTTTGATAGTTAACATTTATTAGGTCTTAATAAACTAACCAGCTGTCATATCTGCATGGGGGTCGATTAGGTGATTATTGATGTCAACATTTATTAGGCCTTAATTGCCTAACCACCTCTTATACCTGCATGGGGGTTGAATAGGTGATAAGGTTATTGCAGCTTAATAGTTAATAGTGCATTTATTTACAATACATTTTTTAAATATTATGCATTGTTATCTATGATGCATATTCTTTTAACTATTATATATAAACTAATATGTTTATAGTTTTTATTTTAAATATAAATATATACAGTACTGTGCAAAAGTCTTAGGCCACCATTAGATTTGTTGTTTAAAAAAAATTAAATGGCCATCCATATTTATTTTTCAGTCTATTTATTAAGATACAAACAGAAAATACAAGAAATATGTACACAAAATATAAATAAACTTTTTTTGTCAGAACAAAATGTTTTTTTTTCAGGTAAAAGTCAGTATTTAGTGTGACCTCCCTTAGAACTAAGCACATCTTGAACTCTTTTGGGGAGACTGTCCTGAAGTAATCTTCTGGTATATTATACCATGTTTCTTTCTGTACTTCCCAGAGTTCTTCTTTAGATTTAGGTTGTTTTTTATTGATTTCTCTGTCCAGGTGATCCCATACTGCCTCTATAATATTCAGGTCTGGCGCTAGAGCAGGGGCAGAGGTTAATAGAAATGAAATTATAAGATAAAAAATGTTAAGATAAAAAATGTATATATATCTGATATATGCGCAATTATATATCTAGAGATTAGCAGATTACAGATTACAATAGAAATATATTTAATACATAAAAATAAGGTACTATATTAATACATCAGTAGATTATAAATACAAAGCTCATAATAAAAAGAAATAACTGATACAATCTAGTGTTTAGAGATTCTGGACGCCCAGTATAGGTATAAGCAAAAAAACTAAACAATCGTTAAAAACAAAAAGAACACAGTAAAAATGGCGCAGGAACGGAATGTCATTCACTTCAAATCCGGATAATCAAGCTGTGTGGACTAAGCAGTACCTTATGATTGCTGTTTCTTCGTCTAAGTTGCAAATAGGTGCAGGTATGCTGTGTAATTTACTCCAAATGCTTACAGTGCAGCGGTAGGGCTAGAGGTCTGTGCAATACCTTTTAATAGCTAAACCTTTGTCCACTCCGGTGGCTCTGTTCTCAGATTCCTTGTGCTCACTCCCCTCAGAAGCACCACGAGACGCTGTTGACTTCCACGTCTGACGTCGTCTGGGGTTGGCGGTCACATGGGTATGCAATCAACAGCAGCGTCAACATTTGTGTGACGTCTGTCAGACTCTTTAGAATGTCCAAATGTTAAGTTTCTTCTTAAGCGTGCCCCTAGGCCGGTTGGTTAATTTGATGTGGGGAGTTTGATACCTATGGTAATGGAAATGTTGCAGCACCCATTTATCAATGGTCCCAAAGCAAAGTTCCAGCTCCAATATTAGCTGTAAGTCAGTGAAATGATGATAGGTGATATGTGCAATTTCCACCTAGACAAACTAAAAGAACACAATTAACGCATTTCACCCCTCTCCTGGGGCCTTTTCAAATGCTTCCAATAAATTAAACTCATACCACATGTGTATGTAATGCTCAAGCATGTCTATCACAAACCTGGTGTAATAGACCTATTTACAGAAGTAATTTTGACATGAAATAGTAGGACAAATACAGGTGTTAACAATGACATTAAATGGACCCAACATCTTTCTTTCATGATTAAGATAGAGCAGGCAATTTTAAGCAACTTTCTAATTTACTCCTATTATCACGTTCCAATCCACAAGGATCACTTCCAGTTCCTAAAGTTTGCATTCCTGGACCAGCACTTCCAGTTCATTGCACTTCCATTTGGTCTAGCTACTGCTCCAAGGATCTTTACAAAGGTTCTAGGTGCTCTTCTAGCCGTTGCCAGTAGCTCCCTACTTGGATGATATTCTGGTACAAGCACCATCTTTTTGTCTGGCGGAGGACCATTCGGAATCTCTTCTCTCTCTTCTTCGATCTCTTGGATGGAAGATAAATCCAGAAAAGAGTTCTCTTATTCCAAGCACCAGGGTAGAATTCCTGGGTACTATAATAGACTCCATATCCATGAGGATATTTCTAACAGACCAGAGACATTGCAAGCTTGATAATAAAATTTGGGTTTAGTATCCCTTTAATTAGGGTTCCAATCCATTTAGGTTTACAAGAGCCAAGTTCATGCTATTGCTAAAGTGTAAGGGGAGGTCACACTAAATACTTGCCACTTTAGCTTATAAAAGCTGTTTTTTCTGACTCTTTGTTTTTAATACAAAAAAAAAGTGTCTGTGTTCGTTACATAATTAAAACTTAAAAATGTTATTCATATTCCAACAGGATAAAATGAGGTGCAGCAACCCCAGGTTACACAATAATTTCAAGAGCGTAGCACAAAAGGACCCTTTTGTGCTACACTCTTGAAATGATTGTGTAACCTGGGGTTGCTGCACCTCATTTTATCCTGTTGGAATATAAATAAAATTTTGAAGTTTTAATTACGTAACGGACACAGTCCCTTTTTTTTGTACTTCTCTGCATACCACCTGGAGTCTGGATACATGGCTGTTTGCCATTGGTAGGAACAGGTGGGCTGTGTTTGCATTGGCTCAAGGGTAGGTCACATGTGAGTGATGTAGAGGAAGGTGGAAGATCACCAAAAATCCCGGAGGAGATACACTGGAGACCACGAAAATTGAAGTAAGAAAGACATTGTCCCAGCTTCAGCGGCAGCAGGTACAGGGCCAAGGGCAGTTTTCCTGTTGAAATTCGTGAGTTTGGCGATAGCCAGTATATCCACATCTGTTTCCTTATTCCCCTCACAAATAGAGCCATTATGCAGACACCTAATTAAGACGGCTTACACTAGCAGTATTTTTTGTTTATAGTGCCATAAGGTTTCTGGGTTTACAACACTTTTCTGGCCAGGTTCCTGCTATTTCTCAAGTGTTAGGGGAGGTCACACTAAATACTTGCCACTTTAGTCGAAGCTGTTTTTTCTGATTTTTTTCTTTTTTTTAATACTGTATACAAATATCCTGTATTTTCTGGTTGTATTCTAATAAAGAGACTGAGAAATTTTATATGGTCAATATAACATTGCTAAAAACAAATCTAATGGTGGCCTAAGACTTTTGCACAGTACTGTATTTTAAAATGTATATTCATGCTACAAAAGGCATTAGTGTCACATTTGTTTTATTGCATAACAGGCATGCAGTTAAGTGATACTATAATTATAATGAAACTGTCTTTTATAACATAAATATCTATTTTAAAACTATATTTTTATTTGCATCATAAATGCATCAACCAAGAATATCTAAAAAATGTATTTATATATCCAATACTTAAACTAATATGAACTATAGATGACCATGAATTTTATTTCAAAGAATGTAGATATAATCTAGTAAGGCCTTGCATTGATATTCAATATTTAACAGTTATTCATGTATATTGCTTTATGGTTTAAGTATGGCATATAAATTAAAAGTGTGTTTATGTACACTTGTGTTTATTAGGGATAAAATATATATATATATGTTAATATATATTTATATTATAGTAGTCAGTATCATTAAATTATAGTTTCTCATAACAGGCATGTAGTTATGTATATCTATAATATTAAATATACTGTCTTTAATTAGAAATAATAAAACTCAACAAGCAACATTAATTACATTTAAATTTATATACAAATGTTTAAACATTATGCGTTGTACATAACAATGCATCATTTAAATATTGAATATTTATGTATAGGACCTTAGCATCTATAGTTAGTTTTAGTTTATGGCAGATAAGGGGTCAATGTTTAAATAATATGCTTTGTCATGTACAATGCATATTGTTTAAATTATTGTATAGCTGAAAAGGGATTTAATGTTTGCTTAATATTATTTCAAATATAAACATGTATTTTCAGATATATATTTATGTTTACACACACAGAGAAATGTAATGGCGCTAACTCTCTTAGGAACAATGAATAAAGTTTATGAATAGAGGATAAATGAAAAGAAATGACACACTAATATAAACCACCTATAAAATGGAATAGCCAAAGGGTAATAGGGATTACCCAAGAATATGGAGTCAAATATATGAGCAATATATAAAAAAAACTTATAAATATATATATATATATTACCACCTCCAGATGAAGTAATGTAAAAACCCACTTGAGACCTCTGCTGCTTGTTTGCCAAATGTATCCTTCGTACCGCTTGTAGTAGAGCAGGAACTTTCCAACTGAAAGAAAAAAGCGCAAAAAGGACTCAAGTGCAATAATAAACACAGTGGCACCAGCGCTCTAAAATTTCACACTTACAATGTTTATTATTAAAAATAGCATTTCAAAACATCAAAACACGACTTTCGTCCTCAATATTCAAAACTTCAGAAACACTCTCCCTTCTGTGATAATACAGTTCGTTTTCCGTGTCCGCCGGAACTTAGAAAGTTTTAGGGGGAGGTTTGCTGTGCAAAATACGGAAGCCCTGTGAGCGTATTCCTCTTAGGACTAGGGACTATGTGATCACGATACCTATTATTCTCCCTGAGGAAGTCTGCACGATAGCAGATGAAACGCGTTGGTGTATTTGCCGAGGAGTTGTGACCTTTCTGAGGACTCCATAGTCCCTAGTCCTAAGAGGAATACGCTCACAGGGCTTCCGTATTTTTGCACAGCAAACCTCCCCCTAAAACTTTCTAAGTTCCGGCGGACACTGAAAACGAACTGTATTATCACAGAAGGGAGAGTGTTTTCTGAAGTTTTGAATATTGAGGACGAAAGTCGTGTTTTGATGTTTTGAAATGCTATTTTCTAATAATAAACATTGTAAGTGTGAAATTTTAGTGAGCGCTGGTGCCACTGTGTTTATTATTGCACTTGAGTCCTTTTTGCGCTTTTTTCTTTCAGTTGCGAAAAATATATTTATGTTTGAAATAATAGCAAGCAACTATTAAATCCCCTTCTAAGTTATCTACAATACTTTAAATTATATACATTGTACATGAGAATGCATAATTTTTTCATGGAGATGAGGTAAACGGTACTGAGTTCCATGAGCGGGATAGGCCAAGGAGGTTTTGCCAGTCTCTGGCGGTCAGCCAGTGGTTGCACCCAGGGGCTCAATCCGGTCCAGCACTGAGTTCCAGGAGCCCGTACAGGCCAATGAGATTTTGCTGGCCCTCGGCTGCTGGTTGCTGGCGTTTTCTAGCGCAACTCTGTGACATATTATTTAAATATCGATGATAACTTTAGCGACATAGCTGCATAGTTATAATATGGAGGTTTATTACTATATGAATGTGTTTATTATAGTTACAGGTGAGTGTTGTTGTAGGCATTATGTCAGTGTAGGCGGTATTAGGGACCTAGCAGGGCGTTCTGGGGATGTGTAGGTTTAGGTCGTGATGTACTTGTAGGCGGTCAGGGGGAGTTAGCTGGGTGGTGCATGGGGAATGTAGGTGAGCCATTATGTAGATGTAGGCAGTTGTTGTGAGGGTAGGGAGGTGGAGTAGGGCCCAAAGTAGTTTAGGCGTGACGTAGTTATGGGTGTTCAGGGGGTGTTAGGGGGATGTGCCTAATGGTAGTAGCCTGCACTTTGCTTTGGACACATCGACACAAGACTATAAGCTGCAGAGACAACATCGCCTGAGCTAGTTAAAGTAGTTAATTTTGGTCCCCACGGCTAAATTTGAACTGTGCCTACACTAAAAACTATTTTTAGTTTCCCGTGAGTGCACTGTTTGCGCCGTGTAAACACAATTCAAATAGGGCCCCCCCTCTGCAGTTAAAATGCAGCATGAGTGGCAATGTTGTTGATATGGACAGTGATGTAACGCTCCCATTGACTTCTATGGGCTGAACATCGCCGTTTCTCCAGCATCTCTTAGACACGCCCCTTTGTAAAAATTTCGAACAGACCATCAGGCTGCGATGCTGACTAGGCAATCAAAGCAGTTTTCCGACGGTTAGGTCTAAAGTTTTGAACATCGGGGGCCAGACAGAGATACATATCTACTCCTGGGCTTTATATATACCTCACATTGTTGAGGTATAAGAAGCTGAGCATTAAGGAATCAATTTTTACCTTTGTGCCTTAAATAATAATTGCAAAGAACCTTACTACACTCTGTTAGCCTTTTATGTTTTTTTCTCCACTTAGTTTATGTGAAAATATGGAACACTCCTTTAAAATCATCACTATCAATTAAATATATATATATATACACTGCTCAAAAAATAAAGGGAACACTAAAATAACACATCCTAGATCTGAACTGAATTAAATATTCTAATTAAATACTTTGTTCTTTACATAGTTGAATGTGCTTGACAACAAAATCACACAAAAATTAAAAAATGGAAATCAAATTTTTTAACCCATGGAGGTCTGGATTTGGAGTCACACTCAAAATTAAAGTGGAAAAACAACACACAGGCGGATCCAACTTTGATGTAATGTCCTATAAAACAAGTCAAAATGAGGCTCAGTAGTGTGTGTGGCCTCCACGTGCCTGTATGATCTCCCATACAACGACTGTGCATGCTCCTGATGAGGTGGCGGATGGTCTCCTGAGGGATCTCCTCCCAGACCTGGACCTAAAGCATCCACCAACTCCCTGGACAGTCTGTGGTTGCAACGTGACGTTGGTGGATCTGGAGCGAGACATGATGTCCCAGATGTGCTCAATTGGTTTCAGGTAGGGGAACGGGTGGGCCAGTCCATAGCATCAATGCCTTCGTCTTGCAGGAACTGCTGACACACTCCAGCCACATGAGGTCTAGCATTGTCTTGCATTAGGAGGAACCCAGAGGGCAACTGCACAGCATATGGTCTCACAAGGAGTCTGGGATCTCATCTCGATACCTAATGGCAGTCAGGCTACATCTGGAGAGCACATGGAGGGCTGTTCGGCCCCTCAAAGAAATGCCACCCCACACCATTACTGACCTACTGCCAAACCGGCATGCTGGAGGATGTTGCAGGCAGCAGAACGTTTTCCACGGCATCTCCAGACTGTCACGTCTGTCAAATGTGCTCAGTGTGCCACCTGCTTTCATCTGTGAAGAGCACAGGGCGCCAGTGGACGAATTTGCCAATCTTGGTGTTCTCTGGCAAATGCCAAACGTCTTGCACGGGGTTGGGCTGTAAGCACAACCCCCACCTGTGGACGTCGGGCCCTCATACCCCCCCTCATGGAGTCTGTTTCTGACTGTTTGAGCAGACACATGCACATTTGTGGCCTGCTTGAGGTCATTTTGCAGGCCTCTGGCAGTGCTCCTTCTGTTCCTCCTTGCACAAAGGCGGAGTAGGTAGCGGTCCTGCTGCTGGGTTGTTGCCCCTCCTATGGCCTTCCTCCACGTCTCCTGATGTACTGGCCTGTTCCTGGTAGCGCCTCCATGCTCTGGACACTACGACTGACAGACACAGCAATCCCTTCTATGCCACAGCTCGCAATGATGTGCCATCCTGGATGAGCTGCACTACCTGAGCCACTTGTGTGGGTTGTAAGACTCCGTCTCATGCTACCACTAGAGTGAAAGCACAGCCAGCATTCATAAGTGACCAAAACATCAGCCAGAAAGCATAGGAACTGAGAAGTGGTCTGTGGTCACCACCTGCAGAACTACTCCTTTATTGGGGGGTGTCTTGCTAATTGCCTATAATTTCCAACCTGTTGTCTATCCCATTTGCACAACAGCATGTGACATTGATTGTCACTCAGTGTTGCTTCCTAAGTGGACAGTTTGATTTCACAGAAGTGTGATTGACTTGGAGTTACATTGTGTTGTTTAAGTGTTCCCTTTTATTTTTTTGAGCAGTGTATATATATATACATATATATATTTATTAAATAATGTTCTGCAACACTGTTTGTAGCAGTGTTGTACATTGTTGCAAACAATGCTGCCATAGAGTACTAAAGACACTCCTGAGCTCTTATGAGCTTACCTAGATGTTCAGAAAAGGATAACATGTGAATGAAGCAATTTTGATAATAGAACTAAATTGGAAAGTTGTTTAAAAATGCATGCTCTAGCTGATCTCCCCTAGAGTGGAAAAAAAGCAAAATCTGCAACCTATGTTTTCAATATACTGAAAAATTCCCTTATACAGCCATTGATTTGCAGCATTTGCGTGTTATTGTAATTAACTTTTTGGCCTTTCTAGGGAGCATAGGGCAAAGGATAATCCTATTACAAAAGCAATAAGGTGTTTTATGTCACTTTAAGCAGAGGGGTTCATCACTATTTGCTCTACATGTATTTCACTGCTATAAAGAAGAATTAACTATCCTAGTATTTCAATGTGTGTAATACAGGAGAAAAGAGGTTAAATAATTATGTGCCAGGTTACAAGTGGAGCGCTATTTAATGCTCCCGCCTCAAGTGTTTAAACCCCTTAATGACCACAGCACTTTTCCATTTTCTGTCCGTTTGGGACCAAGGCTATTTTTACATTTTTGCGCGGTGTTTGTGTTTAGCTGTAATTTCCCTCTTACTCATTTACTGTACCACACACATATTATATACCGTTTTTCTCGCCATTAAATTAACTTTCTAAAAATACCATTATTTTCATCATATCTTATAATTTACTATAAAAAAAATTATAAAATATGAGGAAAAAAATGGAAAAAAAACACACTTTTTTTAACTTTGACCCCCCAAAATCTGTTACACATCTACAACCACCAAAAAAAAAACATGCTAAATAGTTTCTAAATTTTGTCCTGAGTTTAGAAATACCTACTATTTACATGTTCTTTGCTTTTTTTTGAAAGCTATAGGGCCATAAATACAAGTAGCATTTTGCTATTTCCAAACTACTTTTTTTTCAAAATTAGCGCTAGTTACATTGGAACACTAATATCTTTCAGGAATCCCTGAATATCAATTGACATGTATATATTTTTTTTTAGAAGACATCCCAAAGTATTGATCTAGGCCAATTTTGGTATATTTCATGCCACCATTTCACGCCAAATGCGATCAAATACAAAATATCGTTCACTTTTTCACAAATTTTTTCACAAACTTTCGGTTTCTCACTGAAATTATTTACAAACAGCTTGTGCAATTATGGCACAAATGGTTATAAATGCTTCTCTGGGATCCCCTTTGTTCAGAAATAGCAGACATATATGGCTTTGGCATTGCTTTTTGGTAATTAGAAGGCCGCTACATGCCGCTGCGCACCACACGTGTATTATGCCCAGCAGTGCAGGGGTTAATTAGGGAGCTTGTAGGGAGCTTGTATGGTTAATTTTAGCTTTAGTGTAGTGTAGTAGACAACCCAAAGTAATGATCTAGGCCCCATTTTGGTATATTTCATGCCACCATTTCACCGCCAAATGCGATCAAATAAAAAAAAAAACGTTAAATTTTTCACAATTTTAGGTTTCTCACTGAAATCATTTACAAACAGCTTGTGCAATTATGGCACAAATGGTTGCAAATGCTTCTCTGGGATCCCCTTTGTTCAGAAATAGCAGAAATATATGACTTTGGCGTTGCTTTCTGGTAATTAGAAGGCCGCAAAATGCTGCTGCGCATCACACGTGTATTATGGCTAGCAGTGAAGGGGTTAATTAGGAAGTTTGTAGGGAGCTTGCAGGGTTAATTTTCACTTTAGTGTAGAGATCAGCCTCCCACCTGACACATCAGACCCCCTGATCCCTCCCAAACAGCTCCCTTCCCTCCCCCACCCCACAATTGTCCCCGCCATCTTAAGTACTGGCAGAAAGTCTGCCAGTACTAAAATAAAAGCTTTTTGGGGGGGTTTAGGTTTTTTAAAAAAAATAATAATAATAATTATTCTGCTGTATAGGACCCCCCTTAGCCTCCAACCTCCCTGATCCCCCCCAAAACAGCTCTGTAACCTTCCCTATCTGCCTTATTGGGGCCATCTTGGGTACTGGCAGCTGTCTGCCAGTACCCAGCTTACACAAAAAAGTGCTTTTTTTTCTTAGTTTTTTTTTTTCTGTAGTGTAGCTTCCCCCAAACCCCCCCCCCCCACCACCACAAACCCCCAACCACCTCATTGATCTTTTTTTTTTTAAACTTATTTTAAACTGATTTGCACCTTTTTCTGTAGTGTAGCGGTTCCCACCCGCTCCCTCCCCGTGCACGCGCCCGCCCCCGCCCTCCCGTGCACGCGCGCGCGTCCGTGCGCGCCCCCGGGCATCCCCGCCCACGATCCCGCCCCCTCCACATCTCCAGGGCCATCGATGGCCGCCACCCGCCTCCCGGTACTGCTCCCACCCACCCAACGAAGGAAGCCACCGATCTCCGGTGCAAGAGAGGGCCACAGAGTGGCTCTCTCTGCATCGGATGGCTTCAAAAGGTTATTGCAGGATGCCTCCATATCGAGGCATCACTGCAATAACCGGAAAGCAGCTGGAAGCAAACAGGATCGCTTCCAGCTGCTTTCCCACACCGAGGACGTGCAGGGTACGTCCTCAGGCGTTAACTGCCTTTTTTTTTGAGGACATACCCTGCACGTCCTCGGTCGTTAAGGGGTTAAATGCGCTAGAAGAAAATGGAGAACAGAGGGGGAGCCTCATGTGTCTATCAGCATATCAAATGAGATTAACACAAGTAGACAAAGACAAATGGATACTCACATATAGCCCAAGTACACTTATGTACTGGTAGAATCAGGATGGTAACTTGGGGTGTAGCAGCTAACCCTCTCCAGGCGGATTGGATCCAATGCAGATATATCTTGTCCCACTCAATGAGTGGTATGCTCCAAACCGTAGAATGTCAGAAGCAGTAGCTATGCTACTCAATAAAGTGCTAAACTAATGATTGTATTAAAACAAGTTGTTTATTAAAAACAAATAAAAACAAGTAACAATCAGTAGTTACAGAAGAAGAAAAAATGCAACGCGTTTCTCAGCCTTAGCACTGGCTGTTTCATCAGGCATAACGCACCTTCTAACTGACATCCTATTTGAACTACTTCTACCCAATGATAGACAAGTATTCACCCACAAAGGGGCGTATGGAATACCATACATCATTAATTGATTAATTGGTAGCTAACAACAACTCTATAGTTGGAGTAAATACATATACAATGTTTATACAATGTAAAGAGATAGGCAAAAGACATAGCACATATGTGGCAATCACAATAATACACAACAGGTAAAAGCATATATATATCAAACTTCATATGAAATGTAGATCTATGCGTGCACCATCTGAGATGCAGGAATATGGTATAAACCAACACAGAATAAGAATGTTTAGTATTGGACACATGTATGGTGATATACATGAGAGTACTATTCATAATCTCTTTGTTTTAACCATATTAACCACCCATCTCCATTTATATTGCTCATTTGTTTATATACCTATATACTTATATCATCCCTCATGGAGAATATACTTATTATGCTCATACTTCATACTTCCATTTTCGCCATACTTACGTTTAGCGTTTTAATTGTAGCCCTCATTTCTAGTTAGCTTTTTATATGATTTCCTATATTTTTATACAGCTTGGGTGTTCAAAAAACATCTGTAATCCTTAAAGATTAGGCTGTTATAGGTAGCGTGAGTTGTAAAATCTGCACATAATGGTACCTTTTTCAGATCAGTAATTGTTACGATCTTTATCCAATCCCAGTGTCACATTCTCTGACATCACCGCATTAGACCAATCATATGGTGTTAACCAAACTATTATGGGACGTGGGGTGTGTGTGCCAACGCCGGCTTGTATTCAGTCCGTGTAGATGTGAGATTCTCACAGTGGAAAATTAGTTACTCACGGCCCTCATTAGGGCGTAGCCTAATGACGTGATACGATTTGTTGTGGCTATACGTACCCGAAGGTATAGTGTGACTAACATGATGTGATTATTGGTCCAAGAAATGCATATCGTGTGACTATAGTGCAATCAATGTGATATATATATATATATATATATATATATATGACTGCGCTAGAAGTAAGCTTTTTGCACTCGTCGGGTTGCGTTCATATTATGATTTGAAAGTAAACTGTTTTCGCTCTTGCATTAAAGGGACACTAAACCCAAAAAAATTTCTTTCATGATTTAAGTAGAGAATACAATTTTAAACACATTCCAATTTACTTCTATTATCTAATTTGCTTCATTCTTTAGATATCCTTTATTGAAGAAATAGCAATGCACATGGGTGAACCAATCACACAAGGCATCTATGTGCAGCTACTGAGCTTATCTAGATATGCTTTTCAGCAAAGTATATCTAGAGAATGACGCAAATTAGATAATAGAAGTAAATTAGATAGATGTTTAAAATTGCATGCTCTGAAAGAAAAAAATTTGGGTTTCATGTCCCTTTAAACCGACGAGTGCAAAAAGCCGAACTTACAATATCCCATGTGCCTTCACGTATTGCCCCATAAAAGTCAATGAAGCAAAAAAAGTGGACAAACCTCACACCCAATTCGCGTGCAATCCCGATTGCAATATTCTTAAGTGCGCTAACCCAAAATGAAAATGTGAACCTTTCCATATTCCATTTTTTCTTCACATAGCAGAATATATTCTATTTATTCATAAATAGATATTAATACATACATCTAAATGTATTTTGTACAATATATATTTATACCTATATCTTTCTATCTATATATCTATCTTCTCTCTTTGTATGCAAATTAATATGACCCTGGGGAAGTCTCCCTATGGGTGATGGGGGAAACCAGACGTGGACTCCTTGCCCAGTGTGCTTAGAGGAATGTGGCTGCACCTCACTGGCGAGGCCCATAGGAGGCCGAAATGATCGTCTGGAGTTGTCATGTTCCTTGTTCAGAGGAGAATTGCCTGGTATTTCGGGGCTGGACTGACCTTACTTGGCGGGATCAGACTGATATACTTAAGGAAAGTTTTCCTTTGTGAAAAGCACACCGGTCTAAAAGAGGCTGCTTTCGGGTGGTAAATCGCCATAGAACTAGCTGATGAGATGTTGTTTGTTACTAGTAGAGCGCTTCTCTCTTTGTATGCAAATATATATATATATATATATATATATATATATATATATACTTTATATATATATATATATACATGATTTTATATAGGTATAGATTTATACAGATATATATAGGAATATCTATTTATAAATACTTAAAACTATTCTGGTATGTGCAGAACATTGGAATGTGAAATATTTAAAGTAAATACATAGTTAAAACCTTTATTAAAAATGAATATTGCATACATATCCTTTTACATATTTTCATCTCATTTACTGCAATGGGCTTCAATGCACTTATATATATGTATTTATGTGTTTTATATGTGTATATATATATATATATTTTTATATATATATATATATATAATATATAATATATTATATATATATATTATATATATATATATATATATGTGAATACATATATACACATTTAAATACAAAAAAACGTATGTATATATGTGTATATATATATATATATATATATATATGTATATAAAAACATACATCTTTAGACCATGTATATGTATGTATCTCTAGGTTAAAGCCCTTTTCCTGCCTTTTTGTATATACACTCACCGGGCCACTTTATTAGGTACACCTTGCTAGTACCGGGTTGGACCCTTTTGCCTTCAGAACTGCCTTAATTCTTTGTGGCATAGATTCAACAAGGTGTTGGAAACATTCCTCAGAGATTTTGGTCCATATTGACATGATAGCATCACACAGTTGCTGCAGATTTGTCGGATGCACATCCATGATGTGAGTCTCCCGTTCCACCACATCCCCAAAGGTACTCTATTGAATTGAGATCTGGTGACTGTGGAGGCCATTGGAGTACAGTGAACTCATTGGCATGGTTCAAGAAACCAGTTTGAGATGATTTAAGCTTTGTGACATGGTGCATTATCCTGCTGGAAGTAGCCATCAGAAGATGGATACACTGTAGTCATAAAGGGATGAACATGGTCAGCATCAATACTCAGGTAGGCTGTGGCGTTTAAACAATGCTCAATTGGTACTAAGGGGCCCAAAGTGTGCCAAGAAAATATCCCCCACACCATTACACCCCCACCACCAGCCTGAACCATTGATACAAGGCAGGATGGATCCATGCTTTCATGTTGTTTTATGCCAAATTCTGACCCTACCATCTGAATGTCGCAGTTAAAATCGAGACTCATCAGGCCAGGCAAACGATTTTCCAATCTTCTATCTATTGTCCCAATTTTGATGAATCTGTGCAAATTGTACCCTCAGTTTCCTGTTCTTAGATGACAGGAGTGGCACCGGTGTGATCTTCTACTGCTCTAGCCCATCTGCTTCAAGGTTAGATGTGTTGTGCGTTCAGAGATGGTAATCTGCATACCTTGGTTGTAACGAGTGGTTATTTGAGTTACTGTTGCCTTTCTATCCTCTCGAACCAGTCTGCCCATTCTCCTCTGACCTCTGTCATCAACAAGGCTTTGTCGTCCACACAACTGCCGCTCACTGGATATTTTAACTTTTTCTGAACATTCTCTATAAAACCCTAGAGATGTTGTGCGTGAAAATTCCAGTACATCAGCAGTTTTTTAAATACTCAGACTAGCCTGTCTGGCACCAACAAACATGCCACGTTCAAAGTCACTTAAATCCCCCTTTCTTCCCAATTCTGATGGTTTGAAACTTCAGCAAGTCGTCTTCACCACGTTAAGATGCCTAAATGCATTGAGTTGCTGCCCTGTAATTGGCTGATTAGCAATTTGTGTTACCAAGCAATTGAACAGGTGTACCTAATAAAGTGGCCGGTGAGTGTATATATGTACATATATGTATATACATGTCTATATATGTGTTTAATAGTATGTATATGAGTATAAACATATGTAAACACATAAATGCACACATACACGCACACACACACCACTGGAACGCTATTGGAGGATTGCAACACGTGATACCCGGAAGTGCATTGGAGCCTGAGTCTGGAGCGCATACTGAAGACTAACGCCGGCTGTTTTGTGCACGATCCTGCTTGTCAGACTGTCCCTTCTACCTGGGGTGGTGAGTAACCGTCCTTTGGTATTGTTATGGTCTCTCTGTGATTTCAGCTGCACTACATATATGGCTCAGTTCATGGAACATTGTAACTTATAGCGTTTTAGTGAAAGTGTATGCGCTCCATCTCTTTTATTCATTAACTTGCATCTCCTACATTATAACTGTGGATTGGAGCTGGTTGTGTAACATTTTTTCTTTTTTTTATATATATATATATTATATATATATATATATATATATATATATATATATATATATATATATATATATATACATACAGTATCTCACAAAAGTTAGTACACCCCTCACATTTTTGTAAATATTTTATTATATCTATTCATGTGACACCACTGAAGAAATTACACTTTTCTACAATGTAAAGTAGTGAGTATACAGTCTGTATAGCAGTGCAAATTTGTTGTTCCCTCAAAATAACTCAACACACAACCATTAATGTCTAAACCATTGGCAACAAAAGTGAGTACACCCCTTATCGGAAATGTCCAGATTGGGCCCAAAGTGTCAATATTTTGTGTGTTCATCATTATTTTCCAGCACTGCCTTAACCCTCTTGGGCATGGACTTCACCAGAGCTTCACAGGTTTCCACTGGAGTCCTCTTCCACTCCTCCATGTCGACATCACAGAGCTGATGGATGTTAGAGACCTTGCGCTCCCCCACCTTCTGTTTGAGGATGCCCCTCAGATGCTCATTAGGGTTTAGGTCTGGAGACATGCTTGGCCAGTCCATCACCTTTACCCTCAGCTTCTTTAGCAAGGCAGTGGTTGTCTTGGAGGTGTGTTTGCGGTCGTTATCATGTTGGAATACTGCCCTGCGGCCCAGTCTCCGAAGGAAGGGGATCATGCTCTGCTTCAGTATGTCACAGTACATGTTGGCATTCATGGTTTCCTCAATGAACTGTAGCTCCCCAGTGCCGGCAGCACTCATGCATGCCCAGACCATGACACTCCCATCACCATGCTTGACTGTAGGCAAGACACAGTTGTCTTTGTACTGCTCACCTGGTTGCTGCCACACACGCTTGATACCATCTGAACCAAATAAATTTGGTTCCAGTAATCTATGTCCTTAGTCTGTTTGTCTTCATCAAACTGTTTGCAGGTTTTCTTGTGCATCATCTTTAGAAGAGGCTTCCTTCTGGGACGACAGCCATGCAGACCAATTTGATGCAGGGTGCGGCATATAGCCTGAGCACAGACAGGCTGACCCCCCACCCATTCAACCTCTGTAGCAATGCTGGCAGCACTCATACATCTATTGTCCAAAGACAACCTCTGGATATGACGCTGAGCATGTGCACTCAACTTCTTTGGTCGACCATGGCGAGTCCTGTTCTGAGTGGAACCTGTCCTGTGAAACTGCAGTATGGTCTTGCCCACCGTGCTGCAGCTCAGGTTCAGGGTCTTGGCAATCTTCTTATAGCCTAGGCCATCTTTATGTAGAGCAACAATTCTTTTTTCAGATCCTCAGAGATGGAGTGATTTGAAGCGGGGCTGTCCATGCTCGGCAACCTTCAAACCTAACTGAACTGGAGATGTTTTTGCAAGGAGGAATGGTCCAAAATGCCTTCATCCAGAATCCAGACACTCATTACAGGCTATAGGAAGCGTTTAGAGGCTGTTATTTCTGCTAAAGGAGGCTCTACTAAATATTGATGCAATATTTCTGTTGGGGTGCCCAAATTTATGCACCTGTCTAATTTCGTTTGGATGCATATTGCTCATTTTCTGTTATCCAATAAACCTCATTTCACTACTGAAATATTACTGTGTCCTTCAGTTATTTGATAGATCAAAATTAAATTGCTGATCCAAAACACCCAATAATTTATAAATGAAAATCATGTAAACTTGTCAGGGGTGCCTAAACTTTTGCATACGATTGTATATATTATATATATATATATATATATATATATATATGTACCCATACACAAATTTAGGCATATAATATATAAATGCATTAAACCCCTTTGCAGTCAAACACCTTGTCATATAACATATACCTTTATTAAAAAAAATAATAATATTTATATGAATATTTTTAAAAAAAGAAATTGTATATATGAGTGTAACACTTTGTTTTAATGTACTTATTTTGTGTTTGGTGCACATTTTTACACTACACAAACTATGAGGCCTATTTATCAAGCCGGCAAATACGCTGGAATTCTGCAGCGTAATTGTGGTGAGTCTGATTCGCCTCATTTATCAAAGCCTACAGACCGGCAAAAGTTGAAATTTGTGACGTAACATACGATCCACCGGTCTCAGTCTGACACAGATCGATGCTTATGTCATTACAGATGTTCCGAATGCAAATTCGTCACTATGAGGCCTACTTATCAAGCCGTCAACTTTCTTGCATTCGACGGCACCAATACGCTCGCTTGACATCGCCTAATATCGCGCAAAAAGCCTCGCAACAAGTACGGGGCAATGAGCAGTGGACTGTTGTTAACTAAACAGTCATCTATCTCGCTGCTATTCGGCTTTTTCCCAGCTTTATTTATACACTTTTAGTAAACACTGCAACTATACTAAAATGTTTAACCCCTATCCCGTCGCTCCCGGACCCCGCCACAACTAAATAAAGTTATTAACCCCTATTCCGCCGCTCCCAGACACCACCGCAACTAACTAAATGTATTAACCCCTATCCCTCCGCTCCTGGAGCCCACCGTAACTAAAGAAAGTTATTAACCCTTAAACCCCTGGCCTCCCACATCACTACCACATTCTATCAGCCAATCAGAATCTAAGGGACGCCATCTTGGATGACGTCATTTAAAGGGAAACCTCATTGTAAAGAAGACGTCAAAAGAAGAGGATGCTCCGTGCTGGATGTCTTGAAGATGGAGCCGCTCCGCACCGGATGGATGAAGATAGAAGATGCCGCCTGGATGAAGACTTATTCCGGCTTGGATAAAGACGTCGGCCCACTTGGATGAAGACTTCTGCTGGCTTCGATGAGGACTTCTGCCGTTTCGTTGAGGATGGATGTTGGGTCTTCAGAAACTGTAAGTGGATCTTTGGGGGTTAGTGTTAGGTTTTCTTAAGGGTTTATTAGGTGGTGTCAGGACTATTGGGATCTGATTAATTGTTGCTACTGTGCCTTTAAATCCGGATCAGCCTCTATTTTTCACCCTATATAACAGCAGCCTTTCCCCTTTTCTCATTGCTTGGTATTGATTGTTTTGCCTCCTTTTGGTAGCTAAAACAGTATTGCTCCACCTGAGCCTAACTTGTACTGCTCAACCGCAAGTGCTCTCAGCAGCCTGCAGCCTTTTGAACCTCCTGCCGGATCTACACTAGATCACTCTGCGGTGATGTCACACGCCATCCACGGAGCAAACGAAGCTCCAGTCTTCCCTGCTTCTCTCCGGACATCAACTCGCCTGTTTGGGGAATACTCTTACCGGATCCTCCTTCTCTCACTCAGGGTGTCTGCTCATCCAGGTATTTACTCACCATACTTGTACCGGACACTGGAACCTTTTCTGCTAACAACTGATAAATGTTTGTGTCTCTGGGACGATCCCAATTACCTCACAAATTATAGCATGCTTAAATAACCAATATAACCATATGTACATATGTCTAACAAGCTAAAATAACACTGTAATCCATTACTCCTATACCCTGTTATGCCTGTATTGTTATATATTTTGCACAACCTATTTAAAGGACCAGTCAACACAGTAGATTTGTATAATCAACAAATGCAAGAAAAAAAGACAATGCAATAGCACTTAGTCTGAACTTCAAATGAATAGTAGATTTTTTTCTGACAATTTGAAAAGTTATGTCTTTTTCCACTCCCCCTGTACCATGACAGCCATTCACAAACGCATACACACTTATTCTTGCACATGCTCAGTAGTAGCTGGTGACTCAAAAAGTTTAAATATAAAAAGACTGTGCACATTTAGTTAATGGAAGTAAATTGGAAAGTTGTTTAAAATGGCATGCTCTATCTGAATAATGAAAGTTTAATTTTGATTGAGTGTCCCTTTAAAACAGGTTATTGTGTGAGATACTCTGCTGCAATCTATTTAGTGCTTTAACACCTGTGTCAGCTATAGAGTTTTCCTCACTATATGACCTAAAACTAATTCCAGCTACCTGATTACTTGCTGTTTAACATTATCCCGGTGGATATTCATGTTAAGCATAAGCAACACTAACTCACTTGCTACAAAACTTATATATATTAAAATGTATAGATTTATCTCAGCAGCTGAGGTCTTATTCTTACAATATGATTTCTTATTTGAAACACTTAGTGAACTTGACAGAACCTGACAGGTGGGTTTTAATTTTAGATTAGGGTTTGGGCAAGGAAAAAGAGCTAAATGCCCTTTTAAGGGCAATGCCCATCCAAATGCCCTTTTCAGGGCAATGGGGAGCTTAGGTTGTTTATATTAGGTTTTTATTTGGGGGGTTGGTTGTGTGGGTGGTGGGTTTTACTGTTGGGGGGGTATTTGTATTTTTATTTACAGGTAAAAGAGCTGATTTCTTTGGGGCAATGCCCTGCAAAAAGCCCTTTTAAGGGCCATTGGTAGTTTATTGTAGGCTAGGGTTTTTTTATTTTAGGGGGGGCTTTTTTATTTTCATAGGGCTCTGTCATGGTGCCAGGAATCAGACTGATACGAGAAGTGCAAAAATAATCACACCTTTATTAATAGCAAAAAATAATAAAAAAGTCCACAAGTCAAATAACAAGCCAGGAGTCAAAACCAGAGCTGGTAGTCAGACGAGCGAGTCAGGAGCCAAAGCAAATAGTCAGACGAGCCGAGTAAGGAGCCAAAAGCAAGTAGTCAGATGAGCTGGATTCAGGAACAAGGAGAACAGCAGAGTCAGGAACAAGCCAGGGATCAGGAACCAGGAGGGACGTCAGACAGCCAGGGTAATACACAGGAACTCTCACAATCAGGTCTGAGACAACGCAAGGGCAAGCATACTGAACAGAGGCTCTTTAAATAATAAGTGATGACATCACAATTCTGAGACTGCAACCTGTCTCACATGGATGATGTACACCAGTCTGTACACCAGTCTGGCCATAAAAGGGCATGCAGGAAATGAGCCGCATCACACACTATGCACCAGAGTCAGCAAGAGAGGTGAGTAAAATGACTGCCAGCAGCACATGGCAAACAAAGCAGGAAAAAACCCTGACAAACTCTTAGATTAGGTGTAATTAGTTTAAATATTTGATAATTTATTTTTTATTTTGTGTAACTTAGTATTTGTTATTTTGTGTAACTTAGTGTTTGTTATTTGTTAGTTTTTTGTAACTTTGTAATTTTTAATAGTCGATTTAAATTATTTGAGTAGGTTTAGAATTTGTAGTTTAATGTAATTTTAGTATAACAGGGTAGATTAATTATTAAAAATTAAAAATTATTTTGGTGTAGTGAGGGCGCTAACAAGAGCTTAAGGAATTATAATCCTATAAAATTAATTTAACTTATCTAAGTGACAGATTTGCTTCAAAGGTAAAGGCAGTGAAAAAAATATCTTTTACAGGTGATAGTGTGAATGATCAGTGATATTAGAGATGTGCGTTTCTATCTTATATAAATGATTTTAAAGTGCAACGTGCTGAGTACTCTGAATTTCTAATATGAAACAACCTAGATATTTATATTAATCAGAGAGATGTGCAATGAATATTATCTTAGTCTTTAAATAATAAATTGTATTTCTTTCAGTAGTATGAGGTATAGTTGGATATTTCAATCTGATAATCTTCCATATGAAAGTAAGTCTATATACAAAACATAATACAATCTCTTAGGGGTACAATGTAAAATATATTTATTACAATACAATTTGTTTCTAAAGGGTTTGTAGCTTAGGGGACGTCTCCCCAAAAATTAGTGGTTTCAAATAACTTGATTACTTTAATATAACATTTTCAACTTAAGCAACAATGTAACAGCTAAAATTAGCGTCTAAAATAAAAGCGTAGATACTTTTGTATAACAAAACTGTATCGCAGACAGATTATTTGTTTTAAAACGGAATAAAAGTTCTTTTCACAGTCCAATATTGTGCAATAAACAGTTTGAGTGTTTAAAAGTCTCTTTGTATAGAGAAATAATAAGAGTTATCTTATCCTCTTGGATATTAAAAAACTTTAAAGTCTCTTTTTAACAGAAGGTTGTTTTAAATACCTTTTAGTATGAGTACCTTTATTTTCTTATGTGATCCGCTTGTCCTGTTTACTCACTTAATGCAGTTTTCTCTCTCCTTCTTGTTTGCTTATATAAAAAGTTAGAAGGACTTTTTTTTCTAAGTGAGGTGTTTGGAATCACCGTCTCCAGCGCTCTACTTACTCACCTAGTTACATATAGATTAATTATTAGTTTAATATAGTTTGATCGGAACAGCCAATAGAATGCGAGCTCAATCTGATTGGCTGATTGGATCAGCCAATCGGATTGAACTTGAATCTGATTGGCTGATTCCATCAGCCAATCAGAATTTTCCTACCTTAATTCCGATTGGCTGATAGAATCCTATCAGCCAATCGGAATTCGAGGGACGCCATCTTGGATGACGTCCCTTAAAGGAACCTTCATTCTGGGTTAGGACGTCGGAAGAAGAGGATGGATCCGCGCCGGAGGTCTTGAAGATGGAGCCGCTCATCGTCGGATGGAAGAAGATAGAAAATGCGGCTTGGATGAAGATGTCTACCGGTCCGATCTCCTTCAGCCCCGGAGGATGGACGTCTTCAGCCCCCGCTTGGGCTTGGATCAAGACTTCAGCCGGAGGATGGACCGTCTCGCTTGGGCTTGGATCAAGACATCGGAGCCTGGACCGATCGGTGATACCCGTGTGGTGAAGATAAGGTAGGAAGATCTTCATGTTTTTTTTCCAGGCAAAAGAGCTGAATTCTTTGGGGCATGCCCCGCAAAAGGCCCTTTTAAGGGCTGGTAAGGTAAAAGAGCTTTTCTATTTTTATTTTAGAATAGGGTAGGGCATTTTTTTATTTTGGGGGGGCTTTGTTATTTTATTAGGGGGCTTAGAGTAGGTGTAATTAGCTTAAAATTGTTGTAATATTTTTCTAATGTTTGAAAATATTTTTTTATTTTTTGTAACAGTTCTTTTTTTTATTTTTTGTACTTTAGTTAGTTTATTTAATTGTATTTATTTGTAGGTATTGTATTTAATTAATTTATTGATAGTGTAGTGTTAGGTTTAATTGTAGATAATTGTAGGTATTTTATTTAATTAATTTATTGATAGTGTAGTGTTAGGTTTAATTGTAACTTAGGTTAGGATTTATTTTACAGGTTTTAATTATTTTAACTAGGTAACTATTTAAATTTAATAGAGTAGCGGTGAGGTCCGGTCGGCAGATTAGGGGTTAATACTTGAAGTTAGGTGTCGGTGATGTTAGGGAGGGCAGATTAGGGGTTAATTATATTTATTATAGGGTTATTGAGGTGGGAGTGAGGCGGATTAGGGGTTAATAACTTTATTATAGTAGCAGTGAGGTCCGGTCGGCAGATTAGGGGGTTAATAAATATAATATAGGGGTCGGCGGTGTTAGGGGCAGCAGAGCAGCAGATTAGGGGTACATAGGGATAATGTAGGTTGCGGCGGTGTGCGGTCGGCAGATTAGGGGTTAAAAAAATTTAATAGAGTGGCGGCGGTGTGGGGGGGGGGGCCTCGGTTTAGGGGGGTACATAGGTAGTTTATGGGTGTTAGGTGTACTTTAGAGCACAGTAGTTAAGAGCTTTATGAACCGGGCGTTAGCCCAGAAAGCTCTTAACTCCTGGCTTTTTTCTGCGGCTGGAGTTTTGTCGTTAGATTTCTAACGCTCACCTCAGCCATGACTCTAAATACCAGCGTTAGAAAGATCCCATTGAAAAGATAGGATACGCAATTGACGTAAGGGCATCTGCGGTATGGAAAGTCGCGGCTGCAAAGTGAGCGTTAGACCCTTTCCATGACTGACTCCAAATACCAGCGGGCGGCCAAAACCAGCATTAGGAGCCCCTAACGCTGGTTTGTGTAACTTAGTTGTTAGTTTTTTGTAACTTTGTAATTTTTAATAGTAGATTTAAATTATTTGAGTAGGGTTAGGTTTTTAACTATATAATATATTTAATTTAATTTGTAGTTTAATGTAATTTTAGTATAACAGGGTAGATTAATTATTAGTTTAATATAGTTTAATGTAATTTTAGTCTAATAGTTAGGGTAGGTTAATTAGTAGTTTAATATAGTTTAATTTAAATCTAAAGGTAAGTTTTAATTTATTATAAGATAGGGAGGAGTTTATATTTAATGTAAAGTTAAGGGGTTGTTAGGTTTAGGGGTTAATAGGTTAATTTAGTTTATGGCGATGTGGGGAGCTGGCAGTTTAGGATTAACCAATAGGATGAAAGCTCAATCCTATTGGCTGATTGCAACAGCCAATAGGATTTTTTCAACCTTAATTCCAATTGGCTGATAGAATTCTATCAGCCAAGTCGGAATCTAAGGGACGCCATCTTGGATGACGTCATTTAAAGGAAAACCTCATTGTAAAGAAGACGTCGAAAGAAGAGGATGCTCTGCGCCGGATGTCTTGAAGATGGAGCCGCTCCGCGCCTGATGGATGAAGATAGAAGATGCCATCTGGATGAAGACTTCTGCTGGCTTGGATGAAGACGTCGGCCCGCTTGGATGAAGACTTCTGCCGGCTTCAATGAGGACTTCTGCCGCTTCGTTGAGGATGGATGTCGGGTCTTCAGAAACTATAAGTGGATCTTCGGGGGTTAGTGTTAGGTTTTTTTAAGGGTTTTATTTGGTGGGTTTTAATTTTAGATTAGGGTTTGGGCAAGGAAAAAAAGCTAAATGCCCTTTTAAGAGCAATGCCCATCCAAATGTCCTTTTCTGGGCAATGGGGAGCTTAGGTTATTTAGATTAGGTTTTTATTTGGGGGGTTGGTTGTGTGGGTGGTGGGTTTTACTGTTGCGGGGGTATTTGTATTTTTATTTACAGGTAAAAGAGCTGATTTCTTTGGGGCAATGCCCAGCAAAAGGCCCTTTTAAGGGCCATTGGTAGTTTATTGTAGGCTAGGGTTTTTTTTTTATTTTGGGGGTCTTTTTTATTTTCATAGGGCTCTTAGATTAGGTGTAATTAGTTTAAATATTTGATCATTTATTTTTTATTTTGTGTAACTTAGTGTTTGTTTTTTTTGTAACTTAGTGTTTGTTATTTTGTGTAACTTAGTTGTTAGTTTTTTGTAACTTTGTAATTTTTAATAGTAGATTTAAATTATTTGAGTAGGGTTAGGTTTTTAACTATATAATATATTTAATTTAATTTGTTGTTTAATGTAATTTTAGTATAACAGTTAGGGTAGATTAATTATTAGTTTAATATAGTTTAATGTAATTTTAGTATAATAGTTAGGGTAGGTTAATTATTAGTTTAATATAGTTTAATGTAATTTTAGTATAATAGTTAGGGCAGGTTAATTAGTAGTTTAATATAGTTTAATTTAAATCTAAAGGTAAGTTTTAATTTATTATAAGATAGCGATAAGTTAATATTTAATATAAAGTTAGCGGGTTGTTAGGTTTAGGGGTTAATAGGTTAATTTAGTTTATGGCGATGTGGGGGGCTGGCGGTTTAGGGGTTAACAGGTTTAGTAAGTGGTAGTGATGTGAGAGGCCAGGGGGTGAGGGGTTAATAACTTTATTTAGTTGCAGTGGGCTCCGGGAGCGGAAGGGATAGGGGTTAATACATTTAGTTAGTTGCAGCGGGTGTCGGGGAGTGGCGGAATAGGGGTTAATAACTTTATTTAGTTGAGTCGGGGTCCCGGGAGCGGCGGGATAGGGGTTAAACATTTTAGTATAGTTGCGGTATTTACTGACAGTGTATAAATTAATAGCTGGGAAAAAGCCGAATAGCAGCGAGATAGATGACTGTTTAGTTAACAACAGTCCGCTGCTCATCACCCCATACTTGGTGCGCAGTTTTTTGACAGCTTTTTATATAAATATGGAGAGCGTATTCAGGTCCGCGGCCGCGATGTTAGACGATATCAGGCGAGCGTATTGGTGCCGTCGAATGCAAGAAAGTTGACGGCTTGATAAGTAGGACTCTATGTATGCGTTCAATTCGAGCGCACCTGTTTACTTTGACCTTGTAATACGCGCGCAAGTTAGCACAGTCGTAATACTGGTTATTGCGACCTGCGCTAACAATAGTGTGACACTTTTAATCTAGCCTTGTGTCTGTTACTGATAGAGAGGATAATACATACCTTTTCTGTGAGTTACTAGCACAAGAGGATTAGACAATTTAACCTTTCTTCAGAAGGCAAAGTTAAATCCTATCTCTCTGTGTGCTACTGGGGTAAACGTGTTACATGTCTCCCATGTGTGCCAGTGAAGGAAAGGGGGTTAAATTACTACTGTGCGTGGCACAAAGGACATTCAATTCTTTTGGTGTGCACATTACCAGTGGAAAGAATATTGAATCCCAGCTGTGTGTGTTACAAATTAACCAATTATGCTCTAGCAGGGTTATTTATAATCCATGGCTACTTAAAAGAAAGGCTTGTGTCCTATTTCTGTACAGTTCTACACTTTATTATTTTATGGTTTTTATTCTTTTATCAGACTGAAAGGGTTAACCTAGAACCAGAAAGCTAATCTACAAATATATTCATGTTCTGTTTGTTTCATGTTGTTCCTTTAGATATCCATGAAGGTTCTCTGAAGAATGCAGCACAGATAGAAGTCTTTCAAAATAAAAAATAAAGGCCGTCACTGACTGCCCATGAGACAGTGATATAGTTAGCAAAACATACACAAAACCCAATGTGAAATTATCACTTTCCAGATAAAAAAGAAGTACAAAATGTTGTTTATTTAAGATAAAATATAAATTCCCAGCCTAAAATGGGGATCAACACATTCATAAACCAAGATGTTGCATTGCATGTTATTTCAAGGCCTTTAGATTTAAAGGGCCTTTGAAAACTGTATAGCATCTTGTTCTATGAATATATCAGTCTACTATAAAGCATTGAAAGCTATTGAAAACGCTATTCTATCAATAAAGCAATACTTTATTTACGGCCTAGAAGTAAACATGCTTAGCTTATTAATCAATATATATATATATATACACTAAACAGTCATGGGTCCGATTTATTAAGAGTAGGATGGGCATGACCCGCTGTAGCGATCATGTCCGCCCGAAATCGCTGAGTGCCGACAGCATACGCTGTTAGCATTTAACATTGCACAAGCAGTTCTTGTGAACTGCTTGTGCAATGCCGCCCCCCTGCAGATTTGCGGCCAATTGGCCGCTAGCAAGGCGTGTCAATCAACCCAATCGTATGTGATCGGGCTGATTGCTGTACGCCGCCTCAGAGGTGGCGTATGAGTTAAGGAGCAGCGGTCTTAAGACCGCTGCTTCTTAACTTCTGTTTCTGGCAAGCCTGAAGACTCGCGCGGAAACAGATGTATCTGGCCATATTCAGGGCATGATAAATTGGCCCCATAGCAACTAGTGACAAAATTGTAAAAATGGTTAAATAAAGCCTAAGGATTTACAGCTCAGTTTATGGACAAAAGTGATTTGTAGAGTTACAACCTTTTTGGAAAGAAAAAGAAAATATAATCCTTGCATAAGCAGTATAGAAAACTATGCATCATATCTCAGAAATAAAAACTGTGAGGACTGATATTAAATGTCCGCTTACTTTAAAAAAGATTCCCATATATTTAAAAGTTTTATCATAACTAGGGCCTGTAATCTTCTATACAGACTATACCAGAAAAATATAGGCTAAGTAGTAATCCTAGTGCTTTAACATAAGGCTAGATTACGAGTTTTTCGTTATGAGCTGTGCGGTGCTAACGAGCAGTTTTGTCTCACCGCTCACTTACCTGCAGCGCTGGTATTACGAGTTTTTACAACCCCTGAGTTAAAAGACAAGAAGTGATCGTTGAGAAAAATTTTGCTCTCTACCGCACTCCAATATCAGCGCTGCTTAAGTGAGCAGTGAGCTGGTCGTCACGTGCTCGTGCACGATTTCCCCATAGGAATCAACGGGAAGAGCCGGTTGAGAAAAAGTCTAACACCTGCAAAAAAGCAGCGTAAAGCTCAGTAGCGCAGCCCCATTGATTCCTATGGGGAAACACATTTTAATGTTTACACCTAACACCCTAACATGAACCCCGAGTCTAAACACCCTAATCTTACACTTATTAACCCCCTAATCTGCTGCCCCCACGAATTTGCTGACACCAACATTATTCTTATTAACCCCTAATCTGCCGCTCCGGACACCGCCGCCACCTACTTTATATTTATGAACCCCTAATCTGCTGCCCCCAACATCGCCGCCACCTACATTATATTTATTAACCCCTAATCTGCTGCCCCCAATGTCACCGCAACCTACCTACACTTATTAACCCCTAATCTGCTGCACCCAACGTCGTTGCCACTATAATAAACATATTAACCCCTAAACCACCGTACTCCCGCCTAGCAAACATTAGTTAAATATTATTAACACAGAGAGAAGAAATCACTTAGCGCCTACTACTAATTGTGCCCTTAGCTTTGATAAGTGACCCCTAGTGGTCTGGTAAGTTATGAGAAAAAGTCGGAAAATATCAAAGCGCCAGCGAACCGGCTGGGTTCAGAATGTAAAACCAATTTCTTTACAATATGGGTTAAAACAAATAATTTATTACAGATTAAAAAACCAATTTTACAGAACATAAATTCTTGACAATACTTCTGAGATAGCTTTGAAGATTTCGAACATTCGTATCTAAACTTAATGCATATGTGATAAACAGAGTGGATTGATTACGAATCCACACAGTATTTTACAATGAATAAAAATACAAGTACAAATATAAAAACCTTTGTAATAGTACACCAATGACTGAAACATTCAGTTCAACTTCTATGTTTTAAGAATCCCTTTAATCGATAACTTAAAAGCTTGCAAAATGCTGATTATAAAAATGTTAATAAAATGTTAATAAAATAATCTGGAAACAGACCTTAAGTAGTGTTACCAGCTATATCAATTCGACCGGATAGGTATATATCACAAAAAATAAAGAGGTACAGACCGATCTTTTAGCAGCGCTACCCACTATAATTGTCAGATCAATCTACAATAATATTCAGAGCAATTACAGGATATGTATAAAGATGGTAAGATTATATGACACTGTTAACTTCCAAATGTGTTTGTATATTATAGTGTTTGTTAGACACTTGTACCGGGTCCCTTGGGTTATAGGTGACCAGAGTGGAACCGATCAACTGCTCCTATAAAGGATCAGTGACCGTCTCCGCTAGCGGAAAGAATAGAAGATGCGTGTTCTATTTAGGGTGATTCTGTGACAGGTAAAATGTGAGTTTTCAAATTTACAAAGAAACCTTATAACACAATACAAACTTCAAAATATGCAGTACAAACTTCAAAAAATATGATTATCAAATCGGTGTTACCGTGATGTGTGCAAAAATTTAATACAAACTAGAAATTTATATACTAAAAATAAAGAAACCTAAGATCAAACTCAGTGATTTGAAAAAATTAATTGAGTGAATAGGAACAAATTCTGAGTGCCTTTAAAAAACTTGATCCTAAAATTGTGTTCTAATATGAGTTCCAATTAGACCTCATATGTCACTAGTGACCAACATGATTGCAACCGCCAAAAATTGTTTTCAATACAAAAATTAAAAAAGTAAAAAATCGAAAAAATAAAATTGTGTAACCAGAAACAACTTTGGTTAAAAGTCAGAGTTTATGTATTTCCAAATGTGGGTGATTCGTTTCTTCTATGTGCTTTATCAGTCTATGTGGGATATATAGTTGCCTGCAGTGGAGTATGGGCTTCAGCGTCAATAGACAATTTTCAGCTCCAGCGTCACTCAGGTTATTACTTCCTTCTGCCAAAAGAAATAATAATAGTATATAGTAATCATATAGAGAAAATATGAAACATCAGACTGAAGAAATGATTAACATCACAGTTCATCAAACTGATAATGTCACAATTAGGACACATAACCGACCCATTTAAAGTATCATTTGGAATGGTGGAAATCAATATAACACCACGAATAGCATATAACTACATGAGAATATTGAACAAAATATGCGCAATTGCAGTAACGCAAGACTAGACTAAATCGAAAGCTTCTGTTACAATAAGAATGGAATTGGGAATATAAATATATAGTACTTCTATACACAAAACTACAAAAACTCCAAAGAACTACTTTTCCTTAGAATTATGAGCCAACAAGGCTAAACACAACGTACACACCTTCTCATACAGAACAATGAACCAATAAGGTTCAACACACTTTACACACCTCCAAAGTTTGAGCTAATTAGAAAGGAGCAAAGCGCTAACCAATAAGATTAGGGGAATATCGGCTAAACATAACGTATATACCTTCTCATACAGAACAATGAACCAATAAGGTTCAACACCCCTTACACACCTCCAAAGTCTGAGCGAATCAGAAAGGAGCAAAGCGCTAACCAATAAGATCAGGGAAATATCGGACTAATACATTTATAGCTATATGAATAATCGAAGTATACAAAGTGCCAATTGGATCTAAAAACTATGGCAAGACAAAATATAACACAAGCAGATAAGATCGTAAAAACTAATTAACAGTTTAAGCCGTATGACCCGGAAGTACTAAGGAAACTAATTCCCGGGATCAACATACGGGCATTATTGGGAAAGGGTATTTAAAGACCCTTAGACTAACACTAAACCAGTCTTGAAAAAGGTCTATGTTGGACCGAAACGCGTCGACTGGTGAGTAGCATTCCAATTATTTATTTATTAGAAAAACAATCTGCACTATTATTATTTCTTTTGGCAGAAGGAAGTAATAACCTGAGTGACGCTGGAGCTGAAAATTGTCTATTGACGCTGAAGCCCATACTCCACTGCAGGCAACTATATATCCCACATAGACTGATAAAGCACATAGAAGAAACGAATCACCCACATTTGGAAATACATAAACTCTGACTTTTAACCAAAGTTGTTTCTGGTTACACAATTTTATTTTTTCGATTTTTTACTTTTTTAATTTTTGTATTGAAAACAATTTTTGGCGGTTGCAATCATGTTGGTCACTAGTGACATATGAGGTCTAATTGGAACTCATATTAGAACACAATTTTAGGATCAAGTTTTTTAAAGGCACTCAGAATTTGTTCCTATTCACTCAATTAATTTTTTCAAATCACTGAGTTTGATCTTAGGTTTCTTTATTTTTAGTATATAAATTTCTAGTTTGTATTAAATTTTTGCACACATCACGGTAACACCGATTTGATAATCATATTTTTTGAAGTTTGTACTGCATATTTTGAAGTTTGTATTGTGTTATAAGGTTTCTTTGTAAATTTGAAAACTCACATTTTACCTGTCACAGAATCGCCCTAAATAGAACACGCATCTTCTATTCTTTCCGCTAGCGGAGACGGTCACTGATCCTTTATAGGAGCAGTTGATCGGTTCCACTCTGGTCACCTATAACCCAAGGGACCCGGTACAAGTGTCTAACAAACACTATAATATACAAACACATTTGGAAGTTAACAGTGTCATATAATCTTACCATCTTTATACATATCCTGTAATTGCTCTGAATATTATTGTAGATTGATCTGACAATTATAGTGGGTAGCGCTGCTAAAAGATCGGTCTGTACCTCTTTATTTTTTGTGATATATACCTATCCGGTCGAATTGATATAGCTGGTAACACTACTTAAGGTCTGTTTCCAGATTATTTTATTAACATTTTATTAACATTTTTATAATCAGCATTTTGCAAGCTTTTAAGTTATCGATTAAAGGGATTCTTAAAACATAGAAGTTGAACTGAATGTTTCAGTCATTGGTGTACTATTACAAAGGTTTTTATATTTGTACTTGTATTTTTATTCATTGTAAAATACTGTGTGGATTCGTAATCAATCCACTCTGTTTATCACATATGCATTAAGTTTAGATACGAATGTTCGAAATCTTCAAAGCTATCTCAGAAGTATTGTCAAGAATTTATGTTCTGTAAAATTGGTTTTTTAATCTGTAATAAATTATTTGTTTTAACCCATATTGTAAAGAAATTGGTTTTACATTCTGAACCCAGCCGGTTCGCTGGTGCTTTGATATTTTCCGACTTTTAAATATTATTAACCCCTAATCTGCCGTCCTTAATATCGCCGCCACCTACCTACATTTATTAACCCCTAATCTGCCGCCCCCAATGTCGCCGCAACTATACTAAATGTATTAACCCCTAAACCTAAGTCTAACCCTAACACCCCCTAATTGAAATATAATTTAAATAAATCTAACTAAAAATTCCTATCATTACCTAAATAATTCCTATTTAAAACTAAATACTAAATAAACCCTAACGCCTAGATTTAGAGTTTTGCGGCCAAAGGGGTGCGTTAGCTACGCGTGCTTTTTTCTGGCCGCACCTTTTAAATACCGCTGGTATTTAGAGTTCACAGAATGGCTGGGTTTTCAGTGCGTTAGGCTCCAAAAAGGGAGTGTAGAGCATAATTTAACGCCACTGCAACTCTCGATACCAGTGGTGCTTACGGACGCGGCCAGCTTCAAAAACGTGCTCGTGCACGATTCCCCCATAGAAAACAATGGGGCTGTTTGAGCTGAAAAAAACCCTAACACCTGCAAAAAGCCGCGTTCAGCTCCTAACGCAGCCCCATTGTTTCCTATGGGGAAACACTTCCTACGTCTGCACCTAACACTCTAACATGTACCCCGAATCTAAACACCCCTAACCTTACACTTATTAACCCCTAATCTGCCGCCCCCACTATCGCTGACCCCTGCATATTATTTTTAACCCCTAATCTGCCGCTCCGTACACCCCCGCCACCAACGTTATCCCTATGTACCCCTAATCTGCTGCCCTAACATCGCCGACCCCTATATTATATTTATTAACCCCTAATCTGCCGCCCCCAACGTAGCCTCCACCTAACTACACTTATTAACCCCTAATCTGCCGACCGGACCTGAGCGCTACTATAATAAATGTATTAACCCCTAATCCGCCTCACTCCCGCCTCAATAACCCTATAATAAATAGTATTAACCCCTAATCTGCCCTCCCTAACATTGCCGACACCTAACTTCAAGTATTAACCCCTAATCTGCCGACAGGAGCTCACCGCTACTCTAATGAATTTATTAACCCCTAAAGCTAAGTCTAACTTTAACCCTAACACCCCCCTAAATTAAATATAATTTAAATCTAACGAAATAAATTAACTCTTATTAAATAAATTGTTCCTATTTAAAGCTAAATACTTACCTGTAAAATAAACCCTAATATAGCTACAATATAAATTATAATTATATTGTAGCTATTTTAGGATTAATATTTATTTTACAGGCAACTTTGTAATTATATTAACCAGGTACAATAGCTATTAAATAGTTAATAACTATTTAATAGCTACCTAGTTAAAATAATTACAAAATTACATGTAAAATAAATCCTAACCTAAGTTACAATTAAACCTAACACTACACTATCCATAAATAAATTAAATACAATTCCTACAAATAAATACAATTAAATAAACTAACTAAAGTACAAAAAATAAAAAAGAACTAAGTTACAAAAAATAAAAAAATATTTACAAACATTAGAAAAAAATTACAACAATTTTAAACTAATTACACCTACTCTAAGCCCCCTAATAAAATAACAAAGACCCCCAAAATAAAAAAATGCCCTACCCTATTCTAAATTACAAAAGTTCAAAGCTCTTTTACCTTACCAGCCCTTAAAAGGGCCCTTTGCGGGGCATGCCCCAAAGAATTCAGCTCTTTTGCCTGTAAAAAAAAAACATACAATACCCCCCCACAACATTACAACCCACCACCCACATACCCCTAATCTAACCCAAACCCCCCTTAAATAAACCTAACACTAAGCCCCTGAAGATCTCCCTACCTTGTCTTCACCTCACCGGGTTCACCGATCGGTCTAAAAGAGGGTCCGAAGTCTTGATCCAAGCGGCGGCTGAAGAACTCCATCATCAGGCTGAAGTCGGAAGTCCATCATCGGGATGAAGTCTTCTATCAAGCCGCATCTTCAATCTTCTTTCTTCCGGAGCGGAGCCATCTTCTTCCCAGCCGACGCGGATCCAACCTCTTCAAGCGACGCCTACTAGCCGAATGATGGTTCCTTTAAATGACGTCATCCAAGATGGCATCCCTCGAATTCCGATTGGCTGATAGGATTCTATCAGCCAATCGGAATTAAGGTAGGAAAATTCTAATTGGCTGATGGAATCAGCCAATCAGAATCAAGTTCAATCCGATTGGCTGATCCAATCAGCCAATCAGATTGAGCTTGCATTCTATTGGCTGTTCCGATCAGATTGAAGATGCGGCTTGATAGAAGACTTCATCCCGATGATGGACTTCCGACTTCAGCCCGATGATGGAGTTCTTCAGCCGCCGCTTGGATCAAGACTTCGGACCCTCTTCTGGACCGATCGGTGAACCCGGTGAGGTGAAGACAAGGTAGGGAGATCTTCAGGGGCTTAGTGTTAGGTTTATTTAAGGGGGGTTTGGGTTAGATTAGGGGTATGTAGGTGGTGGGTTGTAATGTTGGGGGGGGTATTGTATGTTTTTTTTTACAGGCAAAAGAGCTGAATTCTTTGGGGCATGCCCCGCAAAGGGCCCTTTTAAGGGCTGGTAAGGTAAAAGAGCTTTGAACTTTTGTAATTTAGAATAGGGTAGGGCATTTTTTTATTTTGGGGGTCTTTGTTATTTTATTAGGGGGCTTAGAGTAGGTGTAATTAGTTTAAAATTGTTGTAATTTTTTTCTAATGTTTGTAAATATTTTTTTATTTTTTGTAACTTAGTTCTTTTTTATTTTTTGTACTTTAGTTAGTTTATTTAATTGTATTTATTTGTAGGAATTGTATTTAATTTATATATTGATAGTGTAGTGTTAGAGTTTAATTGTATATAATTGTAGGTATTTTATTTAATTTATTTATTGATAGTGTAGTGTTAGGTTTAATTGTAGATAATTGTAGGTATTTTATTTAATTAATTTATTGATAGTGTAGTGTTAGGTTTAATTGTAACTTAGGTTAGGATTTATTTTACATGTAATTTTGTAATTATTTTAACTAGGTAACTATTAAATAGTTATTAACTATTTAATAGCTATTGTACCTGGTTAAAATAATTACAAAGTTGCCTGTAAAATAAATATTAATCCTAAAATAGCTACAATATAATTATAATTTATATTGTAGCTATATTAGGGTTTATTTTATAGGTAAGTATTTAGCTTTAAACAGGAATAAGTTATTTAATAAGAGTTAATTTATTTAGTTAGATAAAAATTATATTTAACTTAGGGGGGTGTTAGGGTTAGAATTAGCTTTAGGGGTTAATACATTTATTAGAATAGCGGTGAGCTCCAGTCGGCAGATTAGGGGTTAATGTTTGAAGTTAGGTGTCGGCGATGTTAGGGAGGGCAGATTAGGGGTTAATACTATTTATTATAGGGTTATTGAGGCGGGAGTGAGGCGGATTAGGGGTTAATAACTTTATTATAATAGCGGCGCGGTTAAAAAAATTTAATAGAGTGGCGGCGATGTGGGGGGACCTCGGTTTAGGGGTACATAGGTAGTTTATGGGTGTTAGTGTACTTTAGAGCACAGTAGTTAAGAGCTTTATAAACCGGCGTTAGCCCAGAAAGCTCTTAACTACTGACTTTTTTCTGCGGCTGGAGTTTTGTTGTTAGATTTCTAACGCTCACTTCAGCCACGACTCTAAATACCGGCGTTAGAAAGATCCCATTGAAAAGATAGGATACACAATTGACGTAAGGGGATCTGCGGCATGGAAAAGTCGCGGCTGGAAAGTGAGCGTTAGACCCTTTCCTGACTGACTCTAAATACCGGCGGTAGCCCAAAACCAGCGTTAGGAGCCTCTAACGCTGGTTTTGACGGCTACCACCCAACTCTAAATCTAGCCGTAAGCTAGCTACAATATAACTAATAGTTACATTGTAGCTATCTGAGGGTTTATTTTTATTTTACAGGCAAGTTTGTATTTATTTTAACTAGGTACAATAGTTATTAAATAGTTATTAACTATTTAATAACTACCTAGCTAAAATAAATACCAAAGTACCTGTAAAATAAAACCTAACCTAAGTTACAATAACACCTAACCTAACCCTATAATTAAATAAATTAACTAAACTAAAAACAATTAAATAAATTAAATTAGCTAAAGTACAACCCCCCCACTAAATTACAGAAAATAATAAGCAAATTACAAGATATTTAAACTAATTACACCTAATAGCCCTATCAAAATAAAAAAAGCCCCCCAAAATAAAAAAAAAACCCTAGCCTAAACTAAACTATCAATAGCCCTTAAAGGGCCTTTTGCGGGGCATTGCCCCAAAGAAATCAGTTAGCTCTATTGCAGGCCCAAACCCTAACCTAAAAATAAAACCCACCCAATACAAACCCCCTGAAGATCAACTTACAGTTCTGAAGACCGGACATCCATCCTCAAGGAAGAGTCAGAAGTCTTCATCCAAGCCGGGCCGAAGTCCTCAACGAAGCTGGGAGAAGTCTTCATCCAAGCCAGGCGAAGTGGTCCTCCAGACGGGCAGAAGTGGTCCTCCAGACGGGCAGAAGTCTTCATCCAGACGGCATCTACTATCTTCAGCCATCCGACGCGGTGCGGTTCCATCTTCAAGACATCCGGCGTGAAGCATCCTCTTCTGCTGACGACTAACGATGAATGAAGGTTCCTTTAAGTGACGTCATCCAAGATGGCGTCCCTTAGATTCCGATTGGCTGATAGAATTCTATCAGCCAATCGGAATTAAGGTAGAAAAAATCCTATTGGCTGATGCAATCAGCCAATAGGATTGAAGTTCAATCCTATTGGCTGATCCAATCAGCCAATAGGATTGAGCTCGCATTCTATTGGCTGATTGGTTAAAGGTAACTTTGGAAATCCTGGCGAGTGCATCCCCATTCTTTACTACTATAAATACAATGGAAGCATCGTGGGTGGATGAAATGTTAACCGTAAATGCTGGCCTGCCTGCTGTCTATATATATATATATATATATATATATATATATATATATAAAATATATACACACATACATATTTCAGTACTGTCTAGTATGCGATTTTTAATGTCACAGGTCATTTAGCTGGGTGGGATTTGGCCGTAATCGTCACAGTGTGCAATGATTTCACAAAGGCTCCATGGACTTTATTTTACTTGTTTATAATAAGCGGTTTTCGGGGAACCACTCCACATAGTAGCCTTAGCAGTGCCTGCTAGTTAACTCCATTTGCAGCTGGGTTTTGGAAGCCGGGATTTTTCTGTGACGTCAGCACTCAGCACACTTTACTGTTATGTGCTATGTGATTGGCTCTGGCATTGCCATGTGATCGGACCAAGGTGGAATACCTGTACAAGAAAGAGAAGGACACTTGATGCTCGTTCAAGCTACAGATATCCTGAATCCGGATCAGCCGATACCGATCACTGTAGAGGGTGAACTAATCGTGTAATTGAGAGAAAGCAGGGAAACGCTGACTAACGCTGAGGACAGGAGAAGAAACTGACTGAATCCGAGGATATCATTACCCACACCTGGCTTCTCTAAACACCGATCACTTACCTCATACGATTGGGGGCACAGAAGTAAGTGAACTGTGAGACCTGTTAAGGATTTTTTATTAGAAGAACCATTGAAACATTTTCGTCTGAACAGCTAGACATTATATAGACTGTGCGGATAAAATTCTGTATATGAACTTTGGAACAGAATCTTTACTTTATTTGTTTTTACGTCACAGGGGTTTTTATTCATATATATATATATCAAGTTATAGATCGTTAGTGTGTGTAATTACATGACTACTAATGTACTTGCAATTCATTTTCTGTACGCATAAGCCGCTTGTATCTTTCCACTGAACAGGCTATTAATTTTTACCCATCTTGTCATCTCTTATTATTATTAAGGCTGTTCCACCTTTACTACATCCCAGATCCGGTACTGTGTACTAGCGTAACGCCGGTACTGAGAGGGATTGACATTTATATATTTACACATTGTAATTTTCTGCAGAAGGATATGTTTTATATCTACTGATTTATCCACTGAGTACAAGCTACAATTGCTGGTGAGATACACATAGGTTTGAACTTGTACCTCATTACAACAGGGATTAGCGCTGTCTAGTTTACCAAATCTTCCCCATACATTCCTTCACCTGTGTCCAGAGTTTAGAGGGTAATCTCTATACACTTAATACTGTTCACTCCAGCAGCTTCTCCCTATTACCTACACAGCTGTGCGCCTCCGGTTCAGCTTCTTGTTTTTCAAGCGCTGTTCTCTAAAAAATCTCTTTCTTCACACACATACATATATATACATATTTAGACATATCATATCTTTGAGCCCTTATAACTTTTGTGCAATTTTTTAAAAAAAAATAACTTTTATTAGATGGTGTTATTATGAGTGTAAAAGTACTTTGTAATTTTTTTTGATGTGTTTTGTGACCCTTTTTTGTTTTGCCAAACAGGTAACCAGAGCTTTTAGGTCACTTCAACTTGTAATACGATAAAAAAACCTGACGCACACAAACAGCTGCGATAAACCCTTTTTTGCTCGCACGCAACAGTTAGCACGCCACTCGTAATCTAGCCCTATGATAGCAGTGGGCAGTACTGAGTCCTTTCAACAAGATCTAGCTCAATGCAAGGAAAATAATCAAGAATCACATAATAACAGCTATACTTAAAGTAACATTAAATACAGTAAAATTGCATTATCAACAAGTGCATAATTAAAAGGCAATGCAATAGCACTTACTCTGAATTTTAAATAAGAAGCAGATTTCTTTTGACAAATTTGAAAATTTTCTTCACTTTTCCGACACCCTGTATCATGTAATAGCCATTAGCCAATCATAGAGTCATTATTCGTATGCATTGTGAACCCTTGCACATTCTCAGTAGTAGCTCGTGCCTTAGAAAGTGTGCACAGTTTGATAATAGAAGTCAATTGGAAAGTCTTTTAAAACTGCAAGTCAATCTGAATCATGAAAGTTTACAGGGATATGAAACCCAAATTTTTTATTTCATGATTCAGACAGAGGGGCATATGTATCAAGGTCTGTCGGACCTGATCCGACATTTCGGATCAGGTCCGACAGACCTCGCTGAATACGGCAAGCAATACGCTCACCGTATTCAGCATTGCACCAGTAGCTCACAAGAGCTGCTGGTGCAACGCCGCCCCCTGCAGACTCGCGGCCAATCGTCCGCCAGCAGGGGGTTGTCAATCAACCCGATCGTACTCGATCGGGTTGATTTCCGGCGATGTCTGTCCACCTGCTCAGAGCAGACGGACAGGTTATGGAGCAGCGGTCTTTGTGACCGCTGCTTCATAACTGTTGTTTCTGGCGAGTCTGAAGACTCGCCAGAAACAGAGGCCAGTTAAATAGAGGCCAGAGCATACAATTTTAAACAACTTTTCAATTTACTTATTTTACGGTTCCTTCTCTTGGTATTCTATGTTGAAGGAGTAGCAATGCACTACTGGTAGCTAGCTGAAAGCCAATGAGAAGAGGAATATATGTGCAGCCACTAATCAGCAGCCTAACTAGGTATTTTCCAAACAAAGGATACAAAGAGAACAAAACAAATTTGATAACAGAAATAAATGTAAACGTTATTTAAAATTTCATGCTCTATCTGAATCATGAAAGAAAAAAGGTGGGTTTCGTGTCCTTTTAATTTTGTCTTTAGTTTCAACTTAATTTTTTACTTACATTTTGACTTAATAGTGACAAAGACCTCTGTTGCTATGGTTATTATTTTTAAAGAAACTCCAGTACTGCATCTTGCTTAAAGGGACAGTCAAGTCCAAAAAAAACTTTCATGTTTCAAATCAGGCATATAATTTTAAACAACTTTCCAATTTACTTTTATCACCAATTTTGCTTTGCTCTCTTGGTATTCTTAGTTGAAAGCTAAACCTAGGAGGTTCATATGCTAATTTCTTAGACCTTGATGGCCGCCTCTAACCAAAATACATTTTGATAGTTTTTCACCACTAGATGGCATTAGTTCACATGTTTCATACAGATAACATTGAGCTCATGCACGTGAATTTACCATGGAGACAGCTCTGATTGGCTAAACTGCAAGTCTGTTAAAAGAACTGAAATAAGGGGCAGTCTGCTGAGGCTTAGATACAAGGTAATTACAGAGATAAAACGTGTATAATTATAACTGTGTTGGTTATGCAAAACTGGGGAATTGGTAATTAAGGGATTATCTATCTTTTAAAACAACAAAAATTCTGGTGTTGACTGTCCCTTTAAGATCTTTGTTTTCTTTTATGTAGATCTTTTGCAATGTAGTGTTAAATTGTATGCAAAATAGTGTTAAATTGTATGCAAATATACAGAAGCCAAATGGGGCCACCTGGAGCTGTGTACCCTGAGCACAGCATAATGTACAGTATGTAATTCACAATCTAGCTTTCTCTCTCTATCTCTTTGTCGCTCTCTTTCAACCATTCTCCCTATCTTTCGCCCCTCTCTGGTTTGTTTGCTTACCAGTAATTCAATAACTTTGCTTTCCATTCACTTATACTTGGCCACGATCTCATGTTATAATATTGTATGTGATAAGATGATGACATTATTTGGCTGTATAAGAGCCTTATCTTATATATATATATAAATGTCTAGATTTATACAGAACAATAACTTGATATATGTAGTTAGAAACAAATTATGCATGAAACTAGTCATCAACATAAGAGACGTACATTAAATAAATAATATGTTAATATTTACTGCCAAACAAAAAAGGACAAATATTTTCTCAGTGTTAATGTCCTTCAGGAAATTTCTCAGCCAGGTAGAAAGTATCACAGCTCAGTGCATGACGCAAACAAATAATAACAAATCCGGCAATGAGTAAAAAGTGACATTCCTAAAGAGAAACTATTTATGGTTGTTGGAGTTCTATTCAAGAAGATAAGGCACATGAGAAAAAATGTGGTTCAACTTAGTATAAAGAGGTAGCATAAGCAGATGACATCTTGTTTATACTGATGTGACTATCAAGTGGGATGTGGGCAGTGGCACCAAGGCTGGGGGGGCGAATCAGTCTTTAAATAGGCATTTGCAGAATGTGTACAATCCGAATGTAGGGGAGCCTTTCTTCTGTTAAGTGTGATCAGTCCACGGGTCATCATTACTTGTGGGATATTATCTGCTCCCCTACAGGAAGTGCAAGAGGATTCACCCAGCAGAGTTGCTATATAGCTCCTCCCCTCTACGTCACCTCCAGTCATTCTCTTACACCCAGCAACTAGATAGGTCGTGTGAGAGGACTATGGTGATTATACTTAGTTTTATATCTTCAATCAAAAGTTTGTTATTTTAAAATAACACCGGAGTGTGTTATTACCTCTCTGGCAGAGTTTGAGGAAGAATCTACCAGAGTTTTGCTATGATTTTAGCCGGAGTAGTTAAGATCATATTGCTGTTCTCGGCCATCTGAGGAGTGAGGTAAACTTCAGATCAGGGGACAGCGGGCAGATGAATCTGCATAGAGGTATGTAGCAGTTTTTATTTTCTGACAATGGAATTGATGAGAAAATCCTGCCATACCGATATAATGTCATGTATGTATACTTTACACTTCAGTATTCTGGGAGAATGGTACTTCACTAGAATTACACTGTAAGAAAGACATAAAGCTGTTTAATAACTAGAGATTATGTTTAATGTTTTTGCTGGAATGTAAAATCGTTTTCATTTGCTGAGGTACTGAGTGAATAAATGTTTGGGCACTATTTTTCCACTTGGCAGTTGCTTAAATCTGTTTTTTCTGTCAGTTTCTGTTCTCCCTCACTGCTGTGTGTGTGGGGGAGGGGCGCTTTTACTATGCATCAAATATTTCAGTCAGCATAGCAACTCATTGTATTCCCTGCATGATCCGGTTCATCTCTACAGAGCTCAGGGGTCTTCAAACTTATTTTGAGGGAGGTAATTTCTCTCAGCAGAGCTGTGAGAATTATAGTTTGACTGAGATAAAAACGTTTATTCTGTAATTTGTTTCCTGCTTTCAGAAATTGTTATCTTTGCTAATGGGATTAAACCTTTGCTAAAGTTGTGTTGTTTAATTGCTGAGGGGAACAATCCTTTGCTAAAACTGTATATTCTGACAAAGATTGATGCTATAACTTAATTATTTTAACTGTTATAATTTTTTTCTGTGCTTCTTAAAGGCACAGTTCGTTTTCATATTATTTGTAAATTACTTTGAAAAGTATTTTCAAGTTGCTGTTTATTTGCTAGTGTGTTAAACATGTCTGATTCAGAGGAATATCTCTGTGCTATATGTGTTAATGCCAAAGTGGAGCCCAATAGAAATTTATGTACTAAATGTATTGATGCTACTTTAAAAAACAGTCAATCTGTACAAATTGAACATATTTCACCAAACAACGAGGGGAGAGTTATGCCGACTAACTCGCCTCACGTGTCAGTACCTGCATCTCCCGCTCAGGAGGTGCGTGATATTGTAGCGCCGAGTACATCTGGGCGGCCATTACAAATCACATTACAAGATATGGCTACTGTTATGACTGAAGTTTTGGCTAAACTACCAGAACTAAGAGGTAAACGTGATCACTCTGGGGTGAGAACAGAGTGCGCTGATAATGCAAGGGCCATGTCTGATACTGCGTCACAGTTTGCAGAACGTGAAGACGGAGAGCTTCATTCTGTGGGTGACGGTTCTGATCCAAATAAACTGGACTCAGACATTTCAAATTTTAAATTTAAGCTTGAGAACCTCCGTGTGTTACTAGGGGAGGTATTAGCGGCTCTGAATGATTGTAACACAGTTGCAATCCCAGAGAAAATGTGTAGGTTGGATAAATATTTTGCGGTACCCGACGAGTACTGACGTTTTTCCTATACCTAAGAGACTTACTGACATTGTTACTAAGGAGTGGGATAGACCCGGTGTGCCTTTCTCACCCCCTCCTATATTCAGAAAGATGTTTCCAATAGACGCCGCCACACGGGACTTATGGCAAATGGTCCCTAAGGTGGAGGGAGCGTTTCTACTTTAGCTAAGCGTACCACTATCCCAGTGGAGGATAGCTGTGCTTTTTCAGATCCAATGGATAAAAAATTAGAGGGTTACCTTAAGAAAATGTTTGTTCAACAAGGGTTTATATTGCAACCTCTTGCATGTATTGCGCCTGTCACGGCTGCAGCAGCATTTTGGTTTGAGTCTCTGGAAGAGACACTTCAATCATCCACACTAGATGACATCACACACAAACTTAAATTCCTTAAGTTAGCTAATTCATTTATTTCAGATGCCGTAGTACATTTAACTAAACTTGCGGCTAAAAATTCAGGATTCGCCATTCAGGCACGCAGAGCTCTGTGGCTGAAATCCTGGTCAGCTGATGTTACGTCTAAATCTAAATTGCTTAATATTCCTTTCAAAGGGCAGACCTTATTCGGGCCCGGCTTGAAAGAGATTATTGCTGACATTACAGGAGGTAAAGGTCATGCCCTGCCTCAGGACAAGGCCAAAGCCAAGGCTAGACAGTCCAATTTTCGTTCCTTTCGTAATTTCAAAGCAGGAGCAGCATCAACTTCCTCTGCACCAAAACAGGAAGGAGCTGTTGCTCGCTACAGACAAGGCTGGAAACCTAACCAGTCCTGGAACAGGGGCAAACAGGCCAGAAAACCTGCTGCTGCCCCTAAGACAGCATGAATTGAGGGCCCCAGATCCGGGACCGGATCTAGTGGGGGGCAGACTTTCCCTCTTCGCCCAGGCTTGGGCAAGAGATGTTCAGGATCCCTGGGCGTTAGAGATCATATCTCAGGGATACCTTCTGGACTTCAAATCCTCTCCCCCAAGAGGGAGATTTCATCTGTCAAGGTTGTCAACAAACCTAACAAAGAAGGAAGCGTTTCTACGCTGCGTACAAGATCTTTTATTAATGGGAGTGATCCATCCAGTTCCGCGGTTGGAACAAGGACAAGGGTTTTACTCAAATCTGTTTGTAGTTCCCAAAAAAGAGGGAACCTTCAGGCCAATCTTGGATTTAAAGATCCTAAACAAATTCCTAAGAGTTCCATCGTTCAAGATGGAAACTATTCGAACATTTTTGCCCATGATCCAAGAGGGTCAGTACATGACCACAGTGGATTTAAAGGATGCTTACCTTCACATACCGATTCACAAAAGCCATTACCGGTATCTAAGGTTTGCCTTTTTAGACAGGCATTACCAGTTTGTAGCTCTTCCATTCGGACTGGCTACGGCTCCAAGAATCTTCACAAAGGTTCTGGGCACTCTTCTGGCGGTACTAAGACCGCGAGGAATTTCAGTAGCTCCGTACTTAGACGACATACTGATACAAGCTTCAAGCCTTCAAACTGCCAAATCTCATACAGAGATAGTACTGGCATTTCTAAGGTCGCATGGATGGAAAGTGAACGAAAAGAAAAGTTCTCTCTTTCCACTCACAAGAGTTCCCTTCCTGGGGACTCTGATAGATTCTGTAGAAATAAAGATTTACCTGACAGAGGACAGGTTAACAAAACTTCAAAGTGCATGCTGTGTCCTTCATTCTATTCAACACCCGTCAGTAGCTCAATGCATGGAGGTAATCGGACTAATGGTAGCAGCAATGGACATAGTTCCTTTTGCACGCCTACATCTCAGACCACTGCAACTGTGCATGCTAAGTCAGTGGAATGGAGATTACTCAGATTTGTCCCCCACTCTAAATCTGAATCAAGAGACCAGAAATTCTCTTCTATGGTGGCTTTATCGGCCACATCTGGCCAGGGGAATGCCATTCAGCAGGCCAGACTGGTCAATTGTAACAACAGACGCCAGCCTACTAGGTTGGGGCGCTGTCTGGAATTCTCTGAAGGCTCAGGGACTATGGAATCAGGAGGAGAGTCTTCTTCCAATAAACATTCTGGAATTGAGAGCAGTCCTCAATGCTCTTCTGGCTTGACCCCAGTTAACAACTCGGGGGTTCATCAGGTTCCAGTCGGACAACATCACGACTGTAGCTTATATCAACCATCAGGGAGGGACAAGAAGCTCCCTAGCAATGATGGAAGTATCGAAGATAATTCGCTGGGCAGAGTCTCACTCTTGCCACCTGTCTGCAATCCACATCCCGGGAGTGGAGAACTGGGAGGCGGATTTCTTAAGTCGTCAGACTTTTCATCCGGGGGAGTGGGAACTTCATCCAGAGGTCTTTGCCCAAATACTTCGACGTTGGGGCAAACCAGAGATAGATCTCATGGCGTCTCGACAGAACGCCAAGCTTCCGCGCTACGGGTCCAGATCCAGGGATCCGGGAGCGGTCCTGATAGATGCCTTGACAGCACCATGGACCTTCAGGATGGCTTATGTGTTTCCACCTTTCCCGATGCTTCCTCGATTGATTGCCAGAATCAAACAGGAGAAAGCATCAGTGATTCTAATAGCGCCTGCATGGCCACGCAGGACTTGGTATACAGATCTGGTGGACATGTCATTCTGTCCACCTTGGTCGTTACCTCTGAAAAGGACCCTTCTGATTCAGGGTCCTTTCAACATCAAAATCTAACTTCTCTGAAGCTGACTGCTTGGAAATTGAACGCTTGTCTTATCAAAGCGTGGTTTTTCTGAGTCAGTTATTGATACCTTTAATACAGGCTAGGAAGCCTGTTACCCCAGAAAGATTTACCATAAAATATGGCGTAAATACCTATATTGGTGCGAATCCAAAGGATACTCTTGGAGTAAGGTTAGGATCCTAGGATATTGTCTTTTTCTACAAGAAGGTTTAGAAAAGGGGTTATATCCGCTAGTTCCTTAAAGGGACCAGATCTCCAGCTCTGTCATTCTGTTACACAAGCGTCTGTCAGAAGTTCCAGACGTCTCAGGCTTTTTGTCAGGCTTTGGCCAGGATTAAACCTGTGTTTAAAGCTGTGGCTCCACCATGGAGTTTAAACCTTGTTCTTAACGTTTTACAGGGTGTTCCGTTTGAACCCCTTCATCTCCATTGTTATAAAGTTGTTATCTTGGAAAGTTCTATTTTTAATGGCTATTTCCCTCGGCCTCGAAGAGTCTCTGAGTTATCAGCCTTACATTGTGATTCTCCCTTATTTGATTTTTCACAGTCGGTATAAGGTAGTTCTGCGTACTAAACCTGGGTTCTTACCTAAGGTAGTCACTAACAGGAATATCAATCAGGAGATTGTTGTTCCATCCTTGTGCCCAAATCCTTCTTCGAGGAAGGAACGTCTTTTGCACAATCTGATGTAGTTCGTGCCCTTAAATTTTATTTACAGGCAACTAAAGATTTTCGACAAACGTCCTTCCCTGTTTGTCGTTTACTCTGGTCAGAGAGAGGTCAAAAAAGCTTCTGCTACCTCTCTCTCTTTTTGGCTTTGTAGCATAATTCGTTTAGCTTATGAGACTGCTGGACAGCAGCCTCCTGAAAGAATTACAGCTCATTCCACTAGAGCTGTGGCTTCCACTTGGGCCTTTAAGAATGAGGCCTCTGTTGAACAGATTTGCAAGGCTGCAACTTGGTCTTCGCTTCATACTTTTTCCAAATTTTACAATTTGACACTTTTGCTTCCTCGGAGGCTATTTTTGCTGAGGAGAAAGGTTCTTCAGCAGTGGTTCCTTCTGTATAAAGAGCCTGCCTATCCCTCCCGTCATCCGTTGTACTTTTGCTTTGGTATTGGTATCCCCACCAAGTAATGATGACCCGTGGACTGATCACACTTAACAGAAGAAAACATAATTTATGCTTACCTGATAAATTCCTTTCTTCTGTAGTGTGATCATCCACCGGCCCGCCCTGTTTTTTAAGAGCAGGTAAATATTTTTTAAAATTATACTCCAGTCACCACTACACCCTTGGCTTCTACTTTCTCGTTGGTCCTTGGTCGAATGACTGGAGGTGACGTAGAGGGGAGGAGCTATATAGCAACTCTGCTGGGTGAATCCTCTTGCACTTCCTGTAGGGGAGCAGATAATATCCCCACAAGTAATGATGACCCGTGGACTGATCACACTACAGAAGAAAGGAATTTATCAGGTAAGCATAAATTATGTTTTTATTAGTGCAGGTTGCAGGTACATCTATCTATATATCTATCCTTATATTCATTATACAGAGCAGCCTGTATATTGTTACTCATGCTTACTACAGAGTTACCTTTGGGGGCCCCAGTAAAAAAAAAAAAATTGCACCAGGGCATTGAGTTTGTCCACTACTGTGGATAAGACAAATTTTTTATGCTTTCACATCAATAAAGACAAAGAAAGTATGGGATACATATCATTAAAGCCCTTGAAATAATGACAATATAAAAATACTGTTGCCAAGGTTTTGAGAAGAGCTTAATTATTATAACCATATTATTATTTTTTAGCAACAGTACGCTAATTGCTTGTCACTGATGTTGGCTCCTGACATCTGTAAATAATGACCAGTCTGTCTATTTATATGCAGCAGCCCATTACAAGTACTGGTACCTAGTGTATCACAACAGTCATAGTGTAATGGTTAACAGGTTTTAAAGTACAAAGGTGCTGATTTTTTTTTTGGCCGACCTGGATTTTTAATGACACGCAACAGGGGTTGTTGCTATGTAATGACATTTGTCACTATTAACAAACAGCGTGATTATAATTTAGCTCTTTTAAAAAAAAAAAAAAATATGAATGGGATTTACCCAGTTCTCCCAGGAGAGGGAGATATGAATCCTAAATAATACCAATATAGAAGTAAACTGGATGCACACAACATAAAAAGGGTTGGCAAATAATACTTTGTTGCAAGCCCCCCACCACCCCACCCCGCCAGAATAGAAGGAATGTAAATCAACATTCTAGCATAACGTAATCATGTGCATAGTGTGTACCAACCAATCAAATGCACTGTGTCTGCATCCTAAATAAAGAATACCTTAGCAAGCCTCAATTTTTATTTAAAGCAAGGCTCACAAATCTTTGTCATAACACATGCATGGTTTTCTCAAACCATAACTAATTAAAACCAAAATTTAGAATGTAATTGGTCACTTTTTGCATTTCCATAGATAGAAGACTATCAGCTGATAGTAAACATGGTTATTTTACCTGCTCTCTTCCAAGGTTAACCTGAAAACCTGGACTGTTGGGGAGACCTAAGGACAGGTGACCTAAGGACAGATTTGAAAACCAGTGCTGTAAGATGATGTGAACACTAGGTCCTAGATATTGTAAATTAAGATCATTCAACAACACATTTTTTGGGACTTCTGTTTACTGCAAAAAAAACCTGTGCTAATGATCTCAGTTGCCAATAAACATGACTAAGAGCCAATGGTTAAAGGGACAGTCAACACCAGAATGTTTGTTGTTTATAAAGATAGATAATCCCCTTTATTATACCCATACCCCAGTTTTTGCATAACTGACACGGTTATATTAATACACTTTTTACCTCTGTCACTAACTTGTATCTAAGCATCTTCTGACTGCCCCCTAATTACATGACTTTTAGTTATTATCTATTGACTTGCATTTTAGCCAATTAGTGCAGTGTCTGGCACTAGCCCACGGGCGTGATCACAATGCTATCTATATGGCCTACATGAGCTTGCTCTCCCCTGCTGTGAAAAGTAAATAAAATAGAGGCAGTCTTCAAGGCTTAGAAATTATCATATGAGCCCTTCCTAGGTTTGCTTTCAACTAGAATAACAAGAGAACAAAGCAAAATTGTTGATAAAAGTAAATTGGAAAGTTGTTTAAAATTACATGCCCTATTTGAAAATTGAAAGTTTTTTTTTGACTTGACTGTCCCTTTAAATCTTGATCACGAAGACACAGTTGCAGATAGAAATCCACATTTAAGAAAATTAAATTACTGTAAATACAATTACGAAAATGTTGAGGTTGTCATTTTCTCACAATTCCTAAAGATCTCATTAGGTGTACGAGATATTGCATATTTTTCTGTGGCAGAACAATTTCTTTCTAAGCCCTCCTGCAAGCTAGATTTATGGAGCCCCCCCCCTTAAGCCAAGCCCCAGTGACATGAACACAAGTACAGTGACTGGTGTAACAGAGTTTACACGTAACTTCTTCTCTAACATTCACCCTTCCCTGCTTACCTTGTTTTCTATAGAGCAAATATGTGTAACAATAAGCTAACGGGCATATATACACAATCTTGAATGACTGCACCACTGTCTATAGAATGGATATATATACAGTATATATATATATATATATATATACATATATGTGTGTGTGTACGCATACGCAACACATATACATACTCACACACATCAATGTGCTGCAAGATTGGTACAGCTATTTTGCTGTAACTTTGTCTTTGCAACTGCATGCGCCCCTGTATGAAATGTAAAGACTAGAGGGTTTCGAAAAACAGGTGGCTCAAAAACACTGAGGAAAACTTTAGTAAGACAGTGGGCCCCCTCTTACATGCGAACCCCCCACTTTATGTTGCCATTGATATTTGTCTATTAAATACATACACATATGTACATTTCTAACCCGGGATCAAAGTTTTTGCTCGCCCTCTGTTAGAAGAAATAATTGCTGGTGCCTAATCTGAATGTAACAACATACTGTTGTTAGCAATATTGTATTGTCTGTCATCCCGTAGTCTCTATGGTACTTGTGGGGAAGTATGTTCTCTCCTCACTTCCTCTCTCTTCCTCTCTATACTGCCATGCTTATGAGATGTAACTAAGATCACTACCACCCTCCTGTTTAAGCAAACACTGGCTAAGGTTCTTTTTGCTTAGCTTCTATGTGTGTCCTGCCTTTGACTTCTACATGTTATTGCTGTGCCAATGCAAACTCTGCTACAAATTCTAACATTTGGTTTGTGGGCCCAGATAGAAGTTGCAAGAAGAATTAAGAGCAGTCAGGATGGCCATATGCACTGTTCTGCCTGTTCTCTCATTTTACAAATTACCCAGTATGGAATGTGAGAAATGATCTCTAGAACACAGTGGAAGATTCACCCACCCAGCAGCTGATACAAAAAAAAATCCATTGGCGAGAAAAATGACCAGAAAAACAAGAGCTGAGATTACTACTTATTATTATTATTATTATTATTATTATTAATATCGGTTATTTGTAGAGCGCCATCAGATTCCGCAGCGCTACTTATGTGAGTAACAGTGATTTATGCCACATTAGAAACTTTAATACAGCCAACAAGTTCTGGGAAGCGCTTAGGAGAATTAAGATAAGTCTTTCATTTAGACTGCTACTTCCATATGTACGGTACCAACTGTGTACCAAGGGTTAATACCAGGGAACAACGTCCTGCCATAGGGAATCAGCAATTCACAAACCAGCCAGTTTTCAGGTTTAAACAGAATGACATTTATTAAAGGCTAGAAGCCTAGTATTTAATACAGGTTTGACACCCCCCCCCCCCCCCAGATGGGGGTTGAAAGACTGTTGTACATTACATGGAGGGAACAAGCCCTTTGACATGATACAATAGAATATATTACTTAAACACTTCAACCACAAGACACTCTTGGCCCTTCTTATCACATAGGCGTTTTCTCTCTGAGGTGATTCAAACAATAGAATGCTTAGCAACTAATTAGATTATAGCTGGAGCCAGCAACTCTGTCTTTAGAAATTAGTTTCTTAGCTAAACACAATTAACCCTCATTCAGTCCCTGACAGAAGGGTCTGTCACATATCTCCCCCGTTTGTGGAACACTCGGCAGACCCCGGCTTGACCCTTTGGCGGGTCAACCTGGGGATGACCGGACTAGGAGGTGGTAGGCATGTCAGTTTGCCAGGACAATCCATCTGTATTCCCGTTATGAGAGAGAATTCCTGTCCATACAAAGAAGGGTTCAACCTCCTCAGTGCCCAGACTAGGGCTAAACAGTCCTTCAAAATCCCATCAGCTTCTTTACGAGTTTTCTGTACCTGCTCTTTATAGGTATCCACAATCCCTTCATACTGACATAGGGTGTCCTTGAGTTGCTGCACCTCACTATGAGCCAGCGTCAGCTTCTCCTCAAGTGTCGCTAAGTTTTGTCTTTAAGGTTTCATGTCCCACTCTCAAGCTGGTGTTTTCTGCAGTCTGTCGGTGCAGCTTGTCTAGCAGAGATTCACGTTCTAAACGTTGCTTTCTTCCTCTGCGCTCCTCTTCTCCTTCATCAGCGCATTGTAACGGGACCTCCACATATCAATAGCGGATAGAGATTTACTGAGCTCAGCGTCCTGGGGCTTAGCAGCAGGTGGGTCAGTCTCTGCCTGCAGGTATCTGGGCACAGGTAGTCACAGAGTTAACATCAGCGGGACCCATATGAGCGTAGGCAGAAACAAGGGGGGCCAAGTCATTTCCAAGAAGAACATCAGCAGGTAAGTCCTTCTTCGACCCCCACATTCACAGTCTAGCGCCCACTCCCAATCCAAATGTACCCCTGGCAACAGGTAGGCTGAACACATCGCCCCTTGCTACCCTCACAAGCCACAGTGTCTCCAGTGTACTGTTTCTCAGACACCAAGTTCTTTTGAAGCAAGGTCATGGTAGCACCAGTATCCTGTTGGACACTGACCTTCTTCCCATTCACTTTAACCAGTTGCCGGTTATTCCGAGTGGGCAGCTTGACAAGGTCTGCCTCATGTAGGATGCTCCAGCATTCTTGCGCCTCTACGTAGCGGGCCGCAGGCTGAGGATTACGTGGGATTCCGCCGGCAGGGTCTTCTCCAGGACTGCGCTTGGTTCGCTGCGTTTAGGGGACACTCTGGTCTTTTGTGCCCTAGTTGCTTACATCAAAGCATCGAATCCGGTTGTGAGTAGCCCCGCAAATTGAACAGGGCTTCTCTGAGGGTAGTTCGTGGCGAGGAGGCCGGTGTGGTATAGCGGTGCGCCGGGGTTTGGTTAACTGGCAGCTGCTGGGGTGACTGGGGGTCTGTACTCCACTCTAGCAGGGGGCTTAGTGGTAGCAGTGTCCAGTTTGCGGCATCCGTATACTCATCTGCCAAGCGAGCCGCCTTCCTGCAGGGTGGAGGGTTTACGGTCCCCGAACCCACTCTCGAACTCCTGCGGGTAACTTGTCGAAAGCAATGTTCCAAACAGGAATAGCTGCAGCACCTCTTCCCCAGATATGGCTTGGCACCCCGCTATCCAGTGAGCTGCTGTGCGGTGCACCTTACATGCCCACTCAAGGTAGGAATCTCCAGCCTAATTTAACAGTGTCTCTGAACCGCCTCCGGTATGCCTCCGGTGTAACCGCATACCTGGAGAGCAGAGCCTCTTTTACCGTATTATAATCCCTGACTTCCTCATCTGGAATGGCCCGAAAAGCTCTCTGGCCCGGCCGGATAATTTTCCAGATAATATCGTGACCCAGTCCTCTGCGGGTACCTTGTGTAGTGCACATTGCCTCTCAAAAATCCGCAAGGTACCCATCAATCTCTCCTTCTGTTTCCAGGAAGTTTTAAAAACTGCAAATTTACTTTTCTCTTTTCCATCTTAGTCAGTATTGTAATAATCCCCCTCTTCCTGAGGTTACCTGGCTTGTGTAGTTGCTCTTCTGGGCGATAAGGTTCATTCCGTCGCTTGCCACCAATGTTACGGGTACCAACTGTGTACCAAGGGTTAATACCAGGGAACAACGTCCTGCATAGGGAATCAGCAATTCACAAACCAGCCAGTTTTCAGGTTTAAACAGAATGACATTTATTAAAGGCTAGATGCCTAGTATTTATACAGGTTTGACACCCCCCCCCCCCCAGATGGGGGTTGAAAGACTGTTGTACATTACATGGAGGGAACAAGCCCTTTGACATGATACAATAGAATTATATTACTTAAACACTTCAACCACAAGACACTCTTGGCCCTTCTTATCACTTAGGCGTTTTCTCTCTGAGGTGATCAAACAATAGAATGCTTAGCACTAATTAGATTATAGCTGGAGCCAGCAACTCTGTCTTTAGAAATAGTTTCTTAGCTAAACACAATTAACTCCTTCAGTCCTGACAGAAGGGTCTGTCACACCATATATCTAGAAACTGTTTAATTTGAAGCTCTCTGAGGGAAGACCTAGAGAAACATTTGAATCAAATGTCAGAGTTAATTGATCATTTAGAATCTACTGGAAAGAAATTTGATGAAGAAGACAAAGTAATTTTTATCAAGTCTTCCAGAAATTTACAATTCATTAATTCATGTCCTAGAAAGTAGATACAATCTCTCTGTAAAATATTTTACAGCCTGGCCCACGGTAGACGTTGGTACCCTATTGCCATTTGTATTTTTTAGTATTTACGGTATTGCCAGAACCGTGGAAGAGAGCTGCCCTCTGGATTCTTTCCCTTTGTTGAAGACTTCAACGGACTTTTATTGTCTAAAAAGATTTGGGACCCCAACCCTCTGAGATTATATACTGATACATTTTATATTTACATATTGTTTTTTTCCAGTGCGCCCCCCCCCATGTTATTACTAAATAACTATTACATTTTTTCTGTACAAAACACTGCTAAGGATATCAAAGGAAATAGATCAGCTTATGACAGAAGCAAAGTAATACATTTGCACACACAAAGGGGCAAAAATAAGACAAAACAAAGTTTTATTTGTGAAGATATATCCCATTTTGCTATAAACTGATGGAAAAATACCACCATGGACAAGAAATGCCTTTAGATGCAGCAAAAAGCACAGTAAAAGTTATTTCATTGCTCAAGGAAAAAGCAGATAGTTATTAAAAATCTATGGATCATTGGGACTGTCGGGCCGGGTCAATTTAGTCAAAATGACAATATTGCCCAAAATACTTTACCCAATGCTCATGTTACCATTTCTATTGACTCAAACGGATTTACGCGTACTTACCAGGGCAATATCTCAATTTATATGGAAAAAGGGCAAACCGAGAATAGCGTTGGAAAAACTCCAGCTCCCATACTCGGCAGGGGGGCTAGGGCCTCCCCGAACATAAAACTATATAATCTGGGCAGCCCTGGCTAGATTAGTATTGGATTGGGCAAATGGGCACAGGCCACTTCGGAGATGACAAGCTTGAGGAGGCAGTCAGTAGTCGCGCCAACTTCGTTGGCGTACCTTCTATATGGAAGTGGGCAGACACTTCCAGATGAAATTCTTGCTAACATAACATACAAAGACCCATTAAGGGCCTGGCCACAAGATACATAAATATTTGAAGATTGGACTCTTCCCCCCCCCCCCCCAAATTCATCCCCATAGTGGGAATCCAGACTTTCCGGCTGGATTTGGATCAGGAACCCTTCCGAGACTGGAAAAAAGCTGGCCTAAAGGTAATTGGGGATGTATTAGACCCCCTAACAACATACAGTGCGATCATTTCAGGAACTAAAAAACCAAGTTTCAACTTTTGAATAGGCACTTCTATGCTTATTTGCAGCTTCGGCACTATGTGGGTTCATTGCAAACCTCCCAATGCTGAGTTCTGGGGATCATCGCCTTTTGCAATTACACAGACATTATTCCGAGTGGGATTATTTTCGCTCTCTCATATATATACACGCCTCTTACAGCAGAAAGAACCTCTGATCTTGGCAAATATGATGTCAAAGTACAGAGATAACTGCTTACTGGACTTGACAGTACAAGACATAAAAGAAAGCTTAGAACACATCAGGCAAGCTACACTAGCGATATCACAAAGGGAAACGCAGATTAGAATCTTACACATGGATTATATCACACCACACAGACTCTCAAAGTGGGATCGGCGGATCCCTAACCGCTGCATTAAGTGCGGAATAGCAGCGCCATCATTTCACCACTATTTCTATGCCTGCCCAAAGATTAGGAGATTCTGGAGCCAGTGTCAATATTGGCTAAAGAGTTCATATCAGATAGAGATAACACTTGCTGAAGCGAAATATTTCTGTTAAGATGGGATGATACCCATAAAGAAGTTACACAGGTTCCTTTCACTATGCACACTACTGGCCAGACAATGTATCCTCAAAAGATGGATCAACAGACAAGCCCCGACAATAGCACAACTAAAACACTTACTACTCAAACAGCTTTTCGTCGAGCAGTGTGACGTTAGGTTAGATACAACACGTAGACTGCGTCCCTTTCTCAGAAATGGAAAATACACATAGACACATTAGATCCACTCATACAGAATCAGATTTTGAAACCTTTTGCTCATTTGGAGGCATTGTTACAAATAAATCTAAGAGAGGGGAGGCAAAACACGGTGGGCGACGACTCTCTAGAGGTAATGCTGTTCTGAATCAGAAATGTTTTTCTTTTTTTTTTCTTTTTTTTTTCTCTCTCCTCTCTCCCCCCCTCCCTCTCTTCCTCCCTCACCCCAGATTCCTGGCTCTCCCCCGCCCTCCCCTTGCCGCACCAGGTTTGTGACCAGCTATCAAAGTTAATGGTTATTTGTTAAAATGTTAGTGTGTTAAATGTGAATAGTTATTAAAGGCTTGGAGCAATTGGAAAGGTGTTATGTGGAACGAAGCACATAACCAAATATGGACACTGGAGATACGGACATTGGCCCTTTCCATAAGCTTCGTTAGATTATAGGTTAGAGTAAGTTAAAATAAAAATAAAAATCCCAACAATGTTGGTACCAGAGGGTACTGATGCTAGAGCATTTATGACGCACTGGAGACAGGTGCTGATCTTCCTATATTGTATGCATTGTATACTGCTGTATTTATATATCTGTATAAGCATGTATTACCGTATTATGCAATTTTATCAGCTCTATATTACTTTATGACACCCTGCGTGGTGTACTTTTGATTTCTTCTCACTGTACCACTTGTTGACCAAAAAAAAAATCAAAAAAAAAATAAAAAATCTATGGATTCGGCCCCTTGAAGCAGAATATCAAACATTCGATTGCTCAGAGGCGGATCTCCACAGGAAAACGGATGGGTGAGTTTACCAACCGAGATTTGGGCCGAGATGATCCTGTGCCACCCAGAAACTTACCCTTGTTGTTAGCAGTAAGGATGGGCGAATGTTTCTAAACATTCAAAATTAAGACAAATTTTTTATACATTCGTTCGCTCGAATCGAATTTCGAATGTTTACATAAAATTCTAACATTCGATTTTCGAATGTTAGTTTTCCAAATTTTTCGATTACATTCGAAAATATTTGTTCGAATAATAGAATGTTTAGCTTTATATTATATCATATTCAATATTCGAATTCGATATCTATATTTCAAATTCGATTTCGAAGTGTAATATTTGAATTTGATTCAATATATCACAATCTATTTAGAAATGTAATATTCTAATTTGATTCAATATATCACATTTGATTTTGAAATGTAATATTCGAATTTGATTTTAATTTCGAAATAGTATTTCTAAGCTACAATTTTCTTTTGTAATGTAATATTCAAATTCGAATTAGCTTTTATAATTCTGTTATCTTATAAATATTCGAAATATTCTAATTCAATTTTAATTTCGAAATAGTATTTCTAATTCTAAGATACAATTTTCTTTTGTAATGTAATAATCTAATTTGAATTCAAATTAGTTTTTATAATTCAGTTATCTTATAAATATTCAAATTATTTAATATTTAAATTTAAATATTACAATCAAATTATTCCCTCCCATATGTAATGTTATAAATAGTTGTAGTTGTTAAAATTTCATTTGACAGGTTTATTTTTGGAGAAAAGGGACGTACTGGTTTGGTGGCCATGTTGGAATATTTTGATACTGATTTTTTTCTATATACTACTATTATCTATCTATTTGCTCCTGTGGCATCTTGTTTTTGGATTTTTGTGTGGACACAACTGTGGTGGGTGGACTGTACACCGTGAGAAGACGCATTTTTTATCTTCATCTTCAATCAATTTCATATATTTTTGGAGAGGTAATATGCGGTCTATTATTATTTTTTATAGGCAAAAATTCAGGTGATAGTTATAGGTGGCTACCTGCTTTTACTTTGTGCATTTATTTTGTTTTCTTTTCCTAAGAATTTAATTTAAAAAATTATTCATCTTTATATTCATTGTAATTTTGTAAGTCTATTCTACGTTAGTTTTTCTTAACCACAGTCCAGAAGTGACCCTAACAGGCCATATTTTTATGATGTCTTAACTAGAGTACTGGTGAAATAATCAGTACCTATGGTAAGAGCCAGGTTAGTTACCATGGTTACTGATTATTTTAACTGTGCTCCAGTTAAGACATTCTGAAAATATAGCCTACTAGCCTAGGTTTACTTGAGGACTGTGGTTGAGAAGTACTGATGTTCATCATAGAGATGTTGTACTTGTAATGTAGTGTGGGTTGTGTTTTACTGTGCTAGTCCTGCCTTGTATCTGGGTATGGAATGGGCATTGGCAGCCAGTGATGCTGATTAGGGTCTAATTTATATTTTATTGTAGACTAGATCTTTTTTAGATTTGTGAAGTATGATATGTAGAAGTAGGGACTGTAACCTAAAATGCTTATTTTAATATTTTTTTGGATTTTATTAGGTGGCCATGCAACGAAGTTGCAGGACAACCTATTGTTATTGTCAGGATTATTATTATTAGGTGGCCATGCAACGAAGTTGCAGGACAACCTATTGTTATTGTCAAGATTATTATTATTAGGTGGCCATGCAACGAAGTTGCAGGACAACCTATTGTTATTGTCAAGATTATTATTAGGTGGCCATGCAACGAAGTTGCAGGACAACCTATTGTTATTGTCAGGATTATTAGGTGGCCATGCAACGAAGTTGCAGGACAACCTATTGTTATTGTCAGGATTATTATTATTATTATTATTATTATTTTTTTTTTTTTTATTTTTTTTTATTATTATTATTATTATTCCGCCACTTTTTCTATTGCCCATAACTTTTGAACTGCTAAAGCAAAGCTCTTGAAATCAGGTATGCTGGTACAGCCTATTGCTCTGCTACATCTCATGCAATATTGAACTCATAGGTCATAAGGTTACGCAGCCATATTGTTTTTTGCGACAAATTTTGATAAACGCTTAATAATCTTTATCTCCGGAACTGCTAATGTTACAACTTTGAAACTTGCTGTGCTCAGTGCTGCTATGAACTAGATTTGCCATTGCTCAACAGAAGTACCTTGGTCACATGATGTAGCAGCCATCTTGCATTTTGCGAAAATCTTTAAACATCTTCTTCTCTTAAACCGCTTAGTGCAATAAAGCGCAATTTTGCACATATGCTCCTTGCAAGGTCCTCTACCAAGTTTGTTAAAATTGCGATTTTTCCATAATCAACATTGCTGCTGTGAGACATTAACCTTTTTATCGCCATTTATTTGCGTAATTTTGCACTTTATACATTAGTTTTACAATATTTAACAATATTACAGTGTAATAGACACATGATTACACATAGTCATAACCCTTAAAGACAATATTGCAGTTAAAATTCGCATTGCGCAATCGCCTTCGTGTAATAAAACATTTGCAAATTTTCATGAAACTTCTGCAAATTGTAGAGGTCTATAGTGAGCATTAGTATGTGCAATTTGAAAGCCATACATTGCATAGCTTGGCGGCCATTTTGTTTCATATGCGCCATTTTTAAAAACTATAAAAATCTTCTTCTCCGAAACCGCTTATGGGACAGACTTGAAATTTTGTTTATAGAGTTATATTATGACTAACATTCAGATTTGTTCAAGAGAAGTTGATACGTCATGTGGTTTGGCAGCCATTTTGAATTGTTCAAAATTGCTTAACGATATTTTTAAACTAATAATAAAACAAAAACCGTTTTACAAAAATGCTTTATTTTTGCCATGTTTATTGACAACTATAGTGCGCACTATTGTGCGTAATATGGAGGCTGTATATCTTACGATCGGGCGGCCATCTTGGTTTACGCGAAAATTTCGAAAGTCTATTTTCTCTGCAACCGCTTATGTAAGAACTGTGAAATTTGCTGTACAGTCTTATATTGTGACCTAGATTCACAATTGCTCATTAGGAGAGAATCAGTCACATGATGCGGCAGCAATATCGGTTTTATGTTTATCGTAATTATTTGTAATTCAATACTGCCTCTTTTGAGTCAATTGCTCACAAAACACAAATTACTTATGCTAAACTCTTGAAATCAGGTATGCTGGTACAGCCTATTGCAATGCTTTATCTCATGCAATATTGAACTCATAGGTCATAAGGTTACGCAGCCATATTGTTTTATGCGACAAATTTCGAGAACTGCTTAATAATCTTTAGCTCTGGAACTGCTTATGTTGCAACTTTGAAACTTGCTGTGCTCAGTGCTGCTATGACCTAGATTTGCCATTGCTCAACAGAAGTGCCTTGGTCACATGATGTAGCAGCCATCTTGCATTTTGCGAAAATCTTTAAACATCTTCTTCTCTTAAACCACTTAGTGCAATAAAGCGCAATTTTGCACATATGCTCCTTGCAAGTTCCTCTACCAAGTTTGTTAAAAATTGCGATTTTTCCATAATCAACATGGCTGCTGTGAGACATTAACCTTTTTATCGCCATTTAAAAGCGTAATTTTGCACCTTATACATTAGTTTTACAATATTTAACAATATTACAGTGTAATAGACACATGATTACACATAGTCATAACCCTCAAAGACAATATTGCAGTTAAAATTCGCACTGCGCAGTCGCCTTCGTGAAATAAAACATTTGCAAATTTTCATGAAACTTCTGAAAATTGTAGAGGTCTATAGTGAGCATTAGAATGTGCAATTTGAAAGCCATACATTGCATAGCTTGGCAGCCATTTTGTTTCGTATGCACTGTTTTTAAAAGCTACAAAAATCTTCTTCTCCTAAACCGCTTATGGCACACACTTGAAATTTTGTTTACAGAGTTATGTTATGACTAACATTCAGATTTGTTCAAGAGAAGTTGATAGGTCATGTGGTTTGGCAGCCATTTTGAATTGTTCAAAAACGCTTAACGATATTTTTAAATTATTAATAAAACAACAACCGTTTTACAAAAATGCTTTATTTTTGCCGTGTGTATTGACATCTATAGTGAGAACTATTGTGCATAATATAGAGGCTTTATATTATATGATCTGGCAACCATTTTGTTTTACGCGAAAATTTCAAAAATCTATTTTCTCTGCAACCACTTATGTTAGAACTGTGAAACTTGCTGTATAACCTTATATTGTGACCTAGATACACAGTTGTTCATGTTGATGGAATTATTTACAAGCTGTGGCAGCCATATTGATTTACGCGAAAATTTTGAAAATGTGATTTCTTTTCAACCGCTTATGTTAAATCTTTGAAATTTGCTGTATAGCTATATATTGTGACTTAGCAGCTTGTATGCCATTGCAAAGTCGCTGCGCATGGCCACCTCTATCGCTGCTTGCAGCTATATTTATTTTTTTTATTATTAGGTGGCCATGCAACGAAGTTGCAGGACAACCTATTGTTATTGTCAGGATTATTATTTTTTTTATTATTATTATTATTATTATTATTATTATTCCGCCACTTATTAAAATGCTTATAAAAACAACAGCATAACTCAAAAACTCATGAAACTTGGCACTATGCTAAAGATCTATGCTGTGCATAATCCTATGCAAAATAAATCTCATAGGTCATGTGATCTAGCAGCCATATTGCTTTTTGCGACAAATTTGACAACCGCTTGAAAATCTTCTTCTCCAGAACCGCTTATGTTACAGCTGTAAAACTTGCTGTGTGTACTGCTGTACTGACCTAGAATAAAGTTTGTTCAAGAGAAGTGATTTACTCACATGACCTAGCTGCCATTTTGAATTGTGCGAAAATCTTTAAACATCTTCTTCTCTGCAACCACTAAGTGCAATGAAGCGCAATTTTGCACATGTGCTCCTTGTAAGGTCCTCTACCAAGTTTGTTCAAACTGCACATTTTCCATAAACAACATAGCTGCTATGAGCCATTCGCCTTTTTATCGCTGTTTAATTGCGTAAATTTGCACTTTATGCATTATGTTTACACTATTTAACTATATTACAGTGTAGCAGACACATGAGTACACATAGTCATGACCCCTAAAGGCAATATTGCAGTAAAAATTCGCACTGCGCAGTCGCCTTCGTGAAATAAAACATTTGCAAATGTTCATAAAACTTCTGCAAATTGTTGAGGTCTATAGTGAGCATTAGTATGTGCAATTTGAAAGCCATACAATGCATAGCTTGGCGGCCATTTTGTTTCGTATGCGCGTTTTTAAAAAACTACATAAATCTTCTTCTCCGAAACCGCTTATTGCACAGACTTGAAATTTTGTTTACAGAGTTATCTTATGACTAACATTCAGATTTGTTCAAGAGAAGTTGATAGGTCATGTGGTTTGGCAGCCATTTTGAATTGTTCAAAAACGCTTAACGATATTTTTAAATGAATAATAAAACAAAAACCGTTTTACAAAAATGCTTTATTTTTGCCATGTTTATTGAGATCTATGGTGACAATTATTGTGGATAATATAGAGGCTGTATATCATATGATCTGGCAGCCATTTTGTTTTATGCAATGCCATCTTGAAAAACGCAAACATTTCGAAAATGTGTTTTCTTTCCAACTGCTAATATTAGAATTGTAAAAACTTCTATAAAGCTTTATATTGTCACTTAGCTGCTTTTATGTCATTGCAATGTCGATGCGCATGGCCACCTCTATCGCTGCTTGCAGCTATATTTATTATTTAGGTGGCCATGCAACGAAGTTGCAGGACAACCTATTGTTATTGTCAGGATTATTATTTTTTTTATTATTATTATTATTCCGCCACTTATTGTAATGCTTATAAAAACAACAGCATAACTCTAAAACTCATGAAACTTGGCACTATGCTAAAGATCTATGCTGTGCATAATCCTATGCAAAATAAATCTCATAGGTCATGTGATCTAGCAGCCATATTGCTTTTTGCGACAAATTTCGACAACCGCTTGAAAATCTTCTTCTCCAGAACCGCTTATGTTACAGCTGTAAAACTTGCTGTGTGTACTGCTGTACTGACCTAGAATAAAGTTTGTTCAAGAGAAGTGACTTAGTCACATGACCTAGCTGCCATTTTGAATAGTGCGAAAATCTTTAAACATCTTCTTCTCAGCAACCGCTAAGTGCAATGAAGCGCAATTTTGCACATGTGCTCCTTGCAAGGTCCTCTACCAAGTTTGTTCAAACTGCGAATTTTCCGTAATCAACATGGCTGCTATGAGCCATTCGCCTTTTTATCGCTGTTTAATTGCGTAAATTTGCACTTTATGCATTATGTTTACACTATTTAACTATATTACAGTGTAGCAGACACATGAGTACACATAGTCATGACCCCTAAAGGCAATATTGCAGTAAAAATTTGCACTGCGCAGTCGCCTTCGTGAAATAAAACATTTGCAAATTTTCATAAAACTTCTGCATATTGTAGAGGTTTATAGTGAGAATTAGTATGTGCAATTTGAAAGCCATACAATGCATAGCTTGGCGGCCATTTTGTTTCGTATGCGCTGTTTTTAAAAACTATAAAAATCTTTTTCTCCGAAACCGCTTATGGCACAGACTTGAAATTTTGTTTACAGAGTTATCTTATGAATAACATTCAGATTTGTTCAAGAGAAGTTGATAGGTCATGTGGTTTGGCAGCCATTTTAAATTGTTCTAAAACGCTTAACAATATTTTTAAATTAATAATAAAACAAAAACCGTTTTGCAAAAATGCTTTATTTTTGCCATGTTTATTGACATCTATGGTGACAATTATTGTGCATAATATGGAGGCTGTATATCATATGACCTGTCAGCCATTTTGTTTTATGCGAATATTTCGAAAATCTATTTTCTCTGCAACTGCTTATGTTAGAACAGTGAAACTTGCTGTATAACCTTATATTGTGACCTAGAGTCACAGTTGTTCATGTTGAAGGAATTGGTCACAAGCTGTGGCAGCCATATTGGTTTACGCGAAAATTTCGAAAACGTGTTTTCTTTCCAACCGCTTATGTTAAAGCTGTGATATTTGCTGTAAACAAAATTTTGTGACCTAGAGTTACATCTGATCATGATGAAAGTATTGGTCATATGGTGGGGCAGCCATCTTGAAAAACGCAAAAATTTAGAAAATGTGTTTTCTTTCCACCTGCTAATGATAGAATTGTAAAAACTTCTATAAAGCTTTATATTGTGACTTGCTGCTTGTATGCCATTGCAATGTCGATGCACATGGCCACCTCTATCGCTGCTTGCAGCTATATTATTATTTGTTATTGCTTGTATTATTAAAATTATTTTTCCGCCGTTTTTTTTTAAATGCTTATAATAACCACAGCATAACTCAAAAACTCATGAAACTTGGCACAGTGCTAGAGATCTATGCTGTGCATAATCCTATGCAACATAAATCTCATAGGTCATGTGATCTAGCAGCCATATTGCTTTTTGCGTCAAATTTCGACAAACACTTGAAAATCTTCTTCTCCAGAACCGCTTATGTTACAGCTGTGAAACTTGCTGGGTGTATTGCTGTACTGACCTAGAATAAAGTTTGTTCAAGAGAAGTGATTTAGTCACATGATCTAGCGGCCATTTTGAAATGTGCGAAAATCTTTAAATATCTTCTTCTCTGTAACCGCTAAGTGCAATGAAGCGCAATTTTGCACATGTGCTCCTTGCAACGTCCTCTACCAAGTTTGTTCAAACTGCGAATTTTCCATAATCAACATGGCTGTTATGAGCCATTCGCCTTTTTATCGGTGTTTAATTGCGTAAATTTGCACTTTATGCATTATGTTTCAACTATTTAACTATATTACAGTGTAGTAGACACATGAGTACACATAGTCATGACCCCTAAAGGCAATATTGCATTAAAAATTCACACTGCGCAGTCGCCATCATGAAATAAAACATTTGTAAATTTTCATAAAACTTCTGCAAATTGTAGAGGTCTATAGTGAGCATTAGTATGTGCAATTTGAAAGCCATACAATGCATAGCTTGGCGACCATTTTGTTTCGTATGCGCTGTTTTTAAAAACTACAAAAATCTTCTTCTCCAAAACCGCTTATGGCACAGACTTGAAATTTTGTTTATAGAGTTATCTTATGACTAACATTCAGATTTGTTCAAGAGAAGTTGATAGGTCATGTGGTTTGACAGCCATTTTGAATTGTTCAAAAATGCTTAACGATATTTTTAAATTAATAATAAATCAAAAACCGTTTGACAAAAATGCTTTATTTTTGCCATGTTTATTGACATCTATGATAAGAACTGTTGTGCATAATATGGAGGCTGTATGTCCTATGATTAGGCAGCCATTTTGTTTTGCCCAAAATTTTTGAAAATCTATTTTCTCTATAACCGCTTATGTTAGAACTGTGAAACTAGCTAAGTAACCTTATATTGTGACCTAGAATGACAGTTGTTCATGTTAAAGGAATTGGTCGCAAGCTGTGGCAGCCATATTGGTTTACGCAATAATTTCGAATTTTTTTTTCTTTCCAACCGCTTATGTTAAAGCTGTGAAATTTGCTGTAAAACAATATCTTGTGACCTAGAGTTACATCTGATCATGATGAATGTATTGGTCATATGGCAGGGCAGCCATCTTGAAAAACGCAAAATTTTCGAAAATGTGTTTTTTTCCCAACTGCTAATGTTAGAATTTTAATTTTTTTTATAAAGCTTTATATTGTGACGTAGCTGCTTGTATGCCATTGCAAAGTCGATGCGCATGGCCACCTCTATCGCTGCTTGCAGCTATATTTTTTTTATTATTATTATTCCGCCACTTATTCAAGTGCTTATAAAAACAACAGCATAACTCAAAAACTCATGAAACTTGGCACTATGCTAAAGATCTATGCTGTGCATAATCCTATGCAAAATAAATCTCATAGGTCATGTGATCTAGCAGCCATATTGCTTTTTGCGACAAATTTCGACAACCGCTTGAAAATCTTCTTCTCCAGAACCGCTTATGTTACAGCTGTGAAACTTGCTGTGTGTACTGCTGTACTGACCTAGAATAAAGTTTGTTCAAGAGAAGTGATTTAGTCACATGACCTAGCTGCCATTTTGAATTGTGCGAAAATCTTTAAACATCTTCTTCTCTGCAACCGCTAAGTGCAATGTAGTGCAATTTTGCACATGTGCTCCTTGCAAGGTCCTCTACCAAGTTTGTTCAAACTGCGAATTTTCCATAATCAACATGGCTGCTATGAGCCATTCGCCTTTTTATCGCTGTTTAATTGCGTAAATTTGCACTTTATGCATTATGCTTACACTATTTAACGATATTACAGTGTAGCAGACACATGAGTACACATAGTCATGACCCCTAAAGGCAATATTGCAGTAAAAATTTGAACTGCGCAGTCGCCTTCGTGAAATAAAACATTTGCAAATTTTCATAAAACTTCTGCAAATTGTAGAGGTCTATAGTGAGACTTAGTATGTGCAATTTGAAAGCCATACAATGCATAGCTTGGCGGCCATTTTGTTTCGTATGCGCGTTTTTTAAAAACTACAAAGATCTTCTTCTCCGAAACCGCTTATGGCACAGACTTGAAATTTTGTTTACAGATGTATCTTATGACTAACATTCAGATTTGTTCAAGAGAAGTTGATATGTCATGTGGTTTGGCAGCCATTTTGAATTGTTCAAAAACGCTTAACGATATTTTTAAATTAATAATAAAACAAAAACCGTTTTACAAAAATGCTTTATTTTTGCCATGTTTATTGAGATCTATGGTGACAATTATTGTGCATAATATGGAGGCTGTATATCATAAGATCTGGCAGCCATTTTGTTTTATGCGAATATTTCGAAAATCTATTTTCTCTGCAACTGCTTATGTTAGAACTGTGAAACTTGCTATATAACCTTATATTGTGACCTAGAGTCACAGTTATTCATGTTGAAGGAATTGGTCACAAGCTGTGGCAGCCATATTGGTTTACGTGAAAATTTCGAAAATGTGTTTTCTTTCCAACCGCTTATGTTAAAGCTGTGAAATTTGCTGTATAACCATATATTGTCACCTAGAGTTACATCTGATCGTGATGAAAGTATTAATCATTTGGTGGGGCAGCCATCTTGAAAAACGCAAACATTTCGAAAATGTGTTTTCTTTCCAACTGCTAATGTTAGAATTGTAAAAACTTCTATAAAGCTTTATATTGGGACTTAGCTGCTTGTATGCCATTGCAATGTCGATGCGCATGGCCACCTCTATCGCTGCTTGCAGCTATATTTATTATTATTAGGTGGCCATGCAACGAAGTTGCAGGACAACCTATTGTTATTGTCAGGATTATTAGGTGGCCAGCAACAAAGTTGCAGGACAACCTATTGTTATTGTTCGGATTATTATTATTATTATTATTATTATTATTATTATTCTTTTTATTCCGCCAAGCTTTGTATTCAATTGCCCATAACTGCTTAACTGTTTTTGCAAAGCTCTTAAAATCAGGTATGCTAGTACAGCCTATTGCTGTGCTACATCTCATGCAAAATTGAACTCATAGGTCACATGCTCTGGCCGCCATATTGCTTTTTGCGACAAATTTCGAGAAACGCTTACAAATCTTTAGCTCTGGAACTGCTTATGTTACAACTTTGAAACTCGCTGTGCTTAGTGCTACTATGACCTGAAATTGCTATTGCTCAAGAGAAGTGCCTTGGTCACATGATGTGGCAACCATCTTGCATTTTGCGAAAATATTCAAACATCTTCTTCTCCTAAACCGCTTAGTGCAATGACGCGCAATTTTGCACATATGCTCCTTGCAAGGTCCTCTACCAAGTTTGTTCAAACTGGGATTTTTCCATAATCAACATGGCTGCTGTGAGACATTAACCTTTTTATCGCCATTTAATTGCGTAAATTTGCACTTTATACATTAGTTTTACAATATTTAACAATATTACAGTGTAATAGACACATGATTACACATAGTCATAACCCTTAAAGACAATATTGCAGTTAAAATTCGCATTGCGCAATCGCCTTCGTGAAATAAAACATTTGCAAATTTTCATGAAACTTCTGCAAATTGTAGAGGTCTATAGTGAGCATTAGTATGTGCAATTTGAAAGTCATACATTGCATAGCTTGGTGGCCATTTTGTTTCATATGCGCCATTTTTAAAAACTATAAAAATCTTCTTCTCCGAAACCGCTTATGGGACAGACTTGAAATTTTGTTTATAGAGTTATCTTATGACTAACATTCAGATTTGTTCAAGAGAAGTTGATACGTCATGTGGTTTGGCAGCCATTTTGAATTGTTCAAAATTGCTTAATGATATATTTAAATTAATAATAAAACAAAAACCATTTTACAAAAATGCTTTATTTTTGCCATGTTTATTGACATCTATAGTGAGCACTATTGTGCGTAATATGGAGGCTGTATATCTTACGATCGGGCAGCCATCTTGGTTTACGCGAAAATTTCGAAAGTCTATTTTCTCTGCAACCGCTTATGTAAGAACTGTGAAATTTGCTGTACAGTCTTATATTGTTACCTAGATTCATAATTGCTCATTAGGAGAGAATCAGTCACATGCTGCGGCAGCAATATCGGTTTTATGTTTATTGTAATTATTTGTAATTCAATACTTCCTCTTTTGAGTCAATTGCTCACAAAACACAAATTACTTATGCTAAACTCTTGAAATCAGGTATGCTGGTACAGCCTATTGCTATGCTACATCTCATGCAATATTGAACTCATAGGTCATAAGGTTACGCAGCCATATTGTTTTTTGCGACAAATTTTGAGAACTGCTTAATAATCTTTAGCTCTGGAACTGCTTATGTTGCAACTTTGAAACTTGCTGAGCTTAGTGATGTTATGACCTAGATTTTCCATTGCTCAACAGAAGTGACTTGGTCACATGATGTAGCAACCATCTTGCATTTTGCGAAAATCTTTAAACATCTTCTTCTCTTAAACTGCTTAGTGCAATAAAGCGTAATTTTGCACGTATGCTCCTTGCAAGGTCCTCTACTAAGATTGTTAAAATTGCGATTTTTCCATAATCAACATGGCTGCTGTGAGACATTAACCTTTTTATCGCCATTTAATTGCATAATTTTGCACTTTATACATTAGTTTTACAATATTTAAAACTTCGTGAAATAAAACATTTGCAAATTTTCATGAAACTTCTGCAAATTGTAGAGGTCTATAGTGAGCATTAGTATGTGCAATTTGAAAGCCATACATTGCATAGCTTGGCGGCTATTTTGTCTCGTATGCGCCATTTTTAAAAACTATAAAAATCTTCTTCTCCGAAACCGCTTATGGGACAGACTTGAAATTTAGTTTATAGAGTTATCTTATGACTAACATTCAGATTTGTTCAAGAGAAGTTGATACGTCATGTGGTTTGGCAGCCATTTTGAATTGTTCAAAATTGCTTAACGATATATTTAAATGAATAATAAAACAAAAACCGTTTTACAAAAATGCTTTATTTTTGCCATGTTTATTGACATCTATAGTGAGCACTATTGTGCGTAATATGGAGGCTGTATATCTTACGATCGGGCAGCCATCTTGGTTTACGTGAAAATTTTGAAAGTCTATTTACTCTGCAACTGCTTATGCAAGAATTGTGAAATTTGCTTTACAGTCTTATATTGTGACCTAGACTCACAGCTGTTCATGATGAAGGAATTAGTCACAAGCTGTGGCAGCCATATTGGTTTATGCAAAAACTTTGAAACTGTGTTTTCTTTCCAACCGCTTATGTTAAAGCTGTGAAATTTGCTGTATAACCATATATTGTCACCTAGAGTTACATTTGTTCATGTTGAAAGTATAGGTCATGTGGTGTGGCAGCCATTTTAAAAAACGCAAACATTTCGAAAATGTGTTTTTTTCCCAAATGCTTATGTTAGAACTGTAAAAACTTGTTGTATAGCTTTATATTGTGACTTAGCTGCTTATATGGCATTGCAAAAATGATGCGCTGGCCACCTCTATCGCTGCTTGCAGCTATATTTATTATTATTATTATTATTATTTTTTTTTTTTTATTTTTTTTTATTATTATTATTATTATTCCGCCACTTTTTCTATTGCCCATAACTTTTGAACTGCTAAAGCAAAGCTCTTGAAATCAGGTATGCTGATACAGCCTATTGCTCTGCAACATCTCATGCAATATTGAACTCATAGGTCATAAGGTTACGCAGCCATATTGTTTTTTGCGACAAATTTCGATAAACGCTTAATAATCTTTATCTCCGGAACTGCTAATGTTACAACTTTGAAACTTGCTGTGCTCAGTGCTGCTATGAACTAGATTTGCCATTGCTCAACAGAAGTACCTTGGTCACATGATGTAGCAGCCATCTTGCATTTTGCGAAAATCTTTAAACATCTTCTTCTCTTAAACCGCTTAGTGCAATAAAGCGCAATTTTGCACATATGCTCCTTGCAAGGTCCTCTACCAAGTTTGTTAAAATTGCGATTTTTCCATAATCAACATTGCTGCTGTGAGACATTAACCTTTTTATCGCCATTTAATTGCGTAATTTTGCACTTTATACATTAGTTTTACAATGTTTAACAATATTACAGTGTAATAGACACATGATTACACACAGTCATAACCCTTAACCCCTTAATGACCACAATGTACCCTGTATGTCACTGGTCGTTAAGGTTTTTTTCAGGACATAATAGCGCAAGTCTAACAAGAACACGCTATTAATGCACTCCCTCCAGTAGGCTTTGTGGAATAGAGTAGTCGCAACGCTGGTGGCAAGACCGCGCTATAAAACAATCAAGTCCGAAAAAATGGCCAACGACATACAGGGTACGTCGCTGGTCCTTAAGGGGTTAAAGACAATATTGCAGTTAAAATTCGCATTGCGCAATCGCCTTCGTGTAATAAAACATTTGCAAATTTTCATGAAACTTCTGCAAATTGTAGAGTTCTATAGTGAGCATTAGTATGTGCAATTTGAAAGCCATACATTGCATAGCTTGGCGGCCATTTTGTTTCGTATGCGCCATTTTTACAAACTATAAAAATCTTCTTCTCCGAAACCGCTTATGGGACAGACTTGAAATTTTGTTTATAGAGTTATATTATGACTAACATTCAGATTTGTTCAAGAGAAGTTGATACGTCATGTGGTTTGGCAGCCATTTTGAATTGTTCAAAATTGCTTAACGATATTTTTAAACTAATAATAAAACAAAAACCGTTTTACAAAAATGCTTTATTTTTGCCATGTTTATTGACATCTATAGTGCGCACTATTGTGCGTAATATGGAGGCTGTATATCTTACAATCGGGCGGCCATCTTGGTTTACGCGAAAATTTCGAAAGTCTATTTTCTCTGCAACCGCTTATGTAAGAACTGTGAAATTTGCTGTACAGTCTTATATTGTGACCTAGATTCACAATTGCTCATTAGGAGAGAATCAGTCACATGATGCGGCAGCAATATCGGTTTTATGTTTATCGTAATTATTTGTAATTCAATACTGCCTCTTTTGAGTCAATTGCTCACAAAACACAAATTACTTATGCTAAACTCTTGAAATCAGGTATGCTGGTACAGCCTATTGCAATGCTTTATCTCATGCAATATTGAACTCATAGGTCATAAGGTTACGCAGCCATATTGTTTTATGCGACAAATTTCGAGAACTGCTTAATAATCTTTAGCTCTGGAACTGCTTATGTTCCAACTTTGAAACTTGCTGTGCTCAGTGCTGCTATGACCTAGATTTGCCATTGCTCAACAGAAGTGCCTTGGTCACATGATGTAGCAGCCATCTTGCATTTTGCGAAAATCTTTAAACATCTTCTTCTCTTAAACCACTTAGTGCAATAAAGCGCAATTTTGCACATATGCTCCTTGCAAGTTCCTCTACCAAGTTTGTTAAAATTGCGATTTTTCCATAATCAACATGGCTGCTGTGAGACATTAACCTTTTTATCGCCATTTAAAAGCGTAATTTTGCACCTTATACATTAGTTTTACAATATTTAACAATATTACAGTGTAATAGACACATGATTACACATAGTCATAACCCTCAAAGACAATATTGCAGTTAAAATTCGCACTGCGCAGTCGCCTTCTTGAAATAAAACATTTGCAAATTTTCATGAAACTTCTGAAAATTGTAGAGGTCTATAGTGAGCATTAGTATGTGCAATTTGAAAGCCATACATTGCATAGCTTGGCAGCCATTTTGTTTCGTATGCACTGTTTTTAAAAGCTACAAAAATCTTCTTCTCCTAAACCGCTTATGGCACACACTTGAAATTTTGTTTACAGAGTTATGTTATGACTAACATTCAGATTTGTTCAAGAGAAGTTGATAGGTCATGTGGTTTGGCAGCCATTTTGAATTGTTCAAAAACGCTTAACGATATTTTTAAATTATTAATAAAACAACAACCGTTTTACAAAAATGCTTTATTTTTGCCATGTGTATTGACATCTATAGTGAGAACTATTGTGCATAATATAGAGGCTTTATATTATATGATCTGGCAGCCATTTTGTTTTACGCGAAAATTTCAAAAATCTATTTTCTCTGCAACCACTTATGTTAGAACTGTGAAACTTGCTGTATAACCTTATATTGTGACCTAGATACACAGTTGTTCATGTTGATGGAATTATTTACAAGCTGTGGCAGCCATATTGATTTACGTGAAAATTTTGAAAATGTGATTTCTTTGCAACCGCTTATGTTAAATCTTTGAAATTTGCTGTATAGCTATATATTGTGACTTAGCAGCTTGTATGCCATTGCAAAGTCGCTGCGCATGGCCACCTCTATCGCTGCTTGCAGCTATATTTAGGTGGCCATGCAACGAAGTTGCAGGACAACCTATTGTTATTGTTAGGATTATTATTATTATTATTCTTTTTATTCCGCCAAGCTTTTTATTCAATTGCCCATAACTGCTTAACTGCTTGTGCAAAGCTCTTGAAATCAGGTATGCTGGTACATCCTATTGCTCTGCTACATCTCATGCAAAATTGAACTCATAGGCCACATGCTCTGGCAGCCATATTGCTTTTTGCGACAAACTTCTACAAACGCTTAAAAATCTTTAGCTCTGGAACTGCTTATGTTAAAACTTTCAAACTCGCTGTGCTTAGTGCTACTATGACCTGAAATTGATATTGCTCAAGAGAAGTGCCTTGGTCACATGATGTGGCAGCCATCTTGCATTTTGCGAAAATATTCAAACATCTTCTTCTCCTAAACTCCTTAGTGCAATGACGCGCAATTTTGCACATATGCTCCTTGCAAGGTCCTCTACCAAGTTTGTTCAAACTGCGATTTTTCCATAATCAACATGGCTGCTGTGAGACATTAACCTTTTTATCGCCATTTAATTGCGTAATTTTGCACTTTATACATTAGTTTTACAATATTTAACAATATTACAGTGTAATAGACACATGATTACACATAGCCATAACCCTTAAAGACAATATTGCAGTTAAAATTCGCATTGCGCAATCGCCTTCGTGAAATAAAACATTTGCAAATTTTCACGAAACTTCTGCAAATTGTTGAGGTCTATAGTGAGCATTAGTATGTGCAATTTGAAAGCCATACATTGCATAGCTTGGCGGCCATTTTGTTTCGCATGCGCCATTTTTACAAACTATAAAAATCTTCTTCTCCGAAACCGCTTATGGGACAGACTTGAAATTTTGTTTATAGAGTTATCTTATGACTAACATTCAGATTTGTTCAAGAGAAGTTGATACGTCATGTGGTTTGGCAGCCATTTTGAATTGTTCAAAATTGCTTACCGATATTTTTAAACTATTAATAAAACAAAAACCGTTTTATAAAAATGCTTTATTTTTGCCATGTTTATTGACATCTATAGTGAGCACTATTGTGCGTAATATGGAGGCTGTATATCTTACGATCGGGCAGCCATCTTGGGTTACGCGAATATTTAGAAAGTCTATTTTCTCTGCAACCGCTTATGTAAGAACTGTGAAATTTGCTGTACAGTCTTATATTGTCACCTAGATTCACAATTGCTCATTAGGAGAGAATCAGTCACATGATGCGGCAACAATATCGGTTTTATGTTTATCGTAATTATTTGTAATTCAATACTTCCTCTTTTGAGTCAATTGCTCACAAAACACAAATTACTTATGCTAAACTCTTGAAATCAGGTATGCTGGTACAGCCTATTGCAATGCTTTATCTCATGCAATATTGAACTCATAGGTCATAAGGTTACGCAGCCATATTGTTTTTTGCGACAAATTTCGAGAACTGCTTAATAATCTTTAGCCCTGGAACTGTTTATGTTGCAACTTTGAAACTTGCTGTGCTTACTGCTGTGATGACCTAGATTTGCCATTGCTCAACAGAAGTGCCTTGGTCACATGATGTAGCAGCCATCTTGCATTTTGCGAAAATCTTTAAACATCTTCTTCTCTTAAAACGCTTAGTGCAATAAAGCGCAATTTTGCATATATGCTCCTTGCAAGGTCCTCTACCAAGTTTGTTAAAATTGCGATTTTTCCATAATCAACATGGCTGCTGTAAAACATTAACCTTTTTATCGCCATTTAAAAGCGTAATTTTGCACTTTATACATTAGTTTTACAATATTTAACAATATTACAGTGTAATAGACACATGATTACACATAGTCATAACCCTTAAAGACAATATTGCAGTTAAAATTCGCACTGCGCAGTCGCCTTCGTGAAATAAAACATTTGCAAATTTTCATTAAACTTCTGCAAATTGTAGAGGTCTATAGTGAGCATTAGTATGTGCAATTTGAAAGCCATACATTTCATAGCTTGGTGGCCATTTTGTTTTGTATGTACTCTTTTTAAAAGCTACAAAAATCTTCTTCTCCGAAACCGCTAATGGCACAGACTTGAAATTTTGTTTACTGAGTTATGTTATGACTAATATTCAGATTTGTTCAAGAGAAGTTGATAGGTCATGTGGTTTGGCAGCCATTTTGAATTGTTCAAAAACGATTAACGATATTTTTAAATTATTAATAAAACAAAAACCGTTTTACAAAAATGCTTTATTTTTGCCATGTGTATTGACATCTATAGTGAGAACTATTGTGCATAATATGGAGGCTTTATATTATATGATCTGGCCGCCACTTTTTCTATTGCCCATAACTTTTGAACTGCTAAAGCAAAGCTCTTAAAATAAGGTATGCTAGTACAGCCTATTGCTCTGCTACATCTCATGCAATATTGAACTCATAGGTCATAAGGTTACGCAGCCATATTGCTTTTTGCGACAAATTTCGATAAACGCTTAATAATCTTTATCTCCGGAACTGCTAATGTTACAACTTTGAAACTTGAGTGCCTTGGTCACATGATGTAGCAGCCATCTTGCATTTTGCGAAAATCTTTAAACATCTTCTTCTCTTAAAACGCTTAGTGCAATAAAGCGCAATTTTGCATATATGCTCCTTGCAAGGTCCTCTACCAAGTTTGTTAAAATTGCGATTTTTCCATAATCAACATGGCTGCTGTAAAACATTAACCTTTTTATCGCCATTTAAAAGCGTAATTTTGCACTTTATACATTAGTTTTACAATATTTAACAATATTACAGTGTAATAGACACATGATTACACATAGTCATAACCCTTAAAGACAATATTGCAGTTAAAATTCGCACTGCGCAGTCGCCTTCGTGAAATAAAACATTTGCAAATTTTCATTAAACTTCTGCAAATTGTAGAGGTCTATAGTGAGCATTAGTATGTGCAATTTGAAAGCCATACATTTCATAGCTTGGTGGCCATTTTGTTTTGTATGTACTCTTTTTAAAAGCTACAAAAATCTTCTTCTCCGAAACCGCTAATGGCACAGACTTGAAATTTTGTTTACTGAGTTATGTTATGACTAATATTCAGATTTGTTCAAGAGAAGTTGATAGGTCATGTGGTTTGGCAGCCATTTTGAATTGTTCAAAAACGATTAACGATATTTTTAAATTATTAATAAAACAACAACCGTTTTACAAAAATGCTTTATTTTTGCCATGTGTATTGACATCTATAGTGAGAACTATTGTGCATAATATGGAGGCTTTATATTATATGATCTGGCCGCCACTTTTTCTATTGCCCATAACTTTTGAACTGCTAAAGCAAAGCTCTTAAAATAAGGTATGCTAGTACAGCCTATTGCTCTGCTACATCTCATGCAATATTGAACTCATAGGTCATAAGGTTACGCAGCCATATTGCTTTTTGCGACAAATTTCGATAAACGCTTAATAATCTTTATCTCCGGAACTGCTAATGTTACAACTTTGAAACTTGCTGTGCTCAGTGCTGCTATGAACTAGATTTGCCATTGCTCAACAGAAGTGCCTTGGTCACATGATGTAGCAGCCATCTTGCATTTTGCGAAAATCTTTAAACATCTTCTTCTCTTAAACCGCTTAGTGCAATAAAGCGCAATTTTGCACATATGATCCTTGCAAGGTCCACTACCAAGTTTGTTAAAATTGTGATTTTTCCATAATCAACATGGCTGCTGTGAGACATTAACCTTTTTATCGCCATTTAATTGCGTAATTTTGCACTTTATACATTAGTTTTACAATGTTTAACAATATTACAGTGTAATAGACACATGATTACACATAGTCATAACCCTTAAAGACAATATTGCAGTTAAAATTCGCATTGCGCAATCGCCTTCGTGAAATAAAACATTTGCAAATTTTCATGAAACTTCTGCAAATTGTAGAGGTCTATATTGAGCATTAGTATGTGCAATTTGAAAGCTATACATTGCATAGCTTGGTGGCCATTTTGTTTCGTATGCGCCATTTTTACAAACTCTAAAAATCTTCTTCTCCGAAACCGCTTATGGGACAGACTTGAAATTTTGTTTATAGAGTTATCTTATGACTAACATTCAGATTTGTTCAAGAGAAGTTGATATGTCATGTGGTTTGGCAGCCATTTTGAATTGTTCAAAATTGCTTAACGATATTTTTAAACTAATAATGAAACAAAAACCGTTTTACAAAAATGCTTTATTTTTGCCATGTTTATTGACATCTATAGTGAGCACTATTGTGCGTAATATGGAGGCTGTATATCTTACGATCGGGCAGCCATCTTGGTTTACGTGAAAATTTCGAAAGTCTATTTTCTCTGCAACCGCTTATGTAAGAACTGTGAAATTTGCTGTACAGTCTTATATTGTGACCTAGATTCACAATTGCTCATTAGGAGAGAATCAATCACATGATGCGGCAGCAATATCGGTTTTATGTTTATCATAATTATTTGTAATTCAAAACTGCCTCTTTTGAGTCAATTGCTCACAAAACACAAATTACTTATGCTAAACTCTTGAAATCAGGTATGCTGGTACAGCCTATTGCAATGCTTTATCTCATGCAATATTGAACTCATAGGTCATAAGGTTACGCAGCCATATTGTTTTTTGCGACACATTTTGAGATCTGCTTAATAATCTTTAGCCCTGGAACTGCTTATGTTGCAACTTTGAAACTTGCTGTGCTTAGTGCTGCTATGACCTAGATTTGCCATTGCTCAACAGAAGTGCCTTGGTCTTATGATGTAGCAGCCATCTTGCATTTTGCGAAAATCTTTAAACATCTTCTTCTCTTAAACCGCTTAGTGCAATAAAGTGCAATTTTGCACATATGCTCCTTGCAAGGTCCTCTACCAAGTTTGTTAAAATTGCGATTTTTCCATAATGAACATGGCTGCTGTGAGACATTAACCTTTTTATCGCCATTTAAAAGCGTAATTTTGCACTTTATACATTAGTTTTACAATATTTAACAATATTACAGTGTAATAGACACATGATTACACATAGTCATAACCCTTAAAGACAATATTGCAGTTAAAATTTGCATTGCGCAATCGCCTTTGTGAAATAAAACATTTGCAAATTTTCATGAAACTTCTGCAAATTGTAGAGGTCGTTAGTGAGCATTAGTATGTGCAATTTGAAAGCCATACATTGCATAGCTTGGCGGCCATTTTGTTTCATATGCGCTGTTTTTAAAAGCTACAAAAATATTCTTCTCCTAAACCGCTTATGGCACAGACTTGAAATTTCGTTTACAGAGTTATGTTATGATTAACATTCAGATTTGTTCAAGAGAAGTTGATAGGTCATGTGGTTTGGCAGCCATTTTGAATTGTTCAAAAACGCTTAACGATATTTTTAAATTATTAATTAAACAACAACCATTTTACAAAAATGCTTTATTTTTGCCGTGTGTATCGACATCTATAGTGAGAACTATTGTGCATAATATGGAGGCTTTATATTATATGATCTGGCAGCCATTTTGTTTTACGCGAAAATTTCGAAAATCTATTTTCTCTACAACCACTTATGTTAGAACTGTGAAACTTGCTGTATAACCTTATATTGTGACCTAGATACACAGTTGTTCATGTTGATGGAATTAGTTACAAGCTGTGGCAGCCATATTGATTTACGCGAAAATTTTAAAAATGTGATTTCTTTGCAACCGCTTATGTTAAATCTTTGAAATTTGCTGTATAGCTATATATTGTGACTTAGCAGCTTGTATGCCATTGCAAAGTTGATGCGCATGGCCACCTCTATCGCTGCTTGCAGCTATATTTAGGTGGCCATGCAACGAAGTTGCAGGACAACCTATTGTTATTGTTAGGATTATTATTATTATTCTTTTTATTCCGCCAAGCTTTTTATTCAATTGCCCATAACTGCTTAACTGCTTGTGCAAAGCTCTTGAAATCAGGTATGCTGGTACATCCTATTGCTCTGCTACATCTCATGCAAAATTGAACTCATAGGTCACATGCTCTGTCAGCCATATTGCTTTTTGCGACAAATTTCGACAAACGCTTAAAAATCTTTAGCTCTGGAACTGCTTATGTTACAACTTTGAAACTTGCTGTGCTTAGTGCTACTATGACCTAGATTTGCTGTTGCTCAAGAGAAGTGCCTCGGTCACATGATGTGGCAGCCATCTTGCATTTTGCAAAAATCTTCAAACATCTTCTTCTCTTAAACCGCTCAGTGCAATAAAGCGCAATTTTGCATGTATGCCCCTTGCAAGGTCCTCTACCAAGATTGTTAAAAATGCGATTTTTCCATAATCAACATGGCTGCTGTGAGACATTAACCTTTTTATCGCCATTTAATTGCGTAATTTTGCACTTTATACATTAGTTTTACAATGTTTAACAATATTACAGTGTAATAGACACATGATTACACATAGTCATAACCCTTAAAGACAATATTGCAGTTAAAATTCGCATTGCGCAATCGCCTTCGTGAAATAAAACATTTGCAAATTTTCATGAAACTTGTGCAAATTGTAGAGGTCTATAGTGAGCATTAATATGTGCAATTTGAAAGCCATACATTGCATAGCTTGGCGGCCATTTTGTTTCGTATGCTCCATTTTTAAAAACTATAAAAATCTTCTTCTCCGAAACCGCTTATGGGACAGACTCGAAATTTTGTTTATAGAGTTATCTTATGAGTAACATTCAGATTTGTTCAAGAGAAGTTGATACGTCATGTGGTTTGGCAGCCATTTTGAATTGTTCAAAATTGCTTAACGATATATTTAAATTAATAATAAAACAAAAACCGTTTTACAAAAATGCTTTATTTTTGCCATGTTTATTGAAATCTATAGTGAGCACTATTGTGCGTAATATGGAGGCTGTATATCTTACGATCAGGCAGCCATCTTGCTTTACGCGAAAATTTCGAAAGTCTATTTTCTCTGCAACCGCTTATGTAAGAACTGTAAAATTTGCTGTACAGTCTTATATTGTTACCTAGATTCATAATTGCTTATTAGGAGAGAATCAGTCACATAATGCGGCAGCAATATCGGTTTTATGTTTATCGTAATTAAATACTTCCTCTTTTGAGTCAATTGCTCATAAAACACAAATTACTTATGCTAAACTCTTAAAATCAGGTATGCTGGTACAGCCTATTGCAATGCTTTATCTCATGCAATATTGAACTCATAGGTCATAAGGTTACGCAGCCATATTGTTTTTTGCGACACATTTTGAGATCTGCTTAATAATCTTTAGCCCTGGAACTGCTTATGTTGCAACTTTGAAACTTGCTGTGCTTAGTGCTGCTATGACCTAGATTTGCCATTGCTCAACAGAAGTGCCTTGGTCTTATGATGTAGCAGCCATCTTGCATTTTGCGAAAATCTTTAAACATCTTCTTCTCTTAAACCGCTTAGTGCAATAAAGTGCAATTTTGCACATATGCTCCTTGCAAGGTCCTCTACCAAGTTTGTTAAAATTGCGATTTTTCCATAATGAACATGGCTGCTGTGAGACATTAACCTTTTTATCGCCATTTAAAAGCGTAATTTTGCACTTTATACATTAGTTTTACAATATTTAACAATATTACAGTGTAATAGACACATGATTACACATAGTCATAACCCTTAAAGACAATATTGCAGTTAAAATTTGCATTGCGCAATCGCCTTTGTGAAATAAAACATTTGCAAATTTTCATGAAACTTCTGCAAATTGTAGAGGTCGTTAGTGAGCATTAGTATGTGCAATTTGAAAGCCATACATTGCATAGCTTGGCGGCCATTTTGTTTCATATGCGCTGTTTTTAAAAGCTACAAAAATCTTCTTCTCCTAAACCGCTTATGGCACAGACTTGAAATTTCGTTTACAGAGTTATGTTATGATTAACATTCAGATTTGTTCAAGAGAAGTTGATAGGTCATGTGGTTTGGCAGCCATTTTGAATTGTTCAAAAACGCTTAACGATATTTTTAAATTATTAATTAAACAACAACCATTTTACAAAAATGCTTTATTTTTGCCGTGTGTATCGACATCTATAGTGAGAACTATTGTGCATAATATGGAGGCTTTATATTATATGATCTGGCAGCCATTTTGTTTTACGCGAAAATTTCGAAAATCTATTTTCTCTGCAACCACTTATGTTAGAACTGTGAAACTTGCTGTATAACCTTATATTGTGACCTAGATACACAGTTGTTCATGTTGATGGAATTAGTTACAAGCTGTGGCAGCCATATTGATTTACGCGAAAATTTTAAAAATGTGATTTCTTTGCAACCGCTTATGTTAAATCTTTGAAATTTGCTGTATATCTATATATTGTGACTTAGCAGCTTGTATGCCATTGCAAAGTTGATGCGCATGGCCACCTCTATCGCTGCTTGCAGCTATATTTAGGTGGCCATGCAACGAAGTTGCAGGACAACCTATTGTTATTGTTAGGATTATTATTATTATTCTTTTTATTCCGCCAAGCTTTTTATTCAATTGCCCATAACTGCTTAACTGCTTGTGCAAAGCTCTTGAAATCAGGTATGCTGGTACATCCTATTGCTCTGCTACATCTCATGCAAAATTGAACTCATAGGTCACATGCTCTGTCAGCCATATTGCTTTTTGCGACAAATTTCGACAAACGCTTAAAAATCTTTAGCTCTGGAACTGCTTATGTTACAACTTTGAAACTTGCTGTGCTTAGTGCTACTATGACCTAGATTTGCTGTTGCTCAAGAGAAGTGCCTCGGTCACATGATGTGGCAGCCATCTTGCATTTTGCAAAAATCTTCAAACATCTTCTTCTCTTAAACCGCTCAGTGCAATAAAGCGCAATTTTGCATGTATGCCCCTTGCAAGGTCCTCTACCAAGATTGTTAAAATTGCGATTTTTCCATAATCAACATGGCTGCTGTGAGACATTAACCTTTTTATCGCCATTTAAAAGCGTAATTTTGCACTTTATACATTAGTTTTACAATATTTAACAATATTACAGTGTAATAGACACATGATTACACATAGTCATAACCCTTAAAGACAATATTGCAGTTAAAATTCGCATTGCGCAATCGCCTTCGTGAAATAAAACATTTGCAAATTTTCATGAAACTTCTGCAAATTGTAGAGGTCTATAGTGAGCATTAATATGTGCAATTTGAAAGCCATACATTGCATAGCTTGGCGGCCATTTTGTTTCGTATGCTCCATTTTTAAAAACTATAAAAATCTTCTTCTCCGAAACCGCTTATGGGACAGACTCGAAATTTTGTTTATAGAGTTATCTTATGAGTAACATTCAGATTTGTTCAAGAGAAGTTGATACGTCATGTGGTTTGGCAGCCATTTTGAATTGTTCAAAATTGCTTAACGATATATTTAAATTAATAATAAAACAAAAACCGTTTTACAAAAATGCTTTATTTTTGCCATGTTTATTGAAATCTATAGTGAGCACTATTGTGCGTAATATGGAGGCTGTATATCTTACGATCAGGCAGCCATCTTGCTTTACGCGAAAATTTCGAAAGTCTATTTTCTCTGCAACCGCTTATGTAAGAACTGTAAAATTTGCTGTACAGTCTTATATTGTTACCTAGATTCATAATTTCTTATTAGGAGAGAATCAGTCACATAATGCGGCAGCAATATCGGTTTTATGTTTATCGTAATTAAATACTTCCTCTTTTGAGTCAATTGCTCATAAAACACAAATTACTTATGCTAAACTCTTAAAATCAGGTATGCTGGTACAGCCTATTGCAATGCTACATCTCATGCAATATTGAACTCATAGGTCATAAGGTTATGCAGCCATATTGTTTTTTGCGACAAATTTCAAGAACTGCTTAATAATCTTTAGCTCTGGAGCTGCTTATGTTGCAACTTTGAAACTTGCTGTGCTTAGTGATGCTATGACCTAGATTTTCCATTGCTCAACAGAAGTGACTTGGTCACATGATGTAGCAACCATCTTGCATTTTGCGAAAATCTTTAAACATCTTCTTCTCTTAAACCGCTTAGTGCAATAAAGCGCAATTTTGCACGTATGCTCCTTGCAAGTTCCTCTACCAAGATTGTTAAAATTGCGATTTTTCCATAATCAACATGGCTGCTGTGAGACATTAACCTTTTTATCGCCATTTAATTGCGTAATTTTGCACTTTATACATTAGTTTTACAATATTTAACAATATTACAGTGTAATAGACACATGATCACACATAATCATAACCCTTAAAGACAATATTGCAGTTAAAATTCGCAATGCGCAAGCGCCTTCATGAAATAAAACATTTGCAAATTTTCATGAAACTTCTGCAAATTGTAGAGGTCTATAGTGAGCATTAGTATGTGCAATTTGAAAGCCATACATTGCATAGCTTGGCAGCCATTTTGTTTATAGACTTATCTTATGACTAACATTCAGATTTGTTCAAGAGAAGTTGATATGTTATGTGGTTTGGCAGCCATTTTGAAGTGTTCAAAAACGCTTAACGATATTATTAAATTAATAATAAAATAAAAACCATTTTACAAAAATGCTTTGTTTTTGCCGTTTATTGACATCTATGGTGACAATTATTGTGCATAATATGGAGGCTTTATATCATATGATCTGGCAGCCATTTTGTTTTATTCGAATATTTTGAAAATCTATTTTCTCTGCAACTGCTTATGTTAGAACTGTGAAGCTTGCTGTATAACCTTATATTGTGACCTAGAGTCACAGTTGTTCATGTTGAAGGAATTGGTCACAAGCTGTGGCAGCCATATTGGTTTACGCGAAAATTTTGAAAATGTGTTTTCTTTCCAACCGCTTATGTTAAAGCTGTGAAATTTGCTGTATAACCATATATTGTCACCTAGAGTTACATCTGATTGTGATGAAAGTATTGGTCCTATAGTGGGGCAGCCATCTTGAAAAACGCAAACATTTCGAAAACGTGTTATCTTTGCAACTGCTAATGTAAGAATTGTAAAAACTTCTATAAAGCTTTATATTGTGACTTAGCTGCTTGCATGTCATTGCAATGTCAAAGCGCATGGCCACCTCTATCGCTGCTTGCAGCTATATTTATTATTATTTTTATTATTATTATTCCGCCAAACTTATTCTATTGCCTATAACTCTTGAACTGCTAAAGCAAAGCTCTTGAAATCAGGTATGCTGATACAGCCTATTGCTCTGCTACATCTTATGCAATATTGAACTCATAGGTCATAAGGTTACGCAGCCATATTGTTTTTTGCGACAAATTTTGAGAACTGCTTAATAATCTTTATCTCTGGAACTGCTTATGTTACAGTTTTGAAACTTGCTGTGCTCAGTGCTGCTATGACCTAGATTTGCCATTGATCAACAGAAGTGCATTAGTCACATGATGTAGCAGCCATCTTGGATTTTGCGAAAATCTTTAAACATCTTCTTCTCTTAAACCGCTTAGTGCAATAAAGCGCAATTTTGCACATATGCTCATTGCAAGGTCCTCTACCAAGTTTGTTAAAATTGCGATTTTTCCATAATCAACATGGCTGCTGTGAGACATTAACCTTTTTATCGCCATTTAATTGCGAAAATTTTGCACTTTATACATTAGTTTTACAATATTTAACAATATTACAGTGTAATAGACACATGATTACACATAGTCATAACACTTAAAGACAATATTGCAGTTAAAATTCGCATTGCGCAGTCGCTTTCGTGAAATAAAACATTTGCACATTTTCATGAAACTTATGCACTTTGTAGAGGTCTATAGTGAGCATAAGTATGTGCAATTCGAAAGCCATACATTGCATAGCTTGGTGGCCATTTTGTTTCGTATGCGCCATTTTTAAAAACTAAAAAAATCTTCTTCTCCAAAACCGCTTATGGGACAGACTTGAAATTTTGTTTATAGAGTTATCTTATGACTAACATTCAGATTTGTTCAAGAGAAGTTAATATGTCATGTGGTTTGGCAGCCATTTTGAATTGTTCAAAAACGCTTAACGATATTATTAAACTAATAAAATAAAAAACATTTTACAAAAATGCTTTATTTTTGCCATGTTTATTGACATCTATGGTGACAATTATTGTGCATAATATGGAGGCTGTATATCATATGATCTGGCAGCCATTTTGTTTTATGCGAATATTTTGAAAATCTATTTTCTCTGCAACTGCTTATGTTAGAACTGTGAAGCTTGCTGTATAACCTTATATTGTGACCTAGAGTCACAGTTGTTCATGTTGAAGGAATTGGTTACAAGCTGTGGCAGCCATATTCGTTTATGCGAAAATTTCGAAAAAGTGTTTTCTTTCCAACCGCTTATGTTAAAGCTGTGAAATTTGCTGTATAACCATATATTGTCACCTAGAGTTACATCTGATCGTCATGAAAGTATTGGTCATATAGTGGGGCAGCCATCTTGAAAAACGCAAAAATTTTGAAAACGTGTTATCTTTGCAACTGCTAATGTTAGAATTGTAAAAACTTCTATAAAGCTTTATATTGTGACTTAGCTGCTTGTATGTCATTGCAATGTCGATGCGCATGGCCACCTCTATCGCTGCTTGCAGCTATATTTTTAATTAATTTTTTGTATTTGTTTTTTTTTGTATGCTGTTTTTTGGCTTGACATTTTGATGAGTTGATAATGCTGTAGTGCTATCCTTAGCTATGTAGATTGTATTGTATTTATGTTTTTCTATTGTAAATTCGAAATTATTATCGCCTAGATTTAGAGTTTTGCGGCCAAAGGGGTGCGTTAGCTACGCGTGTTTTTCCCCCCCCCCGCACCTTTTAAATAACGCTGGTATTGAGAGTTTTCTGAAGGGCTGCGTTAGGCTCCAAAAAGGGAGCGTAGAGGCATATTTACCGCCACTTCAACTCTCAATACCAGCGTTGCTTACGGTAGCGGCTAGCTGGAAAAACGTGCTCGTGCACGATTCCCCCATAGGAAACAATAGGGCAGTTTGGGCTGAAAAAAAACCTAACACCTGCAAAAAAGCAGCGTTAAGCTCCCAACGCAGCCCCATTGTTTCCTATGGGGAAACACTTTCTAAGTCTGCACCTAACACCCTAACATGAACCCCGAGTCTAAACACCCCTAACCTTACACTTATTAACCCCTAATCTGCCGCCCCCGCTATCGCTGACCCCTGCATTTTATTATTAACCCCTAATCTGCCGCTCCGGACACCGCCGCAACCTACATTATACCTATGTACCCCTAATCTGCTTCCCCTAACATCGCCGACCCCTATATTATATTTATTAACCCCTAATCTGCCCCCCCCAACGTCGCCGCTACTTTACCTACACTTATTAACCCCTAATCATCTGACCGGACCTCGCCGCCACTATAATAAATGTATTAACCCCTAAACCGCCGCACTCCCGCCTCAAAAACCCTATAATAAATAGTATTAACCCCTAATCTGCCCTCCCTAACATCGACGACACCTAACTTCAAGTATTAACCCCTAATCTGACGACTGGACCTTGCCGCTACTCTAATAAATGTATTAACCCCTAAAACTAAGTCTAACCCTAACCCTAACACCCCCCTAAATTAAATATAATTTTTATCAAACAAAATAAATTAAATATTATTAACTAAAGTCTTCCTATTTAAAACTAAATACTTACCTGTAAAATTAACCCTAATATAGCTACAATATAACGAATAATTATATTGTAGCTATATTAGGATTTATATTTATTTTACAGGCAACTTTGTATTTATTTTAACTATGTACAATAGCTATTAAATAGTTATTTACTATTTAATAGCTACCTAGTTAAAATAATTACAAAATTACCTGTAAAATAAATCCTAACCTAAGTTACAATTAAACCTAACACTACACTATCAATAAATAAATTAAATCAATTAACTACAAGTACCTACAATTAAATAAACTAAACTAAATTACAAACCCCCCCCACTAAATTACAAAAAATAAAAAAAGATTACAAGAAATTTAAGATAATTACACCTACTCTAAGCCCCCTAATAAAATAACAAAGCTCCCAAAATAAAGAAATTCCCTACCCTAATCTAAATTAAAATAGTTAACAGCTCTATTACCTTACCAGCCCTTAAAAGGGCTTTTTGCGGGGCATGCCCCAAAGAAATCAGCTCTTTTGCCTGTAAAAAAAACACAATACCACCCCCCAACATTACAACCCACCACCCACATACCCCTACTCTAACCCAAACCCCCCCTTAAATAAACCTAACACTACCCCCCTGAAGATCTCCCTACCTTGAGTCGTCTTCACTCAGCCGAGCAGCGATGGACCAAAAGAAGACATCTGGAGCGGCAGAAGTCTTCATCCTATCCGGGCAGAAGAGGACATCCGGACCGGCAAACATCTTCATCCAAGCGGCATCTTCTATCTTCATCCATCCGACGAGGAGCGGCTCCATCTTCAAGACCTCTGGCGCGGAACATCCTCTTCTCCTGACGACTAGAAGACGAATGAAGGTTCCTTTAAGTAACGTCATCCAAGATGGCGTTCCTCGAATTCCGATTGGCTGATAGGATTCTATCAGCCAATTGGAATTAACGTAGGAAAAATCTGATTGGCTGATTGAATCAGCCAATCAGATTCAAGTTCAAACCGATTGGCTGATCCAATCAGCCAATCAGATTGAGCTCGCATTCTATCTTCAGGGGGGTAGTGTTAGGTTTATTTAAGGGGGGTTTGGGTTAGAGTAGGGGTATGTGGGTGGTGGGTTGTAATGTTGGGGGGTGGTATTGTGTTTTTTTTTACAGGCAAAAGAGCTGATTTCTTTGGGGCATGCCCCGCAAAAAGCCCTTTTAAGGGCTGGTAAGGTAATAGAGCTGTTAACTATTTTAATTTAGATTAGGGTAGGGAATTTTTTTATTTTGGGGGGCTTTGTTATTTTATTAGGGGGCTTAGAGTAGGTGTAATTATCTTAAATTTCTTGTAATCTTTTTTTATTTTTTGTAATTTAGTGGGTTTTTTTGTAATTTAGTTTAGTTTATTTAATTGTAGGTACTTGTAGTTAATTGATTTAATTTATTTATTGATAGTGTAGTGTTAGGTTTAATTGTAACTTAGGTTAGGATTTATTTTACAGGTAATTTTGTAATTATTTTAACTAGGTAGCTATTAAATAGTAAATAACTATTTAATAGCTATTGTACATAGTCAAAATAAATACAAAGTTGCCTGTAAAATAAATATAAATCCTAAAATAGCTACAATATAATTATTCGTTATATTGTAGCTATATTAGGGTTTATTTTACAGGTAAGTATTTAGTTTTAAATAGGAAGACTTTAGTTAATAATATTTAATTTATTTTGTTTGATAAAAATTATATTTAACTTAGGGGGGGTTAGGGTTAGACTTAGCTTTAGGGGTTAATACATTTATTAGAGTAGCGGCGAGGTCCGGTCGTCAGATTAGGGGTTAATACTTGAAGTTAGCTGTCGGCGATGTTAGGGAGGGCAGATTAGGGGTTAATACTATTTATTATAGAGTTTTTGAGGCGGGAGTGCGGCGGTTTAGGGGTTAATAAATTTATTATATTGGCGGCGAAGTCCGGTCAATAAGTGTAGGTAAGGTAGCGGCGATGTTGGGGGGGGGCAGATTAGGGGTTAATAAATATTATGTAGGTGTCGTCGATGTTAGGGGCAGCAGATTAGGGGTACATAGGGATAATGTAGGTGGTGGCGGTGTGCGGTTGGCAGAATAGGGGTTAAAATTTTTTATTAGAGTGGCGGCGATGTGGGGGGGGCCTCGGTTTAGGGGTACATAGGTAGTTTATGGGTGTTAGTGTACTTTAGAGCACAGTAGTTAGAGCTTTATGAACCGGCGTTAGCCCATAAAGCTCTTAACTTCTGACTTTTTTCTGCGGCTGGAGTCTTGTCGGTAGAGGGTCTACCGCTCACTTCAGCCAAGACTCTAAATACCGGCGTTAGGAAGATCCCATTGAAAAGATAGGATACTCAATTGGCATAAGGGGATCTGCGGTATGGAAAAGTCACGGCTGTAAAGTGAGCGTTAGACCCTTTCCTGACTGACTCTAAATACCAGCGGGCGGTAAAAAGCAGCGTTAGGACCCCTTAACTCTGCTTTTGACGGCTAACGCAGAACTCTAAATCTAGGCGTATGTAATTAAAAATATAATTACTTAAAGGGACAGTCTACCATAGAATTGTTATTGTTTTAAAAGATAGATAATCCCTTTATTACCCATTTCCCAGTTTTGCATAACCAACACAGTTATATTAATATACTTTTTACCTCTGTGATTACCTTGTATCTAGGAACCTTCTTCCAGCCCCCTGATCACATGACTGTGACTGTTTATTATCTATTGTCTTAAATTTAAAATTGTTTTGTGCTAAATCTTAAATAACCCCCTGTGCCTGAACACAGTGTTATCTATATGGCCCACATGTACTTTCTGTCTCTTTGTGTTGAAAAGAGATTTAAAAAGCTTGTGATAAGAGGCAGCCCTCAAAGGCTTAGAAATTAGCACATGAGCCTACCTATGTTTAGTTTAAACTAAGAATACCAAGAGAAAAAAGCAAATTTGATGATAAAAGTTAATTTGAAAGTTGATTAAAATTAAAAGTCCTATCTGAATAATGAAAGTTTAATTTATACTAGACTGTCCCTTTAAGGTTATAATTTTGAATTAGAATTTTCAAGTAAAGAATAATGTATTCAAATTTAATGGTGCTTATATAATCTATTGTATTTTTTACATCTTAGTTAATAAACTTATTATGGTGTTATTTTCGAATTTTAAATAAATAAAGATTTTTAATTCAAATGTAGGTTAATAATATTAGCCCTTATTTAATTAATTAAAAATTAAAAATGTATTGCATTAATGTTTTATGTAAAATTCGAAATGATTGTCTATTTGAAAATTTGAATTTAAGGCCAGTAGTAGTTATATTAAGCGATAGATGTGTTTATTTCTAATTAAAATTTGAATTTGAATACCATTACTAATTATCACCTAGATTACGAGTTTTGAGCTAAACAGGGTGCGAAACTAATGCCAAAAAAGTTGCGTTATTTCACCCTCCATAACGCTGCCATTAAGAGTTACTGAAAAGCTTCCTTGTGCGTGCGATATAGTGGTGTTAAGCTCCATACCGCACAAAATCCAAGGGCTGCTTTGACGTGCTCGCTCACGCTTTCCCCATAGACATCAATGGGGAGAGAGTGTTAGAAAACAACCTAACACCTGAAGTGCGGAATGAAAAATCTCTGTTACGCAGCCCCATTGATGTTTATGGGGAAAAAAAGTTACGTTTAAATCTAACACCCTAACATAAACTCCTAGTCTTAACACCCCTAATCTGCTGCCCCCGACAGCACGACACCTAAATAAAGTTATTAAACCCTAATCTGCCGCTCCCGACATCGCCGACACTAATAAAAGTTATTAACCCCTATTCCGCCGCACCCCGACATCACCACCACTATAATAAAGTTATTACCCCTAATTCTCCGCTCCCTGACATCACCGCCACTATAATAAAGTTATTAACCCCTATTCCATCGCTCCCTGACATCACCACCACTATAATAAACCTATTAACCCCTAAACCTCCGGCCTCCCACATCTCTGCAACTAAATAAAACTATTAACCCCTAAACCTCCAGCCTCCCACATCTCCACCACTAAATAAACCTATTAACCCCTAAACCGCAAGCTCCCACATTGCAAAACACTAAATTAAACTATGAACCCCTAAACCTAATACTCCCTAACTATAAATTAAAATTAAAATATAACTATCTTAAAATAAATAAAAACTTACCCGTGAAACAAAAATAAACCTAACATTAAACTATAAATTAACCTAACATAACTATTCTAATAAAATAAAAAATACTACCAATTAAAAAATCTAACACTACGAGAAAAATTTAAAAATCTAAAATTACAAAAAATAATAAACACTAAGCTACCCATTTGTATGGGTATTGCCCTTAAAAGGGCATTCAGCTCTTTTTCATTACCCTTAAAAGGGCATTCAGCTATTTTCAATTGCCCTTTAAAAGGCATTTAGCTCTTTTTCAAAAGCCCAAACCCTAATCTGAAAAAAACCCGCCCCCAAAACCCCCCAAAAAAGCTAACACTAACCCCAGAATATCTACTCATGGTTGCTCAAGTGCGGACATCCAGGCGGCAAGAAGTCTTCATCCAGGTGGCGACATCTTCATCTATCGCTGGGTTGTCTTCTATCTTCATACTGGGGGTGCGGCGAAGACATCCAGCGCGGAGCGTCCTCTTCATGAAGCTTCAATGCAAGGTAGCCGTTTCAAAATGGCGTACCTTGCATTCCTATTGGCTGATTTGATTCTTCAAATTCAAATCAGCCAATAGGATGAGAACTTCTAAAATCCTATTGGCTGTTCAAAACAGCCAATAGGATGAGAGCTACTGAAATCCTATTGACTGATTTGAACATCTGTCTTGATAAAGCCAGAGGGTGAAACGCGTTGACCTGGACATAAAGTCACTTTGTTTCCTGTGACCGCTCAGCTATCTACCCCATCTACCCTGAAGACTTCAACAATTGAATGGAGAGCTACTGAAATCCTATTGGCTGATTTGAACAGCTAATAGGATTTTAGTAGCTCTCATCCTATTTGCTGATTTGAACATTTCAGCCAATAGGAATGCAAGGTACCCCAATATAAAAGGGGTACCTTGCATTCAATCTTCAGTGTGCAGCGGACGATCACATAAAGAGGACCTCCATGTCGCTGAAGACTGCCACCGCCGAAGACAGATCCGTGTCTCAGAAGACTGCTCTGCACCTCGGGGAAGAAGATAGAAGATGGTGCCCCGATGGATGAAGATGGATTCGTCTGGATGAAGACTTTTCTCTGCCTAGAAGAAGATGGATGTCCGAACTTCAGGAATGGTGAGTACATATTTTGGGGTTAGTGTTAGTTTTTTTGTTGTTGTGTTTTTTTTTAGATTAAGGCTTTTTTTTAATGGGCAGCAAAAGAGCTGATTGCCCTTTTAAGGGCAATGCCCATACAAATGCCTCTTTAGGGGCAATGGGTAGATTAGATTTTTATAGAGTTAGGTTTTTTTATTTTGGGGGGTTGGGTGGGTTGGGGGTTTTACTGTTAGGGGTTGATTTGTAGTTTTTATAGGTAAAAGAGCTGATTGCTTCAGGGCAATGCCCTACAGAAGGCCCTTTTAAGGGCTATTGATAGTTTAGTCTTAGATTAGGGGGTGTTTTTATTTTGGGGTGTCTTTTTTGTTTTTATAGGTGTATTAGATTAGGTTTACATTTTTTTATTTCGCATAATTTAGTTTTTTTATGTAATCTTAGATTTTTTTATTTTTTTGTAATCTTAGATTTTTTATTTAAATTTAATCTTAGGTTTTATTTATTTTTAATTTTAAAATTTTGGTATTTTTAATTAATTTATTAGCCTTATTTAAATAGCCTTTTTTAATTTTATGTAATTGGGGTTAACTTAGGGAGTGTTAGATTAGGGGGCTTAGTGATTAGACACTTTACATTGTTGGGGGATGGAAGTTGAGGTGTTAATAGTTTATTTAGCTGGATTGCATTGTGGGAGATGGCACATTAGGGGTTAATAGTTAAATTAGGTAGATTGCGTTGTGGGGGGTTGGTGGATTAGGGGCTAATAGGGTAATTAGGTATTTTGCGTTGTGGGTGGATGGCGGTTTAGGGGTTAATAGTGTTGATAGGTACTTTGCGATGTGGGGGGTTGGCAGATTAGGGGTTAATAGTTTAATTAGGTAGATTGCATTGTGGGGGGATGGAGTTTTAGTCGGTTTAGATTTTGGGAGGCATGTTAGACTTTTACGGGTGTTTTAACTTTTTTTTTTTACTTAGGTGCTGGCAGATCATAAACTGCCGTAAGTCACTGGTGACTCCAGAAATGTCTATTTCATACATTTCAGTACCTTGCCGGTTTATCCGACCTAACAGCTGTATATGATCTCCCGGCTCCCTATATGTGATTCACCCAATGTGCGAGGTGAACTTATGGGCGGCATGGGTTTCAGCAGTTGAGCTGAAACCTACGCCATATATGTAATCTCGCCCCTCAAATGTGACCTCGCCTACAACCCCCCTCCATAGAAATAGATCATTCCTTTATGAGTATATAGACAAAATACCAGAGATAGCTGGGAAACCATCTAACATTCCAGTACAGTTTTCAATAACGGTATTGAAAAAACTGAGGAAATAGGTTTTCTTTTACAAATTTGGGTTTCTTATTTCCAACTCTGACATTTTATTCATTATCAGTCTCATCAGCACATTCGTAACTTGACTTGATTATTAAATTACGTTTGATAAAAATATTTTAATTCAATATTGATAATTAATGCATAATATATTTGAATGAAGGGTTTTCACTTAACCTTAAACTTAAATATGTTTTTAACTTAGTATGTGTGAGAACTTTACAATAGAACTGTTATATGTTAACCCATTCCATAAGTATTTTTCATCCATTCACGTGGATTGGGATCCGTCTCCTTTAATCACACCCACAATTTAAATATTATACTTTGACTCCAGTCAGATATTCTAAGGTAAGTGGCATAATCATAAAATGCAATACTGTGTATACCTTAACCCTTTGTTCATATTAGCAGTAGATTTTCATATTCAAGGTTTAGAATTTCCTGAGACAGAGTTAACAGATGTGTAACTTGCAGCCATTTTACTCACCTCTCTTGCTGATTCTGGTGCATACTGTGTGATGCTGCTCATTTCCTGCACTTCCTTTTATGACCAGACTGGTGTACATCATCAGTGTGAGACAGGATGCAGTCTCAGAATTGTGATGTCATCACTTATTTATTTTTGCGTTGTCTCAGACCTGTTTGTGAGAGCTCCTGTGTATTACCTGGCTGTCTGACGTCCCTCCTGATTCCTGATCCCTGGCTTGTTCCTGACTCTGCTGTTCTCCTTGTTCCTGATTCTGGCTCGTCTGACTACTAGCTTTGGCTCCTGACTCGGCTCGTCTGACTATTCGCTTTGGCTCCTGACTCTGCTCGTCTGACTACCAGCTCTGGTTTTGATTTTTGGCTTGTTATTTGTCTTGTGGACTTTTTATTATTTTTTGCTATTAATAAAGGTGTGATTATTTTTGCACTTCTCGTCTCAGTCTGATTCCTGGCACTCTGACACAGTAGTGCAATGCTGCTTCTTCAGCAGAGGATAACAAGATAATGAAGCATATTTGATAAAAGAAGTAAATTAGAAAGTTGTTTACAATTCTATGTTCTATCCAAATCATTAAAGAAAATGTTGGGGTTTTCTGTTTCTTTAAATGCTCCCTAAATACATTTTTGTTCAAGGAAGCCTACCACCCAACTCAGTAGCAAATGAATTTCACTTACCTAATGTTTTCCATCATCTAACTCTGTCCTAACATCTTTCTCACCCTTGCAGTCCCCACCTCCTGTTTCTCACCCTCTTACCCTTTTAGATTGTAAACTCCTACAGGAATAGGGCCATCAATTCCTTCTGTATTTGTTTGATAACTTTAGTTCCTTCTGTAAGGATAGAGTATACAATTTTAAACAACTTTTACTTCTATTATCAATTTTGCTTTGTTCTTTAAGTATTCGTTGTTAAAGAGTAAGCCTAGCTGGCATCAGCATTTGCAACATTGTTTATTGCAGTGTTATACAATGTTGCAAACACTGCTGCAATAGACTTCTAAAGACATAGTACACAATCCTAAGATCCTATCAGCCTATCTAGGTTTATGCTTCAACAAAGGATACAAAGAGAACAAAGCAATTTGTATTAATTTAACAAAATCTAAAGTAGAAAGCTGTTTAAAATTGCAATTATGAATGTTAAATTATGTCTTTACTGTCCCTTTTAAAGTCTGCTAACCAGACAGGAATATAGGAATATTTCACATTCCAATGTTCTGCACATAACAGAGCATGTTCTATTTATTCATAAATACACATTTCTATATGTAGCACAGAGGTAGGGAGTGCCTAGAAAAGGCTAAAGTGGTCCTAGTATTTAAATACTAACATTTACAAATTATCGAACATTTTAATACACAAATAGCTTATAAGCACACGTATACAAAAGAGTACCCTCATGTAAAAAAGAGACAAAAAATAAAAGTGCTAAGATAATCATGTGAAAGAAAGTCCGTCCAAATATATAGAAAATAAGTTCCAAAAATATGTCCTAAAAAAGATATGTTAATGTTAGTATCCTAAAAAAATAAAAAAGGGTATAATTATCCAAAAATCAGATTGCAGATTAAAATGTGTCTACATCCTCCTAGGTGGTGAAAAATAATCCCATGGTGGTGATACAAAGGGCTAGATTTATCAAAGCCATTCTCCTCTAATATCGTCCAAAATAATGCATACAAACAGATCCTCATATTTATCAAAGTACTCTGCGCCTATAATTGCGCAAATCTGAAAGAAACTTCTTCGCACTTCACTTGCATTCGCCTAGGCGCACAGGCGCGCTCGCGAGTGCACCAATATACATTAGTAATCGGCGTAATTTAACAGCCCGACCTACAAATATGCCCAGTTGCTTATTCATCATTGCTTTGCGCCGATAATTCCGGCTGTAATTGCGTGTTGTATATTTCGCCATACAGTCGAACACCATTATAATACATGCTTTTACATCTTGAGATGCAGTACTTTACTCTTTTAACTATATATCGATATATTAATTTTTGTGTCAACTTATGGCACAAACAGCACAGAAACATTGTGTAATATAAATATTAGCTAATTAGTTACCTAAAAAACGTTTTTTTTAATAATAAAAACATGGCGGCGCAAATATTTATAGGGAGTAAATAGGGAGTAAATTCTGTTCCCGACAGGCGCAATTTATCATTACTATGCCCCAGCTCGCCTGCGCAACGTTACGTCTATTTTTTTGATAAATTTAGGCGCACATGTGCGCCTCTCCTGAGGCGAGCTGGGGCGCAGTTACAGGCGAAGAACATACAGAGTTCGCCTAGCCTTTGATAAATCTAGCCCAAAATATATATAAAAACAAAAAAAAATGGAATCTGTATGAGAGTAGCTAAGGATACCTATAAAGAGAGAAACAACATATAGGTATCCTTAGCTACTCTCATACAGATTCCATTTTTTTTTGTTTTTATATATAGTTTGGGCTAGATTTATCAAATAATGCTAATAAGCAATCAAAACCTCGCTCTAAAATGAGGCTTATCAAATAGAAGTTTGTGCTGGAAACTCGAGCAGTATAAAATAAATGCATTTCAGTCCTGAATAGGGGCCTTTTTCAATTCTTGTTTTTAAGGTATTAAGGACCTTTTTCTGAGCTTGTGTGTCTTTATTTGTAGGAGCCGCAACATAGACATTGTTTTTATAATATCTGTACTCACATTTCTTTATGTATCTGATGGTATTTTGCATAAATATATATTTATACCTATATATATACAGATATACACTCACCGGCCACTTTATTAGTTACACCTGTTCAATTGCTTGGTAACACAAACTGCTAATCAGCCAATCACATGGCAGCATTTAGGCATCTAGACGTGGGGAAGACGACTTGCTAAAGTTCAAACAGAGCATCAGAATGGGGAAGAAAGGGGATTTTTTTTTTCTAAAACCCATCAAAGGGTCAATTTATTTGTTTTTTGCATTATATCCAAACATAAACAATTACACAGAAAGTAAAAAAAAAAAAAAAAACACATACTTTGACATCTCTAAAAAAACAAAACCAAAATCATGTTAATTTGTGTGGATACATAGCTCGTTATGCAGTCTACAGTACAATCATTTTCTTAAGTTGCAAACCTTTCTAGACAAGTTATGGTTAACTACAAATTATAAAAATTCTTGAAAACCATCCCTTGTGACCCACTTTTCTCTCCTCTCCCCCTCCTCCAAACGTAATTATCATATATTTATGCAATATATAAGTATTCATCATATATCAATACACACCGATTGCTTTCTTACTTAGTTTACTTTTGCTAAACCAATTCCAAAACTGGGGGAGAGAGGAAGGAAAAAAAAACTCGACACCTCAGCAAACCACTCCCCCCGGCTCCCCAGGATCTACATCAGCCCCCTATCCATACATCTTATATTTCCAACCACTGTCTAGGAAGAACTCCTTCGATAATCAATACTTGTAGATGTATTGAATATTTTAGTTGTGAAATAAATTGAATTTGGTTTGACATAGGCCAGACCAAGATTACTTTTAACCATTTTTAAAAATAGGTTCTAAAGTGGTTTTCCTTCAACAAATTGTTATCATGCAATTGTACGTTCATTTGTAGTTTTATAGCATTAACAAATTCCGCTATACTAGGAGCTACGTGGGAACCCCACCTTCTGAGAATTAAGCTACATGCAACTAGATTGGGCAAATTTATTAACATTTTGTCTCCCTTCTGTATCGGTTTCTTCACCAGAAAAAACACAAAATAGGGGACAACAGTAAAATTATTTTTCAATATTTTATTTAGCCAATTAATCTTACTCCAGTACTGTCTAATCTTTGTACATCCCCAAAAACAGTGAAATATATCCGCCCCTTCTGCCCTTTACTATTTCCTATTTACCATTTACTATTCATGTAGTTTTGTGCCCACTTATTAATCCTATCTGGTGTCAAATAATATTTATTCATTCATTTCAATTGGGACTCCCTCCAGCTGCAGTTTAATGTAGCAGCTTCAGATAGACTTATGCTTTTCCTTATCTCCTGGACTGATATTTCTGGAAAGTATTTCATATAACCATTCTTTAACTTGCCTATAAGTAGCCTCTGATACCAATATTTAATTGAGCAGACTCCTGCTTTATATATGCTCATCCCTGCCTCTATCTCCTTCCACTCCCCCACCCCCTTCTTGCCCAAGCTAGTTGATTCATAAAGCTCCTAATCTGTAAGTATGCAAAGAAATTTTTAGGAGAAAGGTGATGCTTTTTAGATATTACTGCGTATGTTTCTATGCAAGTTTTATTCTCATCTAACAATTGTGCAAACTTCACTAATCCTTTCTCATGCCATTCTTGGAAAACTGCATTATAATAGCCCGGTGAAAAGTCAGGTGTACCTATTATAGGTAGATAACGTGATGTGCAGTAATCAATTGCTAACAACTGAAGCACTTTCTGCCATGCACAAATTATATTTGCCAGGGTTGGCATCTGATGTACAGTACTTGGTAATTTACTGTATGGGTGGTGGAGTAGAGCCTTCAAATTAAATGGGGCAATTAGACTTGATTCTAGACCATAATACGTAGTATATTCTGCTTCTGTGAGCCAATCTACAGCATATTTTGCCATTGTAACCAGATTATAATATTTTAAATGAGTCTCGATTTAAGTTGCAACATTCAGATGGTAGGGTCAGAATTTGGCATAAATAACATGAAAGCATGGATCCATCCTGCCTTGTATCAACAGTTCAGGCTGGTGGTGGAAGTGTAATGGTGTGGGGGATATTTTGTTGGCACACTTTGGGCCCCTTAGTACTAATTGAGCATCGTTTAAACACCACAGCCTACCTGAGTATTGTTGCTGACCATGTCCCTCCCTTTATGACTACCCTTTATGACTACAGGCTAAAAGATGGCTACGTCCAGCAGGATAATGCACCATGTCACAAAGCTCAAATCATCTCAAACTGGTTTCTTGAACATAACAATGAGTTCACTGTACTCCAATGGCCTCCACAGTCACCAGATCTCAATCCAATAGAGCACCTTTGGGATGTGGTGGAACAGGAGATTTGCATCATAGATGTGCAGCCGACAAATCTGCAGCAACTGCGTTATGCTATCATGTCAATATGGACCAAAATGCCTGAGGAATGTTTGAATGTTGAATCTATGTCACAAAGAATCGAGGCAGTTCTGAAGGCAAAAGGGGGTCTGTTACAGACCCCATTTAGGAGGCCAGTAAGCAGATTAAATGTTACCTGTTAAAACAGGAAATAATAAGGAGAATGGGTGTGTACTTCACAGAATCCTCAATGGTTATGAGGTAAAACAAAAACAGTCTCATTGCTCCACCCATGATCTCCCACAATCCTTCAGGATCATAAGTCCATGTCAAAATAAGAGTCCCATGCTCTCACAACAGAGAGTTGCATTTTCATAGTAAATTATTACAAAATAGGAGTCTTATGCTCTCACAACAGAGAGTTGCATTTTCACAGAAAATTATTACAAGCACCATATAAAACAAATACAATTAAACAAACATCTCTCAATATGAAACATGAAAATTGCATAAAACATTATACAATTGTGCACATATATTTTATGTGTCACATTCTCCCTGACAAAATAAAATGTCTCTAGCTACTAAAACATATATACACTCAGTCACAGTTGTATTACCCTGAAACACAACTTTCTTAACTTAATATACTGTCACTGTTGGAATGTATGGTACCACATTGTATGAGTTGTGAGGTGTATGATATGAGGGTGGTGGCATATAATATTGTGTAGCCCATACAGGTAAGTGAAAAAAGGTATATGCTGCTACACTGTGGAGCATGGTCTGTGGTTGTAGTGATGGCTGACCCAGTGTTTCATATGTAAACATTTGCTTTGGCTTTCTCTCTCTTACAGATAGTCTTGGTTTGATATTGTTTTCTATTGCCAGACTTTCCACTTCATCAGGCTGGGCACCTTCACTTTCCCTATCTACACTAGCCCCGGGTGGAAATGTTGGATTTAACATAGTAACATAGTAGATAAGGTTGAAAAAAGACTGAAGTCCATCGAGTTCAACCTATACAAATCTAAAATACTTACAAAAAAGCTCCAGTTAAGCTTAAATAACTCCACTAAAAGGTGACCCATTTAATACTAGCAATCATATCCATGAATTTTGTTTATATACAGAACTGTATCCAGACTTTTTAAATGTATCTATGGTATTGGCATTCACTACCTCCTTTGGTAATGAGTTCCACAATTTTATTGCTCTTACAGTGAAAAAAAATTTCCGTTGCAGGAGATTAAATCTCCTTTCCTCCAACCTTAAATTATGACCTCTTGTCATAAACAATTTTCTTGGAATAAACAGAGCTTCTGCCATCTCTGTATATGGGCCTTGAATATATTTATATAAAGTAATCATGTCACCTCTCAAGCGCCTTTTTTCTAAAGAAAACAGACCCAGTTTGGCTAGCCTCTCCTCATAGGTTAATTTCTCCAATCCCCTTATTAGCTTTGTGACCCTTCTCTGAACTTTTTCTAGTTCTGTAATATCTTTTTTAGCGATCGGTCCCCAGAACTGCACTCCAAACTATTTCACAATAGGTTGAAATAATATGATTTAATACATAAGATAAAAAAGTGGGTACATTTAAAATTATACAATTAGTCATGGATCCATGTTACACTTTAAGATATATATTGAAACAATAGGAACAATTTAAAAATGCTTGTAGAACAATAAATAACAAAAAAATAAAAATAAAAAAAATCTAACAAATAATGTCTATCGCTTAAAACTTAAATTCTAATATGTGAATGCTAGGAGCGCTTATGCACACTCTATTTATAAAAACAATGGGTTACAATGCACAGGTGGATAGATTCCAGGTTGCTTGAAACCGGTGGATGTGAAATGTAAGTGGCTCCAAATTGGGGTTTTGCCTATGTGTTTATCCAAAATTGTGTAACTCCTAACAGGTGGCCAAAAAATGTTACAGGAATGTCAAGAACCTGAATTCAAAATATAAGACCTGAGGTTGTGCCTATGTGTAGGTTGTGCCTATGTGTTTATCCAAAAAGGGTGTAAATCCTAACAAGTGAAAAAATTTGAGAAAAATATTGCAGGGGTGTCTGAACCTTATTTTCAAAATAAACAATGAATTCAAAATAAAACGATATACAAGTGAATTTTTGACAAATCAACTAATGCAAACATAAAGCATAAATAGAACCAAAAAAAAAAAAAAAACAACAGCACAACTTTAACGTGTGTTCAAATGTGTTTCTGCTTGCAAACTGTGATGTGATGTGAACAAATATCTGTTATAAACACTGAATAGTGGCAAAACTTTGTGATTGGATTAAAATTGAACACAGGCTCTAAATTGATAAGCTAAAATACAAATCTAAAGGGCTCAGAGTTGCTGAGCTAGATATAAGGGACTTGCTCAAAGAGCCTCAAGATGTTAATTAACCCCTTAATGACCAGACCATTTTTCAATTTTCTTACCCTTAATGACAATGGCTATTTTTACATTTCTGCAGTGTTTGTGTTTAGCTGTAATTTTCCTCTTACTCATTTACTGTACCCACACATATTATATACCGTTTTTCTCGCCATTAAATGGACTTTCTAAAGATACCATTATTTTTATCATATCTTATAATTTACTATAAAAAAAATATAAAATATGAGGAAAAAATTGAAAAAACACACACTTTTTCTAACGTTGACCCCTAAAATCTGTTACACATCTACAACCACCAAAAAACACCCATTCTAAATAGTTTCTAAATTTTGTCCCAAGTTTAGAAATACCCAATGTTTACATGTTTTTTGCTTTTTTTGCAAGTTATAGGGCAATAAGTACAAGTAGCACTTTGCTATTTCCAAACCACCTTTTTTCAAAATTAGCGCTAGTTACATTGGGACACTGATATCTGTCAGGAATCCCTGAATATCCCTTGACATGTATATATTTTTTTAGAAGACATCCCAAAGTATTGATATAGGCCCATTTTGGTATATTTCATGCCACCATTTCACCGCCAAATGCGATCAAATAAAAAAAATTGTTGACTTTTTCACAAATTTTTTCACAAACTTTAGGTTTCTCGCTGAATTTATTTACAAACATCTTGTGCAATTATGGTATTAATGGTGTTAAATACTTCTCTGGGATCCCCTTTGTTCAGAAATAGCAGACATATATGGCTTTGGCATTGCTTTTTTGTAATTAGAAGGCTGCTAAATGCCACTGCACACCACGCGTGTATTATGCCCAGCAGTGAAGGGGTTAATTAGGGAGCTTGTAGGGAGCCTTTAGGTTTAATTTTAGCTTTATTGTAGTGTAGTAGACAACCCAAATTATTGATCTAGGCCCATTTTAGTATATTTCATGCCACCATTTCCCCGCCAAATAAGATCAAATAAAAAAAAACTGTTATATTTTTCACAATTTTAGGTTTCTCACTGAAATTATTTGCAAACAGCTTGTGCAATTATGGCACAAATGGTTGCAAATGCTTCTCTAGGATCCCCTTTGTTCAGAAATAGCAGACATATATGGCTTTGGCGTTGCTTTTTGGTAATAATAAGGCCGTTAAATGCTGCTGCGCACCACACTTGTAATATGCCCAGCAGTTAAGGGGTTAATTAGGTAGCTTGTAGGGTTAATTTTTAGCTTTAGTGTAGAGATCAGCCTTCCATCTGACACATCCCACCCCCTGATCCCCCCTGACCCCCCTCAAACAGCTCTCTTCCCTCCCCCACCCCACAATTGTCCCCGCCATCTTAAGTACTGGCAGACAGTCTGCCAGTACTGAAATAAAAAGCATTTTTTTTTTAATTATTATTTTCTTCATACAGTCTGCAGTGATGGATACCCCTTACCTCAAAACCTCCCTGATCCCCCCATACATCTCTCTAACCCTCCCCCCTACCTATTTGCCGCCATCTTGGGTACTGGCAGCTGTCTGCCAGTACCCAATTTGCCCCCCAAAATAGTTTTTTTTTACTTTTTTTATTTAAAACATTAGTTTTCTGTAGTGTAGCTGCCCACCCTCAATAATCTACATCCCTCCCCCTCCCAGATCCCTTACTTAACAACAGAGATCCCTTCCTTCAATTGCAACCGCCGACAGAACAATATTTGAGCCGATCGGGCAACAACTTTGAGAAAAAAAAAGGCAACGCAATTGAGAGGAGTAGCTCCCACCCACCAACGAATGTGTGAGCCGCAATAGCCAATGCAGAGAGGGCCACAGAGTGGCCCTCTCTGCATCGGTGGGTAAAATATGGGATTGCAGTGATGGCTCAATGTTGAGGCATCACTACAATCCCTTGTAAGCAGCTGGAAGCGATCATGATCGCTTCCAGCACTGCAAACAACAGAGGACGTACCAGGTACGTCAATTGTCATTAAGGGGAGCTTTTCCTATGACGTACCTGGTACGTCCTCTGTCATTAAGGGGTTAAAAGAGACCATATAACAACAGTGGGTTAAAAAACGGATGATATAACATAAAATGCTTAAAAGTCCAAATAAATATTCAAATTGGATAATAAGAATCTTGCTATAGTCTGTCTCAATATGGATCCCAACTGCTGATTATGTAGAAATCTTCTTGGGCAGTAGTTAACAAATAATTCCAACTTGCAATGTTGTCCCTTACCTGCCAAAAAAGGAAAGGCAAACAATAGTGCAGATGGCTTCTTAATTTGATCACAATTAAAATACTCCTTACCAGTCAACCGGTTTCGGTCTCCACTGACCTTTCTCCAAGTCATTTATAAAAATATTAAAAAGAACAGGGCCCAGTACTGATCCCTGGGGGACGCCACTGATTACCTTTGTCCAATGTGAGTATGATCCATTTACTACTACTCGTTGCTCCCTATCTTTTATCCAGTTATTTATCCATGAGCTAACATTTTCAGCTATTCCAAGTCCCTTACTTTTGTGCATTAATCTCTCATGTGGCACTGCATCAAATGCCTTTGCAAAATCTAAGTATATCACATCAACTGATTCCCCGTTATCTATATTTTTACTTACTTCCTCATAGAATCTAATTAGATTAGTTTGACATGATCTATTTCTCCTAAAGACATACTGATTAGAACTCATAATCTTGTTTACACAAATATGCTCATCAATATGGGACAAGGAGGGCTTGGTCACTGGTCATCCCGTTGCAGTGACCATTTCCCATTTCCCTGCAGGTTGCGTTTTTGGAGGCATCCCCTAGCCAGGTGCCCCTCTTTACCACACTGAAATCAGTGAGTACAGTTTTGCAGACCAGTTTCAACACACTTTAAGCAACCACAGGGTTTTGTCCCTTTCTGTAGATGTGGCCAGCTCATGCCACGCTGACAGGTATGCTCAAGCTGTGCTTGTTGTGATGAATTTCTCATAAAATCTACCATACTGGTAGGTGCATCAATTCGAGCTGTTAGTTGTTTGTTTTGATCATTTTTGTTTTCTTGCTCATGGGTTTCTTTCACATCTCCTACAGGTTCACTTTTAAGCTGGGTACAACTTGCAATGTTTGGCTTAGTACGAGTTACAGGACCCAGCCTTCGGACCCTCTCATTCTCATCGCTGGTGATTTTTGTTACATTTCTCAGTATTTCCTCATCTGGGATGTTGTGGTTGGAGAGTAGAGGTTTCAACTCACTATATTTGTGTCCAAGGCCCTGTTAAATGGTGTAAAGGAAAACATCCTGAATAGTTGCCGAGCTGTATCTCACTTCAGTTTCAGCCTGTTTTGCAGCAAAGATGATTTTCTGTTTGAGACCTATTACTCGATACAGGAACTGCTGAGGTGTTTCATTCTCATTTTGTTTTGCACCCATTAATTCCTGGAATAACTCTGTGCTATTTTTGTATCCTAGATGTGACCTAAGAAACCATTTGAATTCCTAAACTGTCACGTCTTCCTTATTCATCAACATGTCCTTGAAACTGCCTGCTTTTATTATCCGTAGAGTCCCCCTTAATAATTCAGTATCACTAAAATTTTCTTTGATTCCATCTTCAATTTGCCTGAATACACTAGTGTATGTGATGTCAGATGTGTAGTCGCCAATTTGTCCTCCTTGTATTTTAAACTCGTGACGCTGGAGATAGGAGAGGTCCCTTAGGGAGACTACCTTCTCTGATGGCAACTGCATGGACCATTCAGGATGGTTGCTAAACTGTGTGTTATTATGGTTGTGCTTTTCTTGTGATACTGTTGTCAAGGGTTGTGTCAATGTGGGGTTTTGTAAGGATGCTGCAAGATAATGATGGGTTACATTCTGTTAAGTATCTGGGTTTACATTTACTACACTAACCCCTTTGTCAGCTATAGCTGCAGATGATGTTGCATGAACAGTGCCTGTAGTAAAGATATGATCAGTAGTAATGGATGTATGTGCAGTGCTTGAAGTTTGTACACCAACATTACTCTCATTACCATCATTCTGTTGATGAATAGGTGCAGCCATAGAACGAACATGTTCAACAGAGTCAACAATGTCTCCCAAATTCAACAGTTTAGCCATACCTCTGTCCTCTGATTCTAATAAGTCTGTACTATACATGAAGGCATTAATGCAATCAAAACAGCCCTCTTGGTCTCCAGCATCTAGTTCTGAAATGTCCCTGTCCGGTACTGGACATATGCTCTGGGCGACCTGAAACAGTTCATCAGCGGAAAAGGCAAGAAGTTTCTTTCTTATGTCCCACACCAGACTCTTCCGTACTTTATCCGACATAACGACCCTTCTCACGATCCCTTACGTCACTGTCACCAGCCAGCCAGTTCTTTCACAAATGATTTTTCTTGAATGCAGCCACTGCATTTATACTTTGTTGGTCCCGAAAATCATAATTTTGCGAACCGGCGTTCTGCAATCAATCAAGCGCCGATCCCAGGATGAGCCCCCAAGAATCTGTTACAGACCCCATTCAGGAGACCAGTAAGCAGATTAAATGTTACCTGTTAAAACAGGAAATAATAAGGAAAATGGGTGTGTACTTCACAGAATCCTCAATGGTTATGAGGTAAAACAGTCTCATTGCTCCACCCATGATCTCCCACAAGTCACATGCTCTCACAACAGAGAGTTGCATTTTCATAGTAAATTATTACAAAATAGGAGTCTTATGCTCTCACAACAGAGAGTTGCATTTTCATAGTAAATTATTACAAAATAAGAGTCACATGCTCTCACAACAGAGAGTTGCATTTTCATAGTAAATTATTACAAAATAGGAGTACTATGCTCTCACAACAGAGAGTTGCATTTTCATAGTAAATTATTACAAAATAAGAGTCACATGCTCTCACAACAGAGCAGTGGCGTCACTAGGGGGGGCGGGCCGCACCCGGGTGACACCCTCCAGGGGGTGACACCAAAAAAAAAATTTTTTTTTTTTTTTAAAATTTTATTGAAATTCAAAGAAATACAATGTTGAGATGCATAGATTTTTTTTTTATTAGAGGGGCTGGCATTTGTGAACATTGGTGGGACTGGGGAAGATGTAGACACACATTTTTTTTGCCCCTTGAGCCAGTGCTGCAATTTCAACAAATAGTTTTCCCGGCTGCTTTTGCTTGTTTGTACTTTGCTTCTCCCCTGCATGCCGTGGGGCTTGCAAAGTTGCACTGCTAGCCTAAACCTGCCTGCCTATCTGTGCTCACTGCTCAGTGACATGTAGAGCAGTGGAGTCACTCACTGCTGTGCTGTCTCTCTAAACGGGAACTGGCAAATCATGAGGGGATGCCTGGCACCTGACCGCATGACTGTTTGACACTGTCTTTAAAGTGAAAGAGCCACGTATGATGCCCACCAGACCATTACGGTTACGGTACACTAAGTGCACACTGAACAGGTAGGAGGGCGGGCGGGGGTCTGGGGGTGGGCAGAGTGCAGAGATGATTGGCCATAAGAAGCGGTAGGCACGCGGCCCGGGGCTGTGCACTGACAGGCTTGGAACAGAGTCAGAGAGCAGAATTTTCATAGTTTGCACCTAAAACTTTTCTTTAGTGATTTATTTTTAGAGTGCTCTGTTTATCTTTCATTTGATGCTCTGCTGAGCCAGGGAACAGCTCTAGGCATGCGCTTTATAATTAATGCAGTGCAGTTTACATATTTTGTATGTGTGTGTCTGAGTTTGTGTGTGTGTGTGTGTGTGTGTCTCAGTGTTTTTGTGTGTGTGTCTGAGTGTGTTTCCTAGTGTTTGTGTGTGCATCTGAGTATGTTTTAAGTGTGTCTGAGTGTTTGTATGTGTGTTTGCCTGTGTTTTTGTGTGTGTCTGCTTTCTGGGGGGGGGGGGGTGACACCATAACTTACCGCACCGGGTGACACCAACCCTAGTGACTCCACTGCAACAGAGAGTTGCATTTTCATAGTAAATTATTACAAAATAGGAGTACTATGCTCTCACAACAGAGAGTTGCATTTTCACAGAAAATTATTACAAGCACCAAATAAAACAAATACAATTAAACAAACATCTTTCAATATGAAACATGAAAATTGCATAAAACATTATACAATTGTGCTTATATATTTTATGTGTCACAGGACCAACCGGTGAATGTATATATATATATATATATATATATATATATATATATATATATATATATAAATAAAAAGGAACATCTATTTAGAAATACATAAAACATATTCTGCTATGTGCAGAACATTGGAATGGAAAATATTTAAAGTAAATACACACAATAACACTTAAATTTGAATATTGCATAAATATGCTTTTACATGTTTTCATCTACTTAGCTGCAAAGTGCTCCAACGCACTTATACTATATGTATTTATGTGTTTATATGTGTATATACTGTATGTCTGTAAATACATATATACAGTACACATATAAATACATATATACACATATAAATACATATGTACACATATAAATACATATATACACACATATAAATACATATGTACACATATAAATACATATATACACATATAAATACATATATACACATATAAATATATATGTACACATATATAGACATATAAATATACATACATATTTAGACATGTATATATGTATCTCTTTGTTAAAGCCCTTTGCCTGCCTTTTTTTTTTTCTTACACCTGAGACCTCATATCTTTGAGCACTTATAACTTTTTTTGTGTAATAGTTTTTTTAATAATTTTTATAAGATATCGTTATTATGAGCGTAACAGTATTTTATAACGTATTTTTGATGTGTTTGTGCAACTTCTTTTGTTTTGAAAAACAGTTAACCAGAGCTCTGAGGATGCAGTAATCGTTCTAACATAAATCAAGATTGCACTCAAGCTATCGTGTTTACTTTCAACATGTAATATGAGCAGAACGCACGCAAACACCCGCAATAAACCCCTTTTCACCAGTGTGTAACTGTTAGTGCTCCACTCGCAATCTGGCCCATAGCCACTTCATCATTTTTTGTAGTTACCAGGTGTGTGTAGCAATGTATAGCATTGTTACAAACTTTGCTACAAACTCATATAGTGCTTACAACACATGAATGAGCCCGAGCCTACCTTAATATGCTTAATTTCAACTAAGGATTCCAAGAGGAAGAAGTACATTTGATAACAGAAATAAAGTTTTGTTTTTTTAAATTGTGACAGAATCATACATTTTTTATTTGGACTTGTATGTCCCTTTAAATATCTAGTTATTTGAAATATATCTATATAAACTATTAAATGATGAAGCCTCAGAGGAACAATCACTTGTGTAAGATTTAATTTTTTTTTAATTATTTAAGTTAGGGAATTTGTTGGCAGGAGAAAATTAATCACAGTGAGACACAGATTAAAACTTTCCACTTTTTAAAATCAAATCCTGAATGTAAGTGATATTTTAGATGGACCTTAATTGATCACTTCTAATGAAGATGCGCTTTAACGTACTTTTTAATCTAGCAGTGCCATTATAATACTGTATGCTCCCACTGCCGACTTTTAAAGTAAGATTTTTTGCGGACTAACGATTTAAACTATTCTCCAAATAGCGTTCTATTCCTATGGCACTTCTATTGTAGCTAGAGGGCTGATTGGAGAATAGTTCAAACTGTTATCTCACAAAAAAAATATTACTTTTGAAGTTGACAGCAGGAATGTGCAGTATTAGAATGGCGCGGCTAGATTAAAAAGTAAGTTAAAGCGCATTAGAATAATCAATTAAAGTCCATCTAAAATATCACTAACATTCAGGATCTGATTATAAAAAGTGGAAAGTTTACCATCACTTTGAATAAAATAACTTAAAGAAAAAAAAACCTTAACTGTATTAAAGCACTGATATGCTGCCACCAAGCAAAAACAAATTTATTCCATGGAACAGTAACAACCTTGAGTATAAAACCTCTTACACTTGTCTGTTTTAATGTGATATTTGGAGAAATATGAAACTTCCATTTTCAAGTTAGCTTTTACCCTTCTCCCATGGTGTGATCTTCTTCTGGGCATCTTCTTGACTCCACATCTACCATGTGCATTTGCATATACAAAATGTAATTATAGGGTTATCACAAGAAAGGATAACATTCACTTTTTCATTGGATTTAAATCTTTAGCACAGGTTACAATTATCGCTAGAGTGCGCCTAGGGTTGACACCTCGACCATGTTTTTATCGACACTTATAACTTATACATGCTGCAGGGTATGCAAAGGGGAACAGGAAAAGTGATGTCCAGCCTCAATATACGTGTGCTGTCTCGGGGTGCAATGGATGTTACCATATGTACACCCTGTAACATGGATAACTATAAGTGCCACCTATAGTCTTACGTACAACATAAAGAGAGTTGCGTGTTCAATGGTTAACTATATCATTGCTCAATGGACATCTTTTAATCTATAATTCTCGTGTTAATACATTCAACATACAGTTAACAGTAATACTGAGAAAATATATAAATACAGATTCCATATAAAAATTATATATAAATATGTGTGTAGGACATGCTTTTATTGTCGACTGTGACAAGTAATTGAACTTTGCATGCGTGCATTTATTGCCAGCAGCAAAATCTGACAGGACAACTTCCTTATCAGAATTTGCTACCTCTCAGTGTGCATGCTGCTGATTACATAATCACATTCTACACATTCCTTTTTAACATATGTGGAGTGTGATTACGTAACACAGAGCATGCGCACTGACGGGTAGCAAATTCTGATAAGGTAGTGAAATCTGATAGAACATCGGCTCAACCATGGGACCAAGTGGGTCCAATGGACCCAGGCAGCACTTGACATGGGGCAGCACTTCAGTGTCTGAGTCAGTTACTGTCAGACCCAGACCACTTCTGTCCTCTGTCTCTGTGGGGGAAGTCGCAGGTCCCCAGCTGAATAACATCATCATGCACAAGGACACAGAACCGGTCAGAGGCAACATTCAAGGAGGGAGACGTGCATATCTTCCCTAACTACCTTCCAACTTATTTTTTTAATTGTGCATGATAAGCATTGGTTGTATGCAGGTAGGTAAGCAGGCGTAGTAATGTCAGTGGCCAGGCTAGTAGCTTGATATCTTAATACTGGGGGTTGTCATTTAATTCTCGTACCTAGGCAGCACAATATGTTGTGCCGGCCATGAACAAATGTACTGTATAACCATAATGCACCAGCTCAAATTGATTAAACGACCATTTTGTATTGTTTTTTTTCTTTGAACCCCCCCCCCAATTATCATTGATTTCACAACCCCTAAAAATATATACGTAATTGACACCACATCAGAGCACAAAATATTGTAGTTTAATAATCAAAAAAAAGAAAGAAAGGGATTTTTGCAAAATACTATTGGGTGTTTTTTTTTCTTTTCCCCTTATCTCAGGGGTGTCAAATATTGCTATGTCTTATCCTAGACTACATTTTAAATGAATTATTTAATAAAGTTAATATATTTTTAATAGTATATTGCAAAATATCCTTTTTTTTTATTATTAATGAAGGGATTTCACCAAAACTGTGGTGGTTATTGTGGTTATTGTACCACCCCATTTTGTTACTATATACTTGCACTGCCACAGTGCTGAAGAAAAGTCTTAGTCAACCTTTTTTTAGCCCGAGTGCCCAAACTGCAACACGAAAACAGCTTATTTATCTCAAAGTACCAACACTGCAATTAAACCTGAATACCAAAGTTGTTGTTTTTTTAAAAAACACTTCATACAACTGTCTGTGCTAATTAACTGCTTTTTTTTTTTTTTTTTTTAAAGAAAAACACAAGAAGAGGTTTTAAATTATACAAACTATTTTTATTGAAAAAACTTGACTGATTCCCTGGCTTATTCACATTTAAAGGGACAGTCAAGTCCAAAAAAAAAACTTTCATGATTTAAATAGGGCATGCAATTTTAAACAACTTCCCAACTGACTTTTATCACCAATTTTGCTTTGTTCTCTTGGTATTCTTAGTTGAAAGCTTAACCTAGGAGGTTCATATGCTAATTTCTTAGACCTTGAAGACTGCCTATAATCTGAATGCATTTGGACCACTAGAGAGCATTAGTTCATGTGTTTCATATAGATAACATTGAGCTCATGCACGTGAAGTGACCTAGGAGTGAGCACTGATTGGCTAAAATGCAAGTCTGTCAAAAGAACTGAAATAAGGGGGCAGTCAGCAGAAGCTTAGATACAAGGTAATTACAGAGGTAAAACATGTACTTTTATATCTGTGTTGGTTTTGAAAAACTGGGGAATGGGTAATAAAGGGATTATCTTTATTTTTAAACAACAAAAAATCTGGTGTTGACTGTCCCTTTAAGTAAATAGAATCTGCTACTTATAAAGTTTAAAAAGAGCATCATGAGTAGCCGAGAGAGAGAGAGAAAGAGAGGAGCGAGAGAGAGAGAAAGGTAGAGAGGAGATAGAGAGAAAAAGACAAAATGAAAGAGAGAGAGGAGAGAAAGAGAGGAGAGATAAATTGTAAACTATTTTCATTTAAGCACACATATGTATATATATTGCTGAATAATCATAGAGTAACTGGCAAACAGGAATGTGATCATTACACATAAACAGTCCAATAATTTAGCAGCATGGAACAAAAATGGCAATAGTCTGCATTACTAGATTATTAACAAACCTCAAGCAAAAAATATTAAGTCACCAAAAGAATATTTCCCTTAATGAAATAAGAGGGACACTCTTGGAGAAATCACCACTCATGTATGGTGTAAGGGCAGGGGAAAAGCTTAGGGGGAAGAGTGAAGAAAGGGCCACTTTTGGACCCGAAAGTTAAAGCTACAAAACTGAGTTGGAATCAATAATTTAGATATCAAACTGAAAATATCAAGACTATATGATGGCACAAAATGTAGCATATCATGTTGAACAGAACTAAGGTCACTTCTGGATCTCTTATAGGAAGAAACAACTATAGTATCCAAATAAACATCATAACATATTTACTAGACAAGATAGTATTATGGACTAACTGAAACACTTGAACCCCAAGATGCATGGGAACAAATGAAAGGTGAAAGTTTATCTGTACACTATAATAATATTTATTTAAGGGACAGAGCTCTCATTTCCATAAGGGAATCATAATAAGTCATATATATTGGGGTAACGCCTGTGAGATCTACATCATATCAGGCAAAGGAATAGAATATAAGTGTGGGAAATGCTAAGAAACAATTTTTAATATTTTAATTATTCAAATAAGAATAGTAGCAACCAGACTTAACCATATAGGAATGCTTCTTAATGCAGTGTGCAAATAACAGACAAAGAAAGAAGGCTGACAGTGAAGAATAGATCTGCTACAAATTGTACAGTCAGACATCAGACCCACAGGTTGTCATTTAAGAACCCTATAAATGCAATAATACAAATCACCTTGTTGTAGATAAATGTCCCAGAAATCCGACATGGACCAATACAGTCACTTAGCAATGGAATCGAAAGAGTCAATGAAACATTGCAACCTGGATGATGTTTTCCCTCTCTGGCTATCTTGAATGCAGTCACTGGGCAAACTTATCCATAATGGCGCAACTGAGAAAGCAGTCTCACCTCCTTCAAATAAGTAACTGCTCATGCTGGATAGTTCCACCAGCTTGTCACTGGGTATATAAGATTAAATCCATAGCATTTCACAGAGCTTTAGAGGAAACCCAGCAGTCCACCAATGCCAACAGACAAACTCTCTCTGGCTCCCTAGCACACTGTAAGGAGTTTCAATCAACTCCTTCTCCATGTCAGGCCACTCAGTCAGGGACTACATGTCATTAGCTCACTCTATACATTCAGGGTTCGATACTGAAGGTTAAAACATTTCTGCCAGACTCTGTCATGGTGAAGTCTCAGTAGGTATTGTATAAAAGTAGTGTATGTTGGGGGCCATCTTGATTATTTAACAAGCAAAGATCTGCCCAAGCGGTAATTCCATACAGTGATAGTGCTAAGTGTTCGGTGAAATCTCATCTGGATTATCCATATGTGCAAATATATATGTATAATTTAGTAAAGCAGTCTATCTCTGACTGCCCACCGAGATTTCTGGAGGGAGGGGGTGTTGAGCTTGTATACCAAAGTAGGGCCACCAAAATAGTCTCAACTGTCCAGACGGGAAAGCAGGTTAATGAATCAAACTGGTATTGCTTGATTCAGAAACGTCTTCCAAAGGTAAATCAATTATTGCTAAGAAACAATGATATGTGAAGCCAAAGATAATCTGTGAATTATCATAAGCTTACAAGCAGCTTCCAGTATTGCAGTATATCATGACCCATACACTCTCCCTGTTAATTAAGTACTGGTTATAAAAAAGCTGTGTAAATACGAGAGTTTAGAATAAATCAAGCTCCAAGTGGGGGTTCATTTTTCCATTGTTCGCTTAAAGTCTCACTGGTCTCACTGTGTATACAGTGAGATAAAAGATAAGGAGAATTTTGTGTAAATATAGAAATAAGCTAATGAGATCTGCTCTTCCAGAAAGCTGAAATTTGATTTTATTTTCAATTTGCAGAGATAGCTTTTTCATATACCAAATATACCTAAAGGAACAATGTCCCATAGATTTTAAACTCTGCAGCTTGCATGTGTTTACAAGTCATCAAGAGGAAAACAATTTTAAAGTACACTGTCCCTTTAATTACATCTAAAAATTGAATTAGTATGTTCCCTTGTACAAACTTTCAAAATAGTGTGAAAATAAAACTGGTTTTGTGGTTTGTGCAGTCAGAATGACTTTCTCACTTTAATTTTATTGTTCCACAAGTGAAAGGATTAACCACAGACTTAATACGAGCGTGAGTTTCCATTTTGCGGTTAGCTAGCTACTGGCAGCTTATGCAAGAAAAGTTGTGATTTTATTTTCATGCTCGACTAGTTCTAGTGTTAAAAATATTTCCAACTCGCAAGTGCTTTTATGCTTCTCTAGAAAACTGTTGCGCTCCATTCGTAATCAAAGTCTTTGTGTATTAAAACATAAGTATTTGTGGATAAGCAGGAACAACAAAGAGGTCATGATTTATGAAATAACAAGGGTATTGTGGATGACAGAGTTGGGGGACTATATATAACTGTATGTACAAACAGGGCCGGATTTCCCATTAGGCCTAGTATGCATGTGCCTACAGGCTCCTTGCAGTGAGGGGCGCCTGCCTGTCAGTAATAAAAAAAAAATTTTTTTTGTGAGGGCATTAATTTTAGTAAGAATTGTGCTGCCAGGTGCCTACAAAGTCAAGTGTTTCATTGGGAATATGTTACAGCAGTTGAGAGAGCCATGAAGGAGAGAAGGGCAAAGATTAAAACTAAACCCCTCCCATTTTCGCCAGGCATGTTTAGTTTCACTTTTATTTTCTGTACTTCTGTTGCCTCACACAGCCAAGCTTCATGCTGATGTGTAGAAGATACTTTTGTTGAGGAATGAAAGCTTCAGAATCAGAACAACAGATTAGGACTGTACAAGGCTTCTAATGCTGCCTAGAATGACAACATAACAAGCAGAGCACACTTTAACCCCTTGGCTACCAGAGATGGTTGCAGTGTATTCACTTGTTATGTGCTGTAGTGCATTTTGATAGCCAGGGGGTTAAATTCTGCTTCAGGATTAATTTTTTTGTTCTATAAAGGCATTGGAGGTGTGGAGGTTATGTGGGACTAGCTGCTCTGCTCTTTATTACAAGCTGCTGATTTACAGCCTTTAGGGCACTTTGACAACAAAGTTTGTAGACTGTAAGGCTGTAAAATGTGTATGTGTGTAAACTACTCACATGGCATATTTGTTTTTGTATGTATGTATATGTATGTGTATGTATATATATATATATATATATATATATATACACACACATACACACACATCACATTAAAAATTGTTAATCTGTTATTTTATCAAGTAAGTGTGGTATGTTTGTGTTTTGTGGTAAATTAAATTTCTAATTTAATGTGACCCCTGGATTTTCTAATTTAATGTGACCCCTGGATTACATATAATCTACAACATTCCATGTTTTCCTTTAAGAGCAACATCATATTATATTTATATTTCAGAACAAAATAAATGTAACATCTGTGTGTATTGGTACCAAAAATATTCAGAGTTCACAAGATTTTTTTCATGTAGTGGAAAAAATACCTACATTTTATGTTTTCTTCCACTGGCTGCACAGGTTGTTGATGAGCTTGCATGCTGCTAGCTTTAATATTGCTATTGTTTACACAAAACTGTGTTTAACTCCAATCAGCCAATCGGATTGAACTTGAATCTGATTGGCTGATTCAATCAGCCAATCAGATTTTTCTACCTTAATTCCGATTGGCTGATAGAATCCTATCAGCCAATCGGAATTCGGCGGACGCCATCTTGGATGACATCATTTAAAGGAACCTCATTCGTCGGGAAGTCGTCGTGCCGGAAGGATGCTCCGCGGCGGAGGAGCGAAGTAAGAAGATTGAAGATGCCGATTTGCTTGAAGACGTCGCCGATGGAAGAAGACTCTCTGCCGCTTGCTTCAAGACATCGCCCGGATGGATGAAGACTTCACTGCCGCTTGCTGGAACACATCGCCTGGATCGGATGAGGAGTTCGGCCCGGCTGGGTGAATACAAGGTAGGGAGATCTTCAGGGGGGTAGTGTTAGGTTTATTTAAGGGGGGTTTGGGTTAGATTAGGGGTATGTGGGTGGTGGGTTGTAATGTTGGGGGGTGGTATTGTGTTTTTTTTTGCAGGCAAAAGAGCAGTTTTCTTTGGGGCATGCCCCCACAAAAGGCCCTTTTAAGGGCTGGTAAGGTAATAGAGCTGTTAACTATTTTAATTTAGATTAGGGTAGGGAATTTCTTTATTTTGGGAGCTTTGTTATTTTATTAGGGGGCTTAGAGTAGGTGTAATTATCTTAAATTTCTTGTAATCTTTTTTTATTTTTTGTAATTTAGTGGGGGGGGTTTGTAATTTAGTTTAGTTTATTTAATTGTAGGTACTTGTAGTTAATTGATTTAATTTATTTATTGATTAAGGTAAAAGAGCTTTGAACTATTTTTAATTTAGAATAGGTTAGGGAATTTTTTTTATTTTGGGGGTTTATTATTTTATTAGGGGGCTTAGAATAGGTGTAATTAGCTTAACAATCTTGTAATCTTTTTTTTATTTTTTGTAATTTAGTGTTTGTTTTTTTTGTAATTTAGTTTAGTTTATTTAATTGTATTTTTAGATAGATATTTGTAGTTTATTTAATTTATTGATAGTGTAGGTGTATTTGTAACTTAGGTTAGGATTTATTTTACAGGTAATTGGGTAATTCTTTTAACTAGGTAGCTATTAAATAGGTAATAACTATTTAATAGCTATTATACCTAGTTAAAATAATTAACAATTTACCTGTAAAATAAATATAAACCCTAACATAGCTATAATGTAATTATTAATTACATTGCAGCTATCTTAGGGTTTATTTTATAGGTAAGTATTTAGATTTAAATAGGAATATTTTAGTTTATAATATGAATTAGATTCTTTTAATAAGAATTTAGTTAGGGGTGTTAGGGTTAGATAGAGTTAATATAGTTTATATAAATACTATAGTAACTATATTAACTATATTAACCCTAATATAATTAGGGTTAATATAGTTAATATATATAATGAAATAACTATATTAACTATAATATACTTAGGGTTAATATAGATAGTATAGCTGGCGGCGGGGTAGGTAGATTAAATTAGGGGTTAATAATTTTAATATAGATGGCGGCGGTGTAAGGGGTTCACATTAGGGGATAGATCAGTTAGATGGTGGCGGTTTTAGGGGCTCACAGTAGGTGGTTAGTTTATGTAGATGGCGACGGTTTAGGGGTTAAATACTTTATTAGGGATTGCGGCGGGGGATCGCGGTTGACAGGGAGATAGACATTGCGCATGCGTTAGGTGTTAGGTTTTATTTAGCAGATCGCGGTTGACAGGGAGATAGACATTGCGCATGCGTTAGGTGTTAGGTTTTATTTAGCAGATCGCGGTTGACAGGGAGATAGACATTGCGCATGCGTTAGGTGTTAGGTTTATTTTAGCAGCCAGTTTAGGGAGTTACGGGGCTCCAATAGTCAGCGTAAGGCTTCTTACGGCTGCTTTTTGTGGCGAGGTGAAAATGGAGTAAGATTTCTCCATTTTCGCCACGTAAGTCCTTACGCTGTATATTGGATACCAAACTGCGCGGGTTTGGTATACCTGTCTATGGCCCAAAAAACTACGGGCAACGGCAGAAATATACGCGCGTAACTTCTAGGTTACGCCGTATATAGGATACCAAACCCGCGCAAATATTGGCGTCACCAGCTTTTGCGGGCGACGATTTTTATCGGATCGACCCCATGCTATGAGCCCATTTGGGTCTGCACAGCTGTGTATTGCTGTCTCAGAACTGACATTGACTATGTGTTTAACTCTTTTGCAAGAGGCTAACACACTTCTGTGCAAGCACTAGTGCAATAATAAAATGCCCTAGCAAACTGTCACATTTTATGTCCCTTTAAATAGGGTTTTCTTTAGAATATTTTGCATTAAAAGTTTAACATGATTTGTTTATGTTATACATAATAGAAATTATATGGCCATTTGAGTTAAGTGAATATTGATTTTTGGTGTAGCTTCCATTACAACAAATATTGCAATTGGTGTGTGTATTTGTGTATCTCCATAAAAGGGAAAATGTAATTTTACATCTAATATTTATTTTAGTTGTCCTAAATAATAATAAAAAAGTCCTAATTTTTTTCCACTTTTTTGGGATGGGGGTGGGGGGGTGCTTCAGGTTTTTGTGACTACAGGCACCTGAAATGTAAATCCGGCCATGTGTACAAATGGAAAGATATGTTTCTTTAAAGTAATCAATAAACTAAATATCCTTCTTGAGTTATTTTATAAAGTTGATTCACTAAATAATTTAGAGATTAGTGACCTTTAGTGAATCAGCTGCATTACTTAAAAGGTGGAACTAAAATAGCCAAGCTGCTGATTTTGGGAGGGCTGTAGGGGCTGTTGAAGCTGGAAAGGATGAAGAAACATCTCAGTCAGTGTTGCCTAATTTCTTCCAATCTACTCAATCAGTCTTATTACATTTAGCTTAAGTTCATAGCAGAAACATAAACCAATTTGTCATAGCTCAGGTGAGACTATTTCCTAAGGCAATGCATTGTTTATAGTAATTAGTGTACCTAGGATAAGTTCATTGAATATAAACAGAAAGAGAAGCAGTCTGAATGTTTAAACTTCCTCATATGTAAAACTAAGCATCACAAAGCCTAATAAAGATGTTTTCAAAACAATCTACACGTTCCTCCTCCAGTCATCTAGTTCCATACATGTTCCTACTAAGACATTGTCCACAGTCCGAATGCACTTAAGGATATGATGATGCCTTATATTATATGATCCAATTTTAAACATAAAAGCAGGTATAGTTAAAGGGACAGTCAAATCCAAAAAAAACTTTCATGATTTAAATAGGGCATGCAATTTTAAACAACTTCCCAATTTACTTTTATCACCAATTTTGCTTTGTTCTCTTGGTATTCTTAGTTGAAAGCTAAAACTAGGAGGTTCATATGCTAATTTCTTAGACCTTGAAGACTGCCTCTAATCTGAATGAATTTTGACCACTAGAGGGCATTAGTTCACATGTTTCATATAGATAACATTGAGCTCATGCACGTAAAGTGAACTAGGACTGAGCACTGATTGGCTAAACTGCATGTCTGTCAAAAGAACTGAAATAAGGGGGCAGTCAGCAGAAGCTTAGATACAAGATAATTACAGAGGTAAAAAGTGTATTAATATAACTGTGTTGGTTGTGCAAAACTGGGGAACGGGTAATAAAGGGATTATCTTTCTTTTTAAACAACAAAAATTCTGGTCTTGACTGTCCCTTTAATTATGGTAGTGCTGAACATTCTATGGCCTAGATTTGGAGTTCGGCGGTAAAAGGGCTGTTAACGCTCCGCGGGTTTTTTTCTGGCCGCACCATAAATTTAACTCTGGTATCGAGAGTTCAAACAAATGCTGCGTTAGGCTCCAAAAAAGGAGCGTAGAGCATATTTACCGCAAATGCAACTCTCGATACCAGAGTTGCTTACGGACGCGGCCGGCATCAAAAACGTGCTCGTGCACGATTCTCCCATAGGAAACAATGGGGCAGTTTGAGCTGAAAAAAAACCTAACACCTGCAAAAAAGCAGCGTTCAGCTCTTAACGCAGTCCCATTGTTTCCTATGGGGAAACACTTCCTACGTCTGCACCTAACACTCTAACATGTACCCCGAGTCTAAACACCCCTAACCTTACACTTATTAACCCCTAATCTGCCGCCCCCGCTATCGCTGACCCCTGCATTACACTTTTAACCCCTAATCTGCCGCTCCGTAAACCGCCGCCACCTACGTTATCCCTATGTACCCCTAATCTGCTGCCCTAACATCGCCGACCCCTATGTTATATTTATTAACCCCTAATCTGCCCCCCACAACGTCGCCGACACCTGCCTACACTTATTAACCCCTAATCTGCCGAGCGGACCTGAGCGCTACTATAATAAAGTTATTAACCCCTAATCCGCCTCACTAACCCTATCATAAATAGTATTAACCCCTAATCTGCCCTCCCTAACATCGCCGACACCTACCTTCAATTATTAACCCCTAATCTGCCGACCGGAGCTCACCGCTATTCTAATAAATGTATTAACCCCTAAAGCTAAGTCTAACCCTAACACTAACACCCCCCTAACTTAAATATAATTTTTATGTAACGAAATAAATTAACTCTTATTAAATAAATGATTCCTATTTAAAGCTAAATACTTACCTGTAAAATAAATCCTAATATAGCTACAATATAAATTATAATTATATTATAGCTATTTTAGGATTAATATTTATTTTACAGGCAACTTTGTAATTATTTTAACCAGGTACAATAGCTATTAAATAGTTAAGAACTATTTAATAGTTACCTAGTTAAAATAATAACAAATTTACCTGTAAAATAAATCCTAACCTAAGATATAATTAAACCTAACACTACCCTATCAATAAAATAATTAAATAAACTACCTACAATTACCTACAATTAACCTAACACTACACTATCAATAAATTAATTAAACACAATTGCTACAAATAAATAAAATTAAATAAACTATCTAAAGTACAAAAAATAAAAAAGAACTAAGTTACAGAAAATAATAAAATATTTACAAACATAAGAAAAATATTACAACAATTTTAAACTAATTACACCTACTCTAAGCCCCCTAATAAAATAACAAAGCCCCCCAAAATAAAAAATTCCCTACCCTATTCTAAAATACAAATATTACAAGCTCTTTTACCTTACCAGCCCTGAACAGGGCCCTTTGCGGGGCATGCCCCAAGAATTTCAGCTCTTTTGCCTGTAAAAAAAAACATACAATACCCCCCCCCCAACATTACAACCCACCACCCACATACCCCTAATCTAACCCAAACCCCCCTTAAATAAACCTAACACTACCCCCCTGATGATCTTCCTACCTTGTCTTCACCATGCCAGGTTCACCGATCCGTCCTGGCTCCAAGATCTTCATCCAACCCAAGCGGGGGCTAGACATCCACTGAAGAAGTCCAGAAGAGGGTCCAAAGTCTTCCTCCTATCCGGCAAGAAGAGGACATCCGGACCGGCAAACATCTTCTCCAAGCGGCATCTTCTATCTTCTTCCATCCGATGACGACCGGCTCCATCTTGAAGACCTCCAGCGCGGATCCATCCTCTTCTTCCGACGACTAGACGACGAATGACGGTTCCTTTAAGGGACGTCATCCAAGATGGCGTCCCTCGAATTCCGATTGGCTGATAGGATTCTATCAGCCAATCGGAATTAAGGTAGGAATTTTCTGATTGGCTGATGGAATCAGCCAATCAGAATCAAGTTCAATCCGATTGGCTGATCCAATAAGCCAATCGGATTGAGCTCGCATTCTATTGGCTGATCGGAACAGCCAATAGAATGCGAGCTCAATCTGATTGGCTGATCGGATCAGCCAATCGGATTGAACTTGATTCTGATTGGCTGATTCCATCAGCCAATCAGAAAATTCCTACCTTAATTCCGATTGGCTGATAGAATCCTATCAGCCAATCGGAATTCGAGGGACGCCATCTTGGATGACGTCCCTTAAAGGAACCGTCATTCGTCGTCTAGTCGTCGGAAGAAGAGGATGGATCCGCGCTGGAGGTCTTCAAGATGGAGCCGGTCGTCATCGGATGGAAGAAGATAGAAGATGCCGCTTGGAGAAGATGTTTGCCGGTCCGGATGTCCTCTTCTTGCCGGATAGGAGGAAGACTTTGGACCCTCTTCTGGACTTCTTCAGTGGATGTCTAGCCCCCGCTTGGGTTGGATGAAGATCTTGGAGCCAGGACGGATCGGTGAACCTGGCATGGTGAAGACAAGGTAGGAAGATCATCAGGGGGGTAGTGTTAGGTTTATTTAAGGGGGGTTTGGGTTAGATTAGGGGTATGTGGGTGGTGGGTTGTAATGTTGGGGGGGGGGTATTGTATGTTTTTTTTTACAGGCAAAAGAGCTGAAATTCTTGGGGCATGCCCCGCAAAGGGCCCTGTTCAGGGCTGGTAAGGTAAAAGAGCTTGTAATATTTGTATTTTAGAATAGGGTAGGGAATTTTTTATTTTGGGGGGCTTTGTTATTTTATTAGGGGGCTTAGAGTAGGTGTAATTAGTTTAAAATTGTTGTAATATTTTTCTTATGTTTGTAAATATTTTATTATTTTCTGTAACTTAGTTCTTTTTTATTTTTTGTACTTTAGCTAGTTTATTTAATTGTATTTATTTGTAGGAATTGTATTTAATTAATTTATTGATAGTGTAGTGTTAGGTTAATTGTAGGTAATTGTAGGTAGTTTATTTAATTATTTTATTGATAGGGTAGTGTTAGGTTTAATTATATCTTAGGTTAGGATTTATTTTACAGGTAAATTTGTTATTATTTTAACTAGGTAACTATTAAATAGTTCTTAACTATTTAATAGCTATTGTACCTGGTTAAAATAATTACAAAGTTGCCTGTAAAATAAATATTAATCCTAAAATAGCTATAATATAATTATAATTTATATTGTAGCTATATTAGGATGTATTTTACAGGTAAGTATTTAGCTTTAAATAGGAATTATTTATTTAATAAGAGTTAATTTATTTCGTTAGATAAAAATTATATTTAACTTAGGGGGGTGTTAGTGTTAGGGTTAGACTTAGCTTTAGGGGTTAATACATTTATTAGAATAGCGGTGAGCTCCGGTCGGCAGATTAGGGGTTAATAATTGAAGGTAGGTGTCGGCGATGTTAGGGAGGGCAGATTAGGGGTTAATACTATTTATGATAGGGTTAGTGAGGCGGATTAGGGGTTAATAACTTTATTATAGTAGCGCTCAGGTCCGCTCGGCAGATTAGGGGTTAATAAGTGTAGGTAGGTGTCGGCGACGTTGAGGGGGGCAGATTAGGGGTTAATAAATATAACATAGGGGTCGGCGATGTTAGGGGTAGCAGATTAGGGGTACATAGGGATAACGTAGGTGGCGGCGATTTGCGGTCGGAAGATTAGGGGTTAATTATTTTAAGTAGCTTGCGGCGACGTTGTGGGGGGCAAGTTAGGGGTTAATAGATATAATACAGGGGTCGGCGGTGTTAGGGGCAGCAGATTAGGGGTACATAAGTATAACGTAGGTGGCGGTCGGCAGATTAGGGGTTAAAAATTTTAATCGAGTGGCGGCGATGTGGGGGGACCTCGGTTTAGGGGTACATAGGTAGTTTATGGGTGTTAGTGTACTTTAGGGTACAGTAGTTAAGAGCTTTATAAACCGGCGTTAGCCAGAAAGCTCTTAACTCCTGCTATTTTCAGGCGGCTGGAATCTTGTCGTTAGAGCTCTAACGCTCACTGCAGAAACGACTCTAAATACCGGCGTTAGGAAGATCCCATTGAAAAGATAGGCTACGCAAATGGCGTAGGGGGATCTGCGGTATGGAAAAGTCGCGGCTGTAAAGTGAGCGTTAGACCCTTTAATCACTGACTCCAAATACCAGCGGGCGGCCAAAACCAGCGTTAGGAGCCTCTAACGCTGGTTTTGACGGCTACCGCCGAACTCTAAATCTAGGCCTATGTGAATTGTCTGTATTTTTTTTATATATATTTTTATTTTTGATTGTCACCACAGAAAACACAATTACATCCAGAACAGGTAATCTTTAACATGGTTATCATTTCAAACAAGCCAAACTGTTCTGTTATCATCTCTCCTTCTTCATCTGTATTTATCAGGACTGACATTTCAAAAATCTTGCTATAGTCCTTTTGAGAAGAAGTGTCTTTTTAGAGAAGGTGAAACATTTCTGTAGTTTCTTTCAATACCAACTTTCTAAACACTTAGCTAAAACAATACACTTATCCCAAAAAAAAAAAAATAGAATTAAATTGTTCTCTTCCTGTCTCTCTTCCGTTATCTCTCCCTGTTTTTTTTTTATATACATTGACTATTGCAACTCCCATTCTCCCTGTAATTGTGCACTAAGCATGTATTCTGTGCTTTTAAAGGGTGAAATGATTATCTTACGGGTACTTCTGGGTAAAGTGCGAATAAATGGTTTCTATTTCGTCATGAATTATTTAACTCTCCTCAATATATCTCCCATGCCATCCGATTGCTCAATACAGGGGCGAAACTACAGAGGGTGCAGAGGGTGCAATTGCGACTGGGCCCCCAAGGGTGGGGGCCCAGCTTAAAAAAAAAATATTTTTTCCCCAATAAAAAACGTTGACCTGCCACTGCCTGCACTGATATCATGTGAGTGTGATGTGATGCTTCACTAGTGTCTCTGACTACAGGGGTTAGTCTTTCTGTTTTACCCATTGGTGTTTATGTGTGTGTGTGTGTGTATGTATGTATGTGACTGTGTGTATTTATGCATGTGTGTGTGTATGTATGTGACTGTGTGTGTATTTATGCATGTATGTGTGTGTGTGTATGTATGTGACTGTGTGTGTATTTATGCATGTGTGTGTGTATGTGTATGTATGTATGTGACTGTGTGTGTATTTATGCATGTGTGTGTGTGTGTGTGTGTGTATGTATGTATGTATGTGACTGTGTGTGTATTTATGCATGTGTGTGTGTATGTATGTGACCGTGTATGTATTTATGCATTTGTGTGTGTGTGTGTGTATGTTTGTGGAACCAGCAAATGACAGACCTTGTTACTACAGCATGGGGGGCGGGGGTAAACAGTGTCAGTCTATGCAGTACCACTATATACAGTACGGGGGGGCTGAACCATGTCACAGACTACTGTGGTCCCTTTATAAAGTACTGGGGCGGGTAGGGTCAGGCCAGCCATCTCATCGGCAGATTTCAGACTGTGTCACCGACTCACTATATACAGTACTGGTGGGTTAAACAGTGTCACTATATACAGTAATAGGGGGTCAGACCATCTCAGACTGTGGGCACAGGGTACCTCCTTTTGCAGACGTAATCTGATTCATATTTTTTTTTCTGTGTTAAATGTAGAAAAAAAAAAAAAAAAAAAAAAGATATGTATCAAATTCACTTTTTTTTGGGGGGGGGGGGCCCTTCTTAGATTCTTGCACCTGGGCCCTGTGGTTTCTAGTTACGCCTCTGGCTCAATAAAAAGCATTGTTTGCTTTAACTGTGAAACAGTAGGTGGGTTCCTTTTCAACCAGTTCTGGAATATCAGATTTCTAGCTAGTAATATAATGTTATATGTGCAAAGCTTTGTGTGTTTTGGTATTGTTTTATATGTTCAAAAGTACGTTTTGTAGAGTCAGTTTTATGCTAGTAGTCACCACCTTTGTGTTTATCCAGTATTCCAACAAGTGAGGACAATTCCATATCATATGTAGTGTGTCTGCATCTACTGCATTGCACTTAGGGCAGGGATTTTCCCTGTCTAATCTCCAGTGTTGACATTTTTGGGGTGAAACATAGATGTCTAGTAGTAACTTGAAATGGGATTCCCTCATCTCTGATGATAAAGTGGCTACTTTGACTTTATGAATGCTTTTCATGATAGCTTGTTCCGGCACGTCTTCTCCTAGTAAGTGTGTCCATATATCCTTAATCTTATCTAAGCATTTTGTGTTCACTGGTTTTAATAGTTTTTTGTATACGGGTGAAATTGATGTGTTTCCTTTCTTTGCTGAGTCTATGATTTGTAGGATCTGAGTATTATCAGAAAGGGGTTCTTCCTTTGTTAGGGCAAATAAATATATGTCTTGCCTGCAGATAGGCAAAATGATGTGTCTTAGGTAAGTCAAAAGTATTTCTCAAAGTCTCAAATTACATCATACTCTTCCCATCCTCCATTAGAGTCTGACCTATAGTGTGTAAACCACTCTCTTTCCAGTGTTTAAAAGTTTTAGAGGTGATTCCGGCTGGGAATTCTGGATTTTTATGCCATGGAAGGTATTGTACTAAACAGAAGAAAGAAGAAGGTTGGCGCTTACCACTTCCAGGGATCCGTGCATTCAGGTTGCGTTCGCTTCAGCGTAGGCACATGTCCTTCGTCCGGTGATGCTTCCTGGAGCTCTGGTCCTAACGCCTCCGCTTCCGGCGTACACTTGTGACGTATATACCAAACAAACAAAGGAGCCTGGCTAACAGAAAGGATACTTCACAAATCTTCACCAACCTCTCGGTTCAGGGACATCCATGAAGGGAAAACACACACCGGTCAGTATACTTAAAAACAGGATCTTTATTGGAGTAGGATAAAAACAAAGTAGGAGACAAGGCTCCATTAAACAGGAGAAAAGGCTACAGCGTGACTGACTGCAGACATGTTTCGCGTGTGTCTACACGCTTGTTCACTGCTGTCTGTCAGCTGTACAATTTGCCTCTATTTAAAGAGGCCTGTCTCAATTAAAATCAAATTTGCAGTTAACCCTTTCCCTTCTGGTTTGATTGATGGTACACAGAATCAGATGAGAAACAAAGTCAGATACTAAGATCATATACATATAAATAGTTAACACTGGAAAGAATAAGAAAAACTCTATATGAGTAAATATTTGATGTTTTAAAGCTGTATGAGGTTAAAGAGCTCTTAATATTTTCTACAGATATACCTGAATGATGAATTCTTACTTGGATTTATTAAATAAATAAATTAACATCGCTCTCCTTATTGATACCATTAGGGTGACTGGTTTTTAACTCAAAAATCCACTTTGCTTCCTTGAAATTGAGTCTATATTCCCTGTCTCCCCCTCTTTTATGTTTCTTCACATAATCAATTGCCTGTATGCAAAGCAATGAGGCATCCCCCTGATGCATATTTTTAAAGTGTCTTGAGACCGGTGTATCCCTGTCTGGGTCCTCAATGTCTCGTATATGTTCTAGAGCCCTATCTTTGACACAACGTTTTGTTCTACCAACGTATTGGATCTGGCACCCCCTACAGGTCAGGAGATATATGACATGTGTTGATTTACAATTTAGATTAAATTTAATGTCATATTCACGGCCTGTTACTGTAGACTTAAATTTGGTTCCCTCTTTTATATAGTCACATGTTTTGCATCTCTGTGCTTTGCATTTAAAGAACCCTAATCTATTAGGTAACCATGTTTTTTTATGTACAAAGGGTAAATCAGATGGGGCTACCATATTCCCAATGGTGAGACCCTTTCTTGATACAAATTTGCAACCTTCTCTTGTGATCTCTTCTAAACCTGAGTCTACAGCTAAGATAGGTAAACTCTCCTTTATAATGTTGCAGATTTTGTTAAACTCCAGACTGTAGGGGGTGCTAAAGACAATTTTATTTTTTGTAATTTTTCCCTTTTTGTATTTGTCTCCGTGCTGGTTTTTGTATTTTAAGAGATTTTCCCTAGGTATTCGATCTACCTCCTCTTTTGTTCTTTTTAATAGTGGCTCTGGATACCCTCTTTCTATTAATCTATTTTCCAAGATTTTGCATTGGGTATCATAGTTTTGTTCATTTGAACATATTCGTCTGGTTCTCAGGAACTGACCTTTTGGAATTGCCTTCTTGACATGTCTAGGGTGACACGATTTATAATTTAAAATTGTGTTGCCACCTGTGGGTTTCCTATATACTGTAGTGTTTATTATATTTGCTTCTGGATCCACCACCAACTCCAAATCCAAGAATTTAATGGTGGTCTTGTTATACTCTCTCCTGAACCGAGAGGTTGGTGAAGATTTGTGAAGTATCCTTTCTGTTAGCCAGGCTCCTTTGTTTGTAAGGTATTGTACTATCCTGTGGCTAGCCCCTAACCATTTGCACGTCAGTCTCCAAGCTCTCGCTGGCTGACTTAATAGGTCTATGTTACTTATCCAATGATTTGCTTGTGTTAGTCACATGTGAGGTATAATTTCTAGCGCCCATGGTTTTATTAGAGTCTCTTCTAATTTTGGGTCTGTGAATTTCTTTTGGTTGGTTAACCTGTGTGACGAACCAAGGTTATCCAACCCTGCGCCAGTCACTTATTTGGTACAGAAAGGGTTATCAGCCCCCTTTTACTGTCACCAACTTAAAATTTATTAAAGGGAAAATCCTAAGAAAAAACCCAGACTTTACACATTAACTCTCTAAATACAATTTAGCAGAAAATAACCTAAATTATACGGTTCTAATATTACAGTCTCTTTCAGTAACATGGTTCAATTATTAGACAAAGGTCAAACTTACACAGAATTAACCCCTTCTTAGCTAATTCCTGAGGTTTTCGTGACAACCTGTCTGTAACGAACTTACATTGAGCTTAAGGTCTGATTTTTTCCCGGCACCACCTGGAAAAAAAACAACAATTTGGGAAAATATATCATTTTAATAATGCCTATTCTCCCTGATAGGGAGAGTGGCAGCTGAGACCATCCTTTAATTAAGTTATGCAGCTTTTTAATTAAGGGTGTATAGTTTATGGTATACCATTTGTGTGGGTCTGAATGTAGCGTTATACATAGGTATTTGAAATTGTCTTTCACTATTTTAAAATCATACCCTGGGAGAGAAGCCAAATCAGTTCAGTTTTGTCTGTGTTTATCTTATAACCAGATATTTGGCTAAATTCTTTAATCAGGTCCATTGCCTTTGGGATATTTGTTTGGGGGTCCTGGACATAAAGTACCATATCGTCTGTAAACAGAGAGATATGCAGGGTGGCTTCTCCTATTTTCAAGCCTTCTAGCTGCTGTCTAATTTTCCACACCAATGACTCTATGGCTATGTCAAATAGGAGAGGTGAAAGGGGACAACCCTGGCGTGTACCTATCCTGAGTAAGAAAGGTGGAGTGCATGTCCCGTTAATCAGAAGGGAAGCCCAAGGTATTTTGTATAGGTTAGTGAGTGCTTGAACAAATGAGCCTTCAATTCCTACCCTTTCAAATGTTCCCATAGAACCTTATCAAAGGCCTTTTCCGCATCTATCAGTAATAGTACCGCCTCTTTGTGGTTTTTCCTTTTTTTATTATCGTGTGACACTACAATAGTATTGTAGGACTGTTTGTACTCTTCTGTTGTTAAGAACAGAGGACCTCCCCTTGACAAATCCCGTTTGATCACTAGTATAATACTTGGTAATATTGTTGCTAATCTATTGGCTAGGATTTTCGTTAAAATCTTATAATCCTGATTAAGCAGGGATATGGGGCAATATGAGTGGCAAATAGGGTGGCCAAAAGGGGGTCCCTTCCCCCTTTATGAATAATACTTATTAGCTTCCGAGAATCTAGGGGATGGGTCAACCGTGTTTTCTAGTATATCGTTATAAAGTTGTGCTAAAGGCAAGCAAATGTCCGCTCCCATGATTTTATAAAATTCTGCCGATAAGCCATCCGGACTTGGTGTTTTTTCTAATGTGAGTGATTTAATAGTGTCAGTTATCTCTGTGGGAGTTATTGGTTGGTTAAAACTTTCAAGTTGGAATTGTTCTACTTTGGGTAGGTCTACCTGCTGCCAAAACTTTGTTTTTTCATTAGAGTCTACATTTTGTGGTGAGCAGAGGTCTTTATAGAAATCTACAAATGTTTTCTGGATTTTTTTCTTACTTATTTAGGATCTCATTACCTTGTTTAACTGCTAAAATGGTGCTCTTTTTTTGATAAGTTTAGTGATGTTTGCCAATAGCTTGAGCATTTTATTCCCAAATCGATAAAATCTGGCTAGTGTCTTGGAGTGTGAGTTGTTGGTCTGTTGTAATACGTAGATAATTATCTCTTGTTGTTTTAATGTATTTATATTTAAGTCTATTTTGTAGTGTTGGATTTCTAAGATACCTATTTTTGGCATTTTAAATTTGTTTTAGGAGAAGGTCCGTTTTTGCTTTGCATTTTTTCTTGATGCCTGTTGTATAGGAGGATATGACTCCCCTTAAGACAGCTTTTGCTGTTTCCCAGAATAAGAGGGGTTGATCAACATGTGTATCATTGAGTGATTTATATGTCTGCCATTCCTATAACAGATATCTGTAGAAATTAGGGTCTCTGTATAGATATGTTGGAAATATCCATTTGTTGCTCTTTTTCTGTATTTGGCCAACTTAGGGTTTCAGGGCTATTTGGGCATAGTTATAGGGTCTATTATGGTCTCTACAATTCTAGAGCAAAGCCAAGTAATAGTAAGAAAGTAGTCTATTCGTGTTAGGGTGTCTTTTGCCAATGACATACATGTATAGTCTCTATGTTCTGGGTATCTGGCTCTCCAGATACCTTGTAAGTTTAGGGATTTCATAAGTGTACAAATTATTAGTGATCCATTCTGATAATTTTAAAAGGTTTGGGATCTAATGTGTGTCTTCTCAGGGTTGTGAAATCTGTTTGCCGGTGACTGCGGTGTAATATTTTTTTTTAATATATCATTATCATTTATATATCATTTTTATATCATTTTTTTAATATAATTTTTATTGAGAAATAAAAAAGTATCATCCAAAATAACAAAAGAAAAAAAGAAGGTCAAACAAAGACTTAAAACAAACAAAATCTCAGTAGATGATATTGAAAATTAAGATTCCCAAAAAAAGAAGTAAGTAAATCACTTTTGCAGTCATAGGGGCCTATCTATCAAGCTCCGAAAGGAGCTTGATGGCCCGTGTCACAAAGACCGCTGCTCCATAACCCTGTCCACCTGCTCTGAGCAGGCAGATAGGAATCGCCACAATTCAACCCGATCGAGTACGATCGGGTTGATTGACACCCCCTGCTGGCGGCCCATTGGCCGCAAAACTGCAGGGGGCGGCATTGCACCAGCAGCTCACAAGAGCTGCTGGTGCAATCCTGAATACGGAGAGCGTATTTCTCTCCGCATTCAGCGATGTCTTGCGGACCTGATCCCCACTGTCGGATCAGGTCCGCAAGACATTTGTTAAATAGACCTCATAGTCTAGATATAAGCTTAACACAATACATTTTGTTCATGAATATGTACTAAACGTAATACATTTTGTTCATGAATATGTACTAAACGTAATACATTTTGTTCAAAGCACAAAATATTCGTGAGGTTTTCTTTCCTCACAAAAAAAAACCCATAACTACACTTCGGTTCAGTTTTGAGTTTTGCAAGAGGAATTAACAGAATTGAGTAAGTCAAATCAAACAACTTTATGAAATATATGTCTAATTCATATATAACAGGTTTCATATACAGGGAGTGCAGAATTATTAGGCAAATGAGTATTTTGACCACATCATCCTCTTTATGCATGTTGTCTTACTCCAAGCTGTATAGGCTCGAAAGCCTACTACCAATTAAGCATATTAGGTGATGTGCATCTCTGTAATGAGAAGGGGTGTGGTCTAATGACATCAACACCCTATATCAGGTGTGCATAATTATTAGGCAACTTCCTTTCCTTTGGAAAAATGGGTCAAAAGAAGGACTTGACAGGCTCAGAAAAGTCAAAAATAGTGAGATATCTTGCAGAGGGATGCAGCACTCTTAAAATTGCAAAGCTTCTGAATCGTGATCATCGAACAATCAAGCGTTTCATTCAAAATAGTCAACAGGGTCGGAAGAAGCGTGTGGAAAAACCAAGGCGCAAAATAACTGCCCATGAACTGAGAAAAGTCAAGCGTGCAGCTGCCAAGATGCCACTTGCCACCAGTTTGGCCATATTTCAGAGCTGCAACATCACTGGAGTGCCCAAAAGCACAAGGTGTGCAATACTCAGAGACATGGCCAAGGTAAGAAAGGCTGAAAGACAACCACCACTGAACAAGACACACAAGCTGAAACGTCAAGACTGGGCCAAGAAATATCTCAAGACTGATTTTTCTAAGGTTTTATGGACTGATGAAATGAGAGTGAGTCTTGATGGGCCAGATGGATGGGCCCGTGGCTGGATTGGTAAAGGGCAGAGAGCTCCAGTCCGACTCAGACGCCAGCAAGGTGGAGGTGGAGTACTGGTTTGGGCTGGTATCATCAAAGATGAGCTTGTGGGGCCTTTTCGGGTTGAGGATGGAGTCAAGCTCAACTCCCAGTCCTACTGCCAGTTTCTGGAAGACACCTTCTTCAAGCAGTGGTACAGGAAGAAGTCTGCATCCTTCAAGAAAAACATGATTTTCATGCAGGACAATGCTCCATCACACGCGTCCAAGTACTCCACAGCGTGGCTGGCAAGAAAGGGTATAAAAGAAGAAAATCTAATGACATGGCCTCCTTGTTCACCTGATCTGAACCCCATTGAGAACCTGTGGTCCATCATCAAATGTGAGATTTACAAGGAGGGAAAACAGTACACCTCTCTGAACAGTATCTGGGAGGCTGTGGTTGCTGCTGCACGCAATGTTGATGGTGAACAGATCAAAACACTGACAGAATCCATGGATGGCAGGCTTTTGAGTGTCCTTGCAAAGAAAGGTGGCTATATTGGTCACTGATTTGTTTTTGTTTTGTTTTTGAATGTAAGAAATGTATATTTGTGAATGTTGAGATGTTATATTGGTTTCACTGGTAAAAATAAATAATTGAAATGGGTATATATTTGTTTTTTGTTAAGTTGCCTAATAATTATGCACAGTAGTAGTCACCTGCACACACAGATATCCCCCTAAAATAGCTATAACTAAAAACAAACTAAAAACTATTTCCAAAACTATTCAGCTTTGATATTAATGAGTTTTTTGGGTTCATTGAGAACATGGTTGTTGTTCAATAATAAAATTAATCCTCAAAAATACAACTTGCCTAATAATTCTGCACTCCCTGTATATAAATAAATAAATACATAAATAAAAAAATGCATATCTGCCAAAAGGGCACCTACCATTTGTGTATTGAGGAGGAAACATTTCTGCATGGTTTTAAATATAGAATTTCCACAGCATTGTCAAATAATCATAAATACACTGCTGCTAAAAAAAAATGTGTTTTTATGGACCCCTGGCCCCACCATACAACTACTACCACACTGAAGTTACAATCCAAAATTGCACAAAGAAATAAAACACATTTTCTAAGTAAGTCCTACCTCCTCTGCAAATGAAAGTGATCAGCCGTCTGACTCAGGCACACACTCTACAAACAAAGTGCCAAGTCTGTCTCACACTGTGCATAGTGGTTTAGTACACACTCAGAAATCCTCTCAAATGCTAATACTTTACTCCTTGTAATAACATTTCCCATACTCAATTAGCACTCTGCTGTAGCACCCACTAGTTCTTGCCTCATGGGGCCCCCCTGGCCCATTGGGCCCCTGACAGGAGTCACCCCTGTCACCCCCTGATGGTGGCCCTGCAGGCAGATATCCCAAAGTACATACATTCTTTGTAACATACATCCCACAAAGAAGGCCTGGAAGCCTTCTCTCACTAATGACTGATGGGTCGCACACTTGAAGCATATTGCGCAAGTGCATGGGGGGGGAAATGTATTCCTGCATATAATTAATTGTGCTTTGTGACTGGTCAGGTGGCAGGTTAACAAAGCGCAGTTGCCCAGACCTTTTATCCGGGTGTTCCAGGATCATCTGTGAAATAAATCAAAAAGGAAAAAAAATAAACTTTTACAAGTACAATTTGTATGTGTATTACTGTAATTAAAGCTTTAATATAATGTTGTGGCTGCTAAGTAATCAGACTATTGTGAGTGGACTGGTCCTTTAATTGCTACTATATTTTTCTGCAAAATAATCCTGCAAAATACATAGACCTAGTACAAGTGGAGTGATAATTTTTTATGGCGTTTAAGGTAAATTGATAGCACTCCCATGTTAGCACTGGTATTACAAGTTAAAAGTAAAAATATATAGTGCATTGAAGCCCTTTGGAGTCAAGTAGCTGAAAACATGTAAAAGCACATCTTTGCAATATTAATTTTTAATACAGTGTTTAACTATGTACTTACTGTAAATATTTCAAATTCCAATGTTCTTGACTTAGGGGAATATGTTCTATGTATTTATAAATAGATATTTCTATATATATCTGTATATTTCTATACCTATATATAATCATCTATATATGTATAGCTATAGATATATTTTCTACAAAAAAACATCAGATATATGTAGAAATATGTATTTACGAATGTGAACATTGGAATGTGAAATAACTTAAAGTATGCTTACCTGACAATTTTCTTTTCTTCAGATGGAAAGAGTCCACAGCTGCATTCATTACTTTTGGGAATTTAGAACCTGGCCACCAGGAGGAGGCAAAGACACCCCAACCAAAAGGCTTAAATACTCCTCCCACTCCCCTCATCCCCCAGTTATTCTGCTGAGGAACAAGGAACAGTAGAAGAAATATCAGGGTGAAAAAGGTGACAGAACAAAAATAACAGACGACCCACCCACAGAAAAAATACGGGCGGGGGGCTGTGGACTTTTTCCATCAGAAGAAAAGAAAATTATCAGGTAAAAATCATTTTTAGTTTTTCTTCATAAATGGAAAGAGTCCACAGCTGCATTCATTACTTTTGGGAAAACAATACCCAAGCTATAGAGGACACTGAATGCAAAAATGGGAGGGTATAAGAGGCGGCCCATTCTGAGGGCACCTGGCCTGAAAACCCCTACCCAACAAATACCTGCTTCATCTGAAGCCAAGAACAACTTTGAAAAAAAGGAAAAGGCCCAAGGACACTGACCCGCAGATAGTCCACAGCCTTGCTAGAGACCGCAGGAACTAGACTCGACTGAGTCAACAGTCTCCAAGAGACATCGTCCCCAGCAGTCGGTCTCCAAACAACACACCCCTTACTAAAGAAAGGGAACAAACTACCGTATTCTTCCACAAAGAAGAAAAGGCACGGAGAAAACATGATTTTACTTGTAAGGCACGGCTAATCCCCCTTAAGGGACTCAAGGCGCTGCTCATTTTATCAACCTCGAAAGGAGAAAGGCTGAGTAGACCTCGCCGGGGATCGAACTTGCAACCCTCGGTTTGCTACAGTGCAAAGTAGCCACAGTGCATTAGTATGCTGAGCTAGCTTCCAGCTAGCATAAGGAACTCCAGAAAAAGTCCTAAATAAAAACACAGAGCAAAAACCAGAGAAACTGGGTCAGGCTAACAGAGACCCAACCAGTCTCATAGAAACAAGGGGAGGCAACGCCCAGACCCCAGAAATACAGAAACCACGGGATAAGGCCGGGAGTCTGAAACAGAGAGAGGATCTTCCCCTAACACAGTGCAACCGCACTCTAGAAAGCAACTGAAGATGAAGGTCCCCAAGTCGCAAAAAAGGTATCTCAGAATACCGAAATATTCTGAACAAAACCTTGTGCAGCAAGCTCAGAAAGGTCTGATGAACAACACCTGAAGCAAAAAATCACTGCACGCTGCAGTCGTCTAAAAATGACTCTGAGCAGCTAAAAATAGTATCCTTCAGATTGCTAAGTATCCACTAACCAGTGGATAAATTCAGGGCTATCTAAAAGCCGCCAGCCCTTCCCACAAATCTTGAATGTGGAGAAAGGAGAAACCTCAAAAAGGCTTACTGTACCTCGAATGCTCCTAGGACGAAATAGCAGAGCAACAGATCTCAGATCCTGCTCCAACACCAGACCAGCCCAAGCGACATACATGTCTGATAGACAGGGGGACAGACCCCAACTACAAGCCCCCAGGGAATGGAAGAAAAATGGGGGGACTCACCCACCCAACAGAGCTCGGGTGCCAACCCAATCCACTCCTCCAAAATAAGGCATTCCCAAGGAGAACCCCCTAGGACCTGTAACAGAGAAAAGTGCAATAGATTCATAGGAAGACCTGTCACAACTCTCTTAGACAGTCTCTACGTAAAGAGACCAATTTCCAGCAGGTGGAACAGAGCCCACAGAGAAGCAGATGCTGCCACTTACAGAAATAAGCCACCTAAACCAACCTCCTACACACAGGGCAGGACAAGGACGCTCCAGAGAGAGGAAACCCCAACTCATAGGGAAGATAAACTATCCCCTCCAAAATGAAGGGCAAAGATAAGAACAGCGTACACGTCCACAAGACATGAAGCCATAGTATGATCAAAACATGGATCAAATGAAAAATCATCCACACACCACTGTTGACCCAACAGAGAAAAAAACTCCCCATGGAGGAGCACACTCCATCTGAAGGACAAGTCAGGCCTTAAAGTTTATAACCAGTACCCAAAGGTGGATGAGAACTCTGGCCTACCTGCTTGCAAGCCCAATGAGCTAGCCCCTATGTCGCAACATAGGGTCCCTGAAAATAACTGGGTCGTCCCGAACCAGTCCATCAGATCATAAGTCTCCAGACATCCAAGAGTGATCCAAGAAAAGAACTCCAGACCCCGGACCCAGAATTGCCCTAGAACAAACGACACCCTCAGGGAACACAAGATACCCTGTCTGAAGCAATCAGACCTCACAGGGGATGAGAACCGGAGGACAGGTACAGGACTCACTCAACAGGTACAGGACTCACTCAGATTCCCAGCCCAAAGGGAAGAGAACACCCTTAGCCGGAGGTCAACACCCCCCCCAGAAAACTAATAGGCCGCGACAAAGTGACACAATTTTTCTAGAGCCCAAAGGCCCCAAGGGCAACACTAAGGGAAATTAAAACAAGAACAGAGTCACTTGAAAGAGAGTAGAAGAAAGGCTAGTCTCCATAATCCTTTCAGATTAATGTTCCAAAGGACCCCACCCAAGGGAGAAGAATGCAAAGCATCCCGAACCCAGGCATAAAAACATCCCCTAAGTAAAAAGCTTGGAAAAAGAGACAACACCTCCTATCGCCCCTGATATGGAGAAGACTAACTCCTGAAGGAAGACAGAACCTCACAGCCTTCACTTCCTAATTAAGCGACCAAAGCCATAACAAAAACCGGAAGAAGTCCAGAAAGTCTCGACCCAAAGTAAAAGAACCTCTAAATGGAATAAGTCCTAAAAGGACAATTCCAAAGAGACCATGAAAGGCAAAACCGTAAGAACAGTGGTATGAAGGACCTAAATCCTCCAAGCCTCCAACCCACAAGGGAAGAAACCCTCTAGTTCCCGAAAAATTCAGAAACATCAGAGCATGTCGCCGCGGATCTCAACTGAGTCCCGGCCCACTAGATTGAAAGGCGAATGAGGACTGAACCAATCCCCCATGCCCCTAAGCAACCAAGAACCCTCAAGTCCTCTCAGGATGCTAGTTGAAGCTTGTTAAACAAGACAATCACACAATCATATTGTGATCACTGGGCGCCCTTACCAGACCAACCGGACATAAAAAAGTGCCACGTGTCTGAACTAGGCCTCAAAGACAGAAGGATTTTTACCCAGTCAGGACCAGCCTGAAACCAAGGGCCCCAGCACTGTCAAGGCCACATAGAATCTCCCCCAATGATGGAGGGATAAAGAACAGACAGACTTTTGCAAACAGAGCGAACAAAATCCAGAGTATCAATTCCAGAGATGAAAGTTCCGGAAGGAAACATCACACCACAACATGAGCTTTAAACCAAAGAAAAAATCATCCGGATGAAAATAAAAGATAAGGCAACCCATAGGTTATCGCCCAGGAAGAACGGACAGACCCACAGGACCAGCCCAACAGGGGTCCGAGACTTCCAAGCTCAGAACTGGAAAAGGATACACAAATAACAAAGACTATAAGAAGATTACTTCATCCCCTTATGTCTATGTATGCAAGCCAGTTGAAGAGTAAGACTGAGAATCCCCAGACCCATTAAGAGTGGGATCCTCCAGCAACGCCAAATATGTGCCTTAGTAGGACACGAAGGCGCGCCAGTCTATAATGAAAGGCGCAAAATACCTCTGCCGGGACAAAAGGAAACACCACCCTCGATGGTTGACCCCCTGAGGCCACAGGGCCAGTCGCTCCCCCTGACGAGCCCCGGTTAACGAAACACGGACAATATCGTAAGCACAATCCCGGGAGGTTCAGATGCACCAGCGCCAAAGATATGGCCATGCGGAACCGTGTCGTAACCTCCGGTGGGAACAGGCCACACTCCCTAGAAAGGATAAGTAGCACTTGGGTTACCTGCATGCGTATTAAGAGTTGATGGTAGGGAACTCGTCTCATGAGAAATAGAATCCCCAGAGACGGATAGCTCTGTGGGCACCTGATTCCCTGATCCCAAGGAACAGAGCACTCTAAAACGGCATTCAGAACATAAATGATGGGCATGTATCACCCGGGCCAATTCATATTCTTTGCAAGAAGTAGAGTGTAAATCAGAGACATCCGTCTCCAAGAATCCTCCATAACTGGGACACTGCCGCCTCCAGAGAATCAGACACCAGCGGACCAGGATTTCTCTGTTGCCACGCGGTCAGGAAAAAAAAACACAGTAAACCGTGGATTCCATGCAAAAGCGCGCCCGACCAAAAAAGGTTGTGTCACTAGACATAGGCCGTTAGGCTCCAAAATAGCCATGAGCCGAAGCAACACTACACAGTAGCAGACAGAAACACATAACAAACATGATTATAAACCCCCTGTTCAATAATCCTCCTTAAGGAGATATTAACCCTTGATTCCTAGATACAAAAAGGAGCCTCACTGAGACCCTATGTTAAAATTATCCCCGAAAGGTTGTAGCCCTTCTCAGATAAACTGTTGAAATAACAATACATCCATGATGAAAGTAAAATAAAACGATCTTACCAGAATCTACGCCATGGAACAGGAACACGGCCCTTCAAGTGTGACAGATAGTTGCGTTGCCTCTGCTATGGACTTGAGAGAAAAAAAGCAGGCAGCGAAACTCGTCAATGCTGATTGCTTGTGGAGCTGTTAATATGAGTCGGGATGGTTTCGCAGAAAGACTCTCCCTGCATCTCCGGACTCTAACTTTCATCCATGCTCTCACTGAGAGGCTGACAGAACTACTTAAAACTCCAGCCCCATGCCGAAGAGTATTACCCTCCATAAGAGACTATAGAAAACTGACACTTCTCTGCCAACCTCCTGGGACGAAAGGAAAAGAATGACTGGGGGATGAGGGTAGTGGGGGAGGTATTTAATCCTTTGGCTGGGGTGTCTTTGCCTCCTCCTGGTGGCCAGGTTCTAAATTCCCAAAAGTAATGAATGCAGCTGTGGACTCTTTCCATTTATGAAGAAAATTTATATTTTCATATCAGGATCGCGCACTTGAGAAAATGCGATTGGATTTGCGCATGAGTAGGGTGTTGTTTTCCACTTTTCACACTCCATTGAAGCCTATGGGAGAATACTTTGATGCAATTGCGATATTGTAACTTCAGCTTTTTGCGTGCGTCGCGTTAGCACGCAAGCGAACACTTTTTTTTTTTTTTTTTATAATTCAAATTTTTATTCATTTTTAAAGGTTAACAGTAACAATTGGGGACACGCAGGACCCCTAATCTGATAAACACAAACGGGAAATTCGATTACACATGCCTAGAAATATTGAACATACATTTAGCACAAATAGGTGTAACCATATGCAGAATCAGAAACATCCACTCAAAAGGTAAATAAGATAATTCTAGCAATGGGAAGATTATGTTCCTACGAAGTAAAAGGGTTTGCGGCGAAAAATAGTCCGCCTAATTTGAACCCTGGTGTGGGCTCTATAAGTGTGTGGGGGGGAGGTAAACTAGTACAGAATATCTAATGCAGCTGAACAGAAAGGGTGAATAGGCAAACCATAATATAGGAGTTAATAGTAGGCGTTACTTAATCTACCTACAGTATCATTACCTTAGTTGGCCTTCGTGTACATCATGACCTAGAGAATTATGGGTAGCGTTTCCATGGGCATCTTACTGAGTCTAGGGCCCATCTACCATGCTATGGGGTCTTGTCGTATAACCTCATTATACTAAATGGCTTAAACTTAAATCTATCTTGCGGGTATGAGGTATCTCATGTGTATTACAACCCCTAACTACAAAACTGGGGTCTCCATGTTAGTGTAACCAGCTCCCTTACATAGCCCTTCTCCCCGCTATATGTAAGAGTTTATATAAGTTGATCTTTGGTTGGCGTGCTTGTGGGCTATACTTCCTTTATGCGGGATCCCTCCAGACCCTGGCCACTGGTCCAGAAGGGGGAAAGCAAGCTATGCAAGAAATGCCTCAAGTGATAGTGAAAGGAAAATGATACGTAAAGAGGCAATGGCAAAAACATAATTTATGTAAGAACTTACCTGATAAATTCATTTCTTTCATATTAGCAAGAGTCCATGAGCTAGTGACGTATGGGATATACATTCCTACCAGGAGGGGCAAAGTTTCCCAAACCTTAAAATGCCTATAAATACACCCCTCACCACACCCACAATTCAGTTTAACGAATAGCCAAGAAGTGGGGTGATAAGAAAAAAGTGCGAAAGCATATAAAATAAGGAATTGGAATAATTGTGCTTTATACAAAAAAATCATAACCACCACAAAAAAGGGCGGGCCTCATGGACTCTTGCTAATATGAAAGAAATGAATTTATCAGGTAAGTTCTTACATAAAGAGTCCACAGTTGGCAAGAGGCCATCCGGACAAGATCCGCATACCAAAACCTGTGAGGCCATGCCGGAGCTACCAGCAGAACAAACGAGCATTCCTTCAGAATCTTGGAGATTACTTTTGGAAGAAGAACTAGAGGCGGAAAGATATAGGCAGGATGATACTTCCAAGGAAGTGATAATGCATCCACTGCCTCCGCCTGAGGATCCCGGGATCTGGACAGATACCTGGGAAGTTTCTTGTTTAGATGAGAAGCCATCAGATCTATTTCTGGAAGTTCCCACATTTGAATAATCTGAAGAAATACCTCTGGGTGAAGAGACCATTCGCCCGGATGCAACGTTTGGCGACTGAGATAATACCGCTTTCCAATTGTCCATACCTGGGATATGAACCGCAGAAATTAGACAGGAGCTGGATTCCGCCCAAACCAAAATTCGAGATACTTCTTTCATAGCCAGAGGACTGTGAGTCCCTCCTTGATGATTGATGTATGCCACAGTTGTGACATTGTCTATCTGAAAACAAATGAACAACTCTCTCTTCAGAAGAGGCCAAGACTGAAGAGCTCTGAAAATTGAACGGAGTTCCAAAATATTGATCGGAAATCTCACCTCCTGAGATTCCCAAACCCCTTGTGCCGTCAGATACCCCCACACAGCTCCCCAACCTGTAAGACTTGCATCTGTTGAGATTATAGTCCAGGTCGGAAGAACAAGAAGCCCCCTGAACTAAACGATGGTGATCTGTCCACCATGTCAGAGAGTGTCGTAAAATCGGTTTAAAGATATTAATTGAGATATCTTTGAGTAATCCCTGCACCATTGGTTCAGCATACAGAGCTGAAGAGGTCGCATGTGAAAACGAGCAAAGGAGATCGCATCTGATGCGGCAGTCCTAAGACCCAACATTTCCATGCATAAGGCTACCAAAGGGGATGATTGTGACTGAAGGTTTTGACAAGCTGATATCAATGTTAAACTTCTCTTGTCTGACAAGGACAGAGTCATAGACACTGAATCTATCTAGAAACCTAAAAAGGTTACCCTTGTCTGAGGAATCAATGAATTGATTGGTAAATTGATCCTCCAACCATGAACTTGAAGAAACAACATAAGTCGATTCGTATGAGATTCTTCGAAAATGAGAAGACTGAGCAAGTACCAAGATATCGTCCAAATAAGGAAATACCAAAACCCTGTTCTCTGATTACAGAAAGAAGGGCACCGAGAACCTTTGAAAAAAATTCTTGGAACTGAGGCTAGGCCAAACGGTAGAGCCAAAAAACTGGTAATGCTTGTCTAAAAAGAGAATCTCAGACACTAAAAGTGATCTGGATGAATCGGAATATGCAGATACACATCCTGTAAATCTATTGTAGACATATAATGCCCTTGCTAAACAAAAGGCAGGATAGTCCTACAGTAACCATCTTGAATGTTGGTATCCTAACATAACGATTCAATAATGATAGATCCGGAACTGGTCTGAAGGAATTGACCTTCTTTGGTACAATGAAGAGATAAAATAAAACCCCAGCCCCTGTTCCAGAACTGGAACTGGCATAAATACTCCAGCCAACTCTAGATCTGAAACACATTTCAGAAATGCTGAGCCTTTGCTGTGTTAACTGGGACACGGGAAAGAAAAAAATCTCTTAGCAGGAGGCCTTAACTTGAAGCCAATTCTGTACCTTTCTGAAACAATGTTCTGAAACCAGAGATTGAGAACGGAATTGATCCAAATTTCTTTGAACAAAACGTAATCTGCCCCATACCAGCTGAGCTGGAATAAGGGCCGCACCTTCATAGGTACTTAGGAGCTGGCTATAGGTTTCTATAAGGCTTGGATATATTCCAAACTGGAAATAGTTTCCAAACTGATACCGCTCCTGAGGATGACGGATCAGGCTTTTGTTCCTTGTTGTGAGGAAAGGAACGAAAATGATTATTTACCCTGGAAAGATAGGGAAAGCAAAGTTGACTTAGAAGACATATCAGCATTCCAAGTTTAATCCATAAAGCTTTTTTAGCTAAAATAGCTAGAGACATATACCTGACATCAACTCTAATGATATCAAAAGATGGTATCACCAATAAAATTATTAGCATGTTATAGAATAATAATAATGCTATAAAATTATGATCTGTTACTTGTTGCGCTAAAGCTTCTAAACAAAAAGTTGAAGCTGCAGCAACATCCGCTAAAAATATAGCAGGTCTAAGAAGATTACCTGAACATAAGTAAGCTTTTCTTAGAAAGGATTCAATTTTCCTATCTAAAGGATCCTTAAATGAAGTACTATCTGCCATAGGAATAGTAGTACATTAGCAGGAGTAGAGACAGCCCCATAACCTTAGGGATTTTTGTCCCAAAAAACTCTAATCTGTCAGATGGCACAGGATATAATTGCTTAAACGTCTAGAAGGAGTAAATAAATTACCCAAATTATTCCATTCCCTGGAAATTACTTCAGAAATAGCATCAGGGAGATAAAACACTTCTGGAATAACTACAGGAGATTTAAAAACCTTATTTAAACGTTTACATTTAGTATCAAGAGGACCAGAATCCTCTATTTCTAATGCAAATAATACTTCTTTAAGTAAAGAACGAATAAATTCCATCTTGAACAAATACAAAGATTTATCAGCATCAACCTCTGAGACAGAAACCTCTGAACCAGAAGAACCATTATCAGTATCAGAATGATGATGTTCATTTAAAAATTCATCTGAAAAAAGAGAAGTTTTAAAAGACTTTTATGTATACTAGAAGGAGAAATAACAGACATAGCCTTCTTAATGGATTTAAAAAATAAAATCTCTTATGTTATCAGGAACACTCTGAAAATTAGATGTTGACGGAACAGCAACAGGTAATGTAACAGTACTAAAGGAAATTTTATCTGCATTAATAAGTTTGACATGACATGCAATACAAACAACAGCTGGAGAAACAGATACCAAAAGATACACTTAGCTTGGTAGCTCCAGCACTGGGCAGCGATTTTCCTGAAGTATCTTCTGACTCAGTTGCAACGTGGAACATCTTGCAATATGTAAAAGAAAAAAACAACATATAAAGCAAAATTGATCAAATTCCTTAAATGACAGTTTCAGGAATGGGAAAAAAATGCCAGTGAACAAGCTTCTAGCAACCAGAAGCAATAAATAATGTGACTTAAATAATGTGGAGACAAAAGTGACGCCCATATTTCTTCTGTTAAGTGTGATCAGTCCACGGGTCATCATTACTTGTGGGATATTAACTGCTCCCCTACAGGAAGTGCAAGAGGATTCACCCAGCAGAGTTGCTATATAGCTCCTCCCCTCTACGTCACCTCCAGTCATTCTCTTGCACCCAACGACTAGATAGGATGTGTGAGAGGACTATGGTGATATATTTAGTTTTTATATCTTCAATCAAAAGTTTGTTATTTTATAATAGCACCGGAGTGTGTTATTCCTTCTCTGGTAGAATTTGAAGAAGAATCTACCTGAGTTTTTCTATGATTTTAGCCGGAGTAGTTAAGATCATATTGCTGTTTCTCGGCCATCTGAGGAGAGGTAAACTTCAGATCAGGGGACAGCAGGCAGATTAATCTGCAAAGAGGTATGTAGCAGTTTATTATTTTCTGACATGGAATTGATGAGAAAATCCTGCCATACCGTTATAATGTAAACTCAGCCTTAAATGCAGTAGATGTAGCTGATATCAGGCTGTCATGTATGTATATTTTACACTTCAGTTTTCTGGGAAATGGTACTTCTCTGGCTTTTAAACTGTATACATAGACTTAACCTATTTTGCAGGGACTTGCAATAGGTTTTAAATGACAATTAATTATTGAGGTAAAATGTTTTTTTGCTGGCATGTAAAAACGTTTTTTTCTCTGAGGTACTGGGTGAAAAAATGTTTTGGGCACTTTTTTTCCACTTGGCAATAGTTTTGATTTAAATTAGAGCAGTTCACTGATCCCTCTCACTGTTATGTGTGTGGGGGAGGGGCCATTTTGGTGCTTTCACTATGCATCAGAAAAACTCAGTCAGAGGTTCATTTTCTTCCTGCATGTTCCGGTTCATCTCTACAGAGTTCAGGGATCTCAAGAGTCTTTTTTGAGGGAAGTAATCATACAGCAGAGCTGTGCTGATTGTATTGACTGTGATATAAAAAACGTTTATTTGTGTATTTTTTTTTTCTGCTGCCTGGGTTAGTTATCATTTGCTGAGGGGAACAATCCTTTGCTAAAACTGTATATTCTGACAAAGATTGATGCTATAACTTAATTATTTTATCTGTTATAATATTTTTCTGTGCTTCTTAAAGGCACAGTTCGTTTTCATATTATTTGTAAATTACTTTGAAAAGTATTTCCAAGTTGCTGTTTATTTGCTAGTGTGTTAAACATGTCTGATTCAGAGGAATATCTCTGTGCTATATGTGTTAATGCCAAAGTGGAGCCCAATAGAAATTTATGTACTAAATGTATTGATGCTACTTTAAAAAATAGTCAATCTGTACAAATTGAACATATTTCACCAAACAACGAGGGGAGAGTTATGCCGACTAACTCGCCTCACGTGTCAGTACCTGCATCTCCCGCTCAGGAGGTGTGTGATATTGTAGCGCCGAGTGCATCTGGGCGGCCATTACAAATCACATTACAAGATATGGCTACTGTTATGACTGAAGTTTTGGCTAAACTACCAGAACTAAGAGGTAAACGTGATCACTCTGGGATGAGAACAGAGTGCGCTGATAATGCAAGGGCCATGTCTGATACTGCGTCACAGTTTGCAGAACATGAAGACGGAGAGCTTCATTCTGTGGGTGACGGTTCTGATCCAAATAAACTGGACTCAGACATTTCAAATTTTAAATTTAAGCTTGAGAACCTCCGTGTGTTACTAGGGGAGGTATTAGCGGCTCTGAATGATTGTAACACAGTTGCAATCCCAGAAAAAATGTGTAGGTTGGATAAATATTTTGCGGTACCGACGAGTACTGACGTTTTTCCTATACCTAAGAGACTTACTGACATTGTTACTAAGGAGTGGGATAGACCCGGTGTGCCTTTCTCACCCCCTCCTATATTCAGAAAAATGTTTCCAATAGACGCCGCCACACGGGACTTATGGCAAATGGTCCCTAAGGTGGAGGGAGCAGTTTCTACTTTAGCTAAGCGTACCACTATCCCAGTGGAGGATAGCTGTGCTTTTTCAGATCCAATGGATAAAAAATTAGAGGGTTACCTTAAGAAAATGTTTGTTCAACAAGGGTTTATATTGCAACCTCTTGCATGTATTGCGCCTGTCACGGCTGCAGCAGCATTTTGGTTTGAGTCTCTGGAAGAGACACTTCAATCATCCACACTAGATGACATCACACACAAACTTAAATTCCTTAAGTTAGCTAATTCATTTATTTCAGATGCCGTAGTACATTTAACTAAACTTGCGGCTAAAAATTCAGGATTCGCCATTCAGGCACGCAGAGCTCTGTGGCTAAAATCCTGGTCAGCTGATGTTACGTCTAAATCTAAATTGCTTAATATTCCTTTCAAAGGGCAGACCTTATTCGGGCCCGGCTTGAAAGAGATTATTGATGACATTACAGGAGGTAAAGGTCATGCCCTGCCTCAGGACAAGGCCAAAGCCAAGGCTAGACAGTCCAATTTTCGTTCCTTTCGTAATTTCAAAGCAGGAGCAGCATCAACTTCCTCTGCACCAAAACAGGAAGGAGCTGTTGCTCGCTACAGACAAGGCTGGAAACCTAACCAGTCCTGGAACAGGGGCAAACAGGCCAGAAAACCTGCTGCTGCCCCTAAGACAGCATGAATTGAGGGCCCCCGATCCGGGACCGGATCTAGTGGGGGGCAGACTTTCCCTCTTCGCCCAGGCTTGGGCAAGAGATGTTCAGGATCCCTGGGCGTTAGAGATCATATCTCAGGGATACCTTCTGGACTTCAAATCCTCTCCCCCAAGAGGGAGATTTCATCTGTCAAGGTTGTCAACAAACCTAACAAAGAAGGAAGCGTTTCTACGCTGCGTACAAGATCTTTTATTAATGGGAGTGATCCATCCAGTTCCGCGGTTGGAACAAGGACAAGGGTTTTACTCAAATCTGTTTGTAGTTCCCAAAAAAGAGGGAACCTTTAGGCCAATCTTGGATTTAAAGATCCTAAACAAATTCCTAAGAGTTCCATCGTTCAAGATGGAAACTATTCGAACAATTTTGCCCATGATCCAAGAGGGTCAGTACTTGACCACAGTGGATTTAAAGGATGCTTACCTTCACATACCGATTCACAGAAGTCATTACCGGTATCTAAGGTTTGCCTTTTTAGACAGGCATTACCAGTTTGTAGCTCTTCCATTCGGACTGGCTACGGCTCCAAAAATCTTCACAAAGGTTCTGGGCACTCTTCTGGCGGTACTAAGACCGCGAGGAATTTCAGTAGCTCCGTACTTAGACGACATACTGATACAAGCTTCAAGCTTTCAAACTGCCAAATCTCATACAGAGATAGTACTGGCATTTCTAAGGTTGCATGGATGGAAAGTGAACGAAGAGAAAAGTTCTCTCTTTCCACTCACAAGAGTTCCCTTCCTGGGGACTCTGATAGATTCTGTAGAAATGAAGATTTACCTGACAGAGGACAGGTTAACAAAACTTCAAAGTGCATGCCGTGTCCTTCATTCCATTCAAGAGACCAGAAATTCTCTTCTATGGTGGCTTTATCGGCCACATCTGTCCAGGGGAATGCCATTCAGCAGGCCAGACTGGTCAATTGTAACAACAGACGCCAGCCTACTAGGTTGGGGCGCTGTCTGGAATTCTCTGAAGGCTCAGGGACTATGGAATCAGGAGGAGAGTCTTCTTCCAATAAACATTCTGGAATTGAGAGCAGTCCTCAATGCTCTTCTGGCTTGGCCCCAGTTAGCAACTCGGGGGTTCATCAGGTTCCAGTCGGACAACATCACGACTGTAGCTTATATCAACCATCAGGGAGGGACAAGAAGCTCCCTAGCAATGATGGAAGTATCGAAGATAATTCGCTGGGCAGAGTCTCACTCTTGCCACCTGTCTGCAATCCACATCCCGGGAGTGGAGAACTGGGAGGCGGATTTCTTAAGTCGTCAGACTTTTCATCCGGGGGAGTGGGAACTTCATCCAGAGGTCTTTGCCCAAATACTTCGACGTTGGGGCAAACCAGAGATAGATCTCATGGCGTCTCGACAGAACGCCAAGCTTCCGCGCTACGGGTCCAGATCCAGGGATCCGGGAGCGGTCCTGATAGATGCCTTGACAGCACCATGGACCTTCAGGATGGCTCATGTGTTTCCACCTTTCCCGATGCTTCCTCGATTGATTGCCAGAATCAAACAGGAGAAAGCATCAGTGATTCTAATAGCGCCTGCATGGCCACGCAGGACTTGGTATACAGATCTGGTGGACATGTCATTCTGTCCACCTTGGTTGTTACCTCTGAAACAGGACCTTCTGATTCAGGGTCCTTTCAAACATCAAAATCTAACTTCTCTGAAGCTGACTGCTTGGAAATTGAACGCTTGATCTTATCAAAGCGTGGTTTTTCTGAGTCAGTTATTGATACCATAATACAGGCTAGGAAGCCTGTTACCAGAAAGATTTACCATAAAATATGGCGTAAATACCTATATTGGTGCGAATCCAAAGGTTACTCTTGGAGTAAGGTTAGGATTCCTAGGATATTGTCTTTTCTACAAGAAGGTTTAGAAAAGGGGTTATCCGCTAGTTCCTTAAAGGGACAGATCTCAGCTCTGTCCATTCTGTTACACAAGCGTCTGTCAGAAGTTCCAGACGTTCAGGCTTTTTGTCAGGCTTTGGCCAGGATTAAACCTGTGTTTAAAGCTGTGGCTCCACCATGGAGTTTAAACCTTGTTCTTAACGTTTTACAGGGTGTTCCGTTTGAACCCCTTCATTCCATTGATATAAAGTTGTTATCTTGGAAAGTTCTATTTTTAATGGCTATTTCCTCGGCTCGAAGAGTCTCTGAGTTATCAGCCTTACATTGTGATTCTCCTTATTTGATTTTTCACTCGGATAAGGTAGTTCTGCGTACTAAAGCCTGGGTTCTTACCTAAGGTAGTCACTAACAGGAATATCAATCAGGAGATTGTTGTTCCATCCTTGTGCCCAAATCCTTCTTCGAGGAAGGAACGTCTTTTGCACAATCTGGATGTAGTTCGTGCCCTTAAATTTTATTTACAGGCAACTAAAGATTTTCGACAAACGTCTTCCCTGTTTGTCGTTTACTCTGGTCAGAGGAGAGGTCAAAAAGCTTCTGCTACCTCTCTCTCTTTTTGGCTTCGTAGCATAATTCGTTTAGCTTATGAGACTGCTGGACAGCAGCCTCCTGAAAGAATTACAGCTCATTCCACTAGAGCTGTGGCTTCCACTTGGGCCTTTAAGAATGAGGCCTCTGTTGAACAGATTTGCAAGGCTGCAACTTGGTCTTCGCTTCATACTTTTTCCAAATTTTACAAATTTTACACTTTTGCTTCCTCGGAGGCTATTTTTGGGAGAAAGGTTCTTTAGGCAGTGGTTCCTTCTGTATAAAGAGCCTGCCTATCCCTCCCGTCATCCGTGTACTTTTGCTTTGGTATTGGTATCCCACAAGTAATGATGACCCGTGGACTGATCACACTTAACAGAAGAAAACATAATTTATGCTTACCTGATAAATTCCTTTCTTCTGTAGTGTGATCTGTCCACGGCCCGCCCTGTTTTTTAAGGCAGGTAAATATTTTTTAAATTATACTCCAGTCACCACTACACCCTTGGCTTCTCCTTTCTCGTTGGTCCTTGGTCGAATGACTGGAGGTGACGTAGAGGGGAGGAGCTATATAGCAACTCTGCTGGGTGAATCCTCTTGCACTTCCTGTAGGGGAGCAGTTAATATCCCACAAGTAATGATGACCCGTGGACTGATCACACTACAGAAGAAAGGAATTTATCAGGTAAGCATAAATTATGTTTTTTTAGCGCCAAAAAAGACGCCCACATTATTTGGCGCCTAAATGCTTTTGGCGCCAAAAATGACACCACATCCGGAACGCCGACATTTTTGACGCAAAAAAACGTCAAAAAAATGACGCAACTTCCGGCGACACGTATGACGCCGGAAACAGAAAAAAAAATTTGCGCCAAAAAAGTCCGCGCCAAGAATGACGCAATAAAATGAAGCATTTTCTGCCCCCGCGAGCCTAACAGCCCACAGGGAAAAAGTCAAATTTTTTAAGGTAAGAAAAAATGATTGAAACAAATGCATTTATCCCAAATATGAAACTGACTGTCTGAAAAATAAGGAATGTTGAACATTCTGAGTCAAGGCAAATAAATGTTTGAATACATATATTTAGAACTTTATAAACAAAGTGCCCAACCATAGCTTAGAGTGTCACAGAAAATAAGATTTACTTACCCCAGGACACTCATCTACATGTTTGTAGAAAGCCAAACCAGTACTGAAACGAGAATCAGCAGAGGTAATGGTATATATAAGAGTATATCGTCGATCTGAAAAGGGAGGTAAGAGATGAATCTCTACGACCGATAACAGAGAACCTATGACCCCGTAGAAGGAGATCACTGCATTCAAATAGGCAATACTCTCCTCACATCCCTCTGACATTCACTGCACGCTGAGAGGAAAACCGGGCTCCAACTTGCTGCGGAGCGCATATCAACGTAGAATCTAGCACAAACTTACTTCACCACCTCCATCGGAGGCAAAGTTTGTAAAACTGAATTGTGGGTGTGGTGAGGGGTGTATTTATAGGCATTTTAAGGTTTGGGAAACTTTGCCCCTCCTGGTAGGAATGTATATCCCATATGTCACTAGCTCATGGACTCTTGCTAATTACATAAAAGAAATATACCTATCCCTTTTGAGGGCCCCCACAAATCCCCAAACTGGGCATACACGTATACATGATTTATCAGTATCACTGAAGGTATTATGTCAGAAACCCACATATAACACGGTTATTACGTAACCGCTGCGGCAGTCGTTCCACTTGTACCAGTGTCTCTCCTGGGGCTCCCCTCTTAACCCACCGGAGAGGTGCGAAGACTAAGTGTCCGCAGCCGCTAACATATAAAACATCAGCCAACCACATGATAGAAACATATAGCAAGTTAAGATAACATAAGGGACCCACATCATTATTAAACAGGGTTGTCTTTAAACATCTCTTGAACGTATTTCCTTGGATCTACAGATATTAAGGTAGAGGCATGGCCTAGATTATAGATTTTGAAAGGCGGTATGCCTGTTTTTGGGCGCTTGATATTGGCAACCTGCAATATATAAAAAATGTACACATTGGCCTATGTACTTTGTGAAACAATACAAAAGAACACTAGCTGTAGGTGTGAAACATCCTATACCCAGATTAACAAGAAATAGCTAGGGGGAAAAAACAACAACAAAAAAGACAAACAGGTGTTGCAAACGTTCCATTCAGCAAAGGAATGTCCTTATGATGTAGAGTTCAGTTCACTCTGGGGTATGCGGGGAGCGTTCAAATAGGGTACCTTAAAGTCATTGAATAGGAGGCCAAATTGTCCTTTTCAAAAACAGTAATGAGATAGTAATATCTAGGCCTCAGAACAATCCCCTTCCTCTGTGTAAATTAAATCTTAACCCACTCCGGCCCTGATTTTTATTGCGAGCTGTAGGCTAAACTTAGGCATGGACAAAGAGCAGAATTTGCTTGAGAAAGAATTATGAGAAGGGCAAGAGCAGAGTCTTGTAGCAGTAAAGGTGTATATGCTCACCGGACCAGACTGCAGGCCTGAATTTGCATAGTGATCGATAAGTGCCATATGATTCAATGCGGTTTCATGCACCCGCCGCTGACCCGATCTCCGTGTACCCAGGAATAAGAGCCCGACATCCAGCCGTGCCATCTCGAGGGCCTGGACCTCCGCCGTCCGCTCTGATGTACAGTATGCGACCCCAATTTGGGTAGGTTCCGAGATGAGATCCCCGTGTATCTTCGGTGGCCGGCTCCTCAGGTGAGTTGGGACCTGCCGCCCCGATGCCGTTTTAGTTGGTACTAAGGGTATCCCAGCTCTCGGGTGTGACCCCTCATTGGGTCTCTGCCCAAGCGCTTGTGCTTCACCACCGAGGAGGCACCCAGAAGGAGCTAAAGGGTCATCAGTATCCCACGGCGCATCAGGAGCCAAGTCCCGTTGGTTCAGTTGTGAATTTGTAATACTCCTCACTGGGTCGATCGCATCCCTCAGGTTCCCCCATTCTGTCTGAATCACTGTGCATAGCTGTTGAAAGTGGTGTTTCAGAATGTCTTCCACATCCCTTAGGAGGAGCCGGGTGGCGTCCGCCATCTTGGTGGGGGGACAGTCTGTAGAAAACATTTAATTGCAGGTAAAATCCTGTAGAGAGAAGGTTAGTGGGCTGTAGAAGTATTCCCAGCTACTGGGAGGTGGTTGCAGCTTGTCTTAGATCAGGGCAGCAGTAAACTCAATCTCCGATCAGCTTTTGTTGTTCGCCCGCTGCAATACTATGCAAAGTATCATGGCGCACTATATTGGGCCCCCGTGTTAAAGTCGTGGCTGAGCTGCCTGACTCCTCTCACTCAGTCTGAGCGTCAATGTCCATGGTATTTAGGTTCCTCAAGTTTGCTGATTACCAGGGTCAGTTGTGAGTGTTAACTCCATTATAAACTTCTTTGAAAATGCCTTTTTGGTGCTATTTGAAGCAGAGCTCATGGTGTGTGCGACCATTCTGTTCAGCGGTTAGCTCCGCCCCCGCAAGCGAAAACACTTTTTACTTTCCACTTTTTAATATGCGCAATATCCATTGCAATATCCATTGCACTATAATTAGCTAATTTAATTGCTCCACTTGTAATCTAGCCCAAAGCACTCGCTGATCCTTTTAAAAGTGTATCCTATAATTTATGTGTGAATAAAATTAAAGGATACACTTTAAAAAAGAACCAGCGAGTGCCTTCTTTTGTGCTCGTTATATTGTTGGCAACCTGACAGATGTGATTTTTGTGGACAGTGCAGTTTATGGGACATTATATATATATATATATATATATATATATATATATATATACAGGTGGCCCTCGGTTTACGCCGGTTCAATTTGCACCATGTGAAAAGCATTGAAAAGCAGTGCACTAATTAAAATAGCCAGTAGGTGGAGCTGTCCGCTTGTGTTGCAGCAAAGTTATACAAGCTTAGCAGACTGAAATTAATCTGTGTACACAGAACAGACCTTAGCTATCGAGCAGCTTTCAAAGCAACAAGATCTAGCAGCCACTTCCCTATTATCTTCATGTCCAGCTGCTTGAGGTGAGGGTGCCTAACCAGATTGAAATGCATGGAATAATTGCAGATCCAATGTTATCTAACATGCTAACAATGCAGAGAACTGTTTGCAGAAAAATGCAAGTAAAAAAAATGTTTTTGTTCATGTTTGATGATACAGTCTGTTGTGTGATTATTTAATTAGGTTTATAATACTGTTTAGCATTTAAAGTCTTAATTTCAAAGCTTTAAAAATAATGTATAGGGTGTTACTTATGTCAATTTTTAGAGGGGCCTGGAACCTAACTCCCTCACTTCCCATTGACTTACATTATAAATTGGGTTTCAATCTACAATGGTTTCGATTTACAACCATTCCTTCTGGAACCTAACCCCTGCATAAACTGAGGGTTACCTGTATATATATATATATATATATATATATATATATATATATATATATATATATATATATATATATATATATATATATATATATATATATATATATATATATATTATATATTATATATATATTCTTGTTTTATATATGTGGATGGCTTTGAGGAATTGAGGTGGTGTCTATCCTTGACTATTTTACTTATAAGTGTTACCTTGAGTATTTTCATCTAGAGTAGGGTTTTGGTTCTAACGAGCAGTCCATGCGTTATAAGTTAAAGGTAAATGATACTCAAACATTTTCTCTCATCTGTCTGAAAATAAAGGTATGTTTCAAAATGTTTTATGGTGTATTGATTGCTTTTAAAATAGATATTCCTGTGTTGAATAAACCACTTTTCCTTTCATAGTTATCCTTAAAAACCAATGAGTAATAGAGCCCCTGGACTCAATTGCCTTTCCTGTTAGTATCACTTTAAGCAGCTTTTCTTAAACCTTTTTCAAGCAAACATATTTTTAATGGGTTTAACTGCTCCATTTTCTTATACATGACAGCAAATATTAAAGTAACTAGTCCTAAAGCCCGTTCACACGGGCCATTTTTGGCAGTACAGTGGTCCCACCCCTTGCGTTCTCTCCCTCCTACTCTCTTTTGCTTTCTCTCTCTCCCCCCTCTCTTTTGCGCTTTCTCTTCCCCTCTCTTTTGAGCTCTCTCTCCCCCCTCTCTTTTGCGCTCTCTCTTTCCCCCCTCTCTTTTGCACTCTCTCTCCCCTCTCTCTTTCTCTCCCTCTCCCCTCTCTCCCTCTCTCTCCCCATCTCCCCTCTCTCTCTCTCTCTCCATCTCCCCTCTCTCTCCCCTCTCTCTCTCTCTCTCTCTCTCTCTCTCTCTCTCTCTCCCCCTCTCTCCCCCCCCTCTCTCTCTCCCCTCTCTCTCTCTCCCCTCTCTCTCTCTCTCCCCCTCTCCCCCCCCCCTCTCTCTCTCTCCCCCCTCTCTCTCTCCCCCCTCTCTTTCTCTCTCCCCCCCCCTCTCTCTCCCCCCTCTCTCTCTCTCCCCCCTCTCTCTCTCTCTCCCCCCCTCTCTCTCCCCCCTCTCTCTCTCTCTCCCCCCTCTCTCTATCTCCTCCCCTCTCTCCCCCCTCTCTTTTGCGCTCTCTCTCCCCCTCTCTTTTGAGCTCTCTCTCTCCCCCCTCTTTTGTGCTCTCTCTCCCGCTCTATCTCCCCTCTCTCTCTATCTCCCCTCTCTCTTTCTCTCTCTCTCCCCTCTGTCTCTCTCTCCATCTCCCCTCTCTCTCTCTCTCTCTCTCTCTCTCTCTCCATCTCCCCTCTCTCTCTCCCCCTATTTCTCTCTCTCTCTCCCCCCCCCCCTCTCTCTCTCTCTCTCTCTCTCTCCCCTCTCTCTCTCTCTCTCTCTCCCCCCTCTCTCTCCCCCCCCCTCTCTCTCTCCCCTCTCTCTCTCCCCCCCCTCTCTCTCTCCCCCCCTCTCTCTCTCCCCCCCCTCTCTCTCTCCCCCCCCTCTCTCTCTCCCCCCTCTCTCTCTCCCCCCCCCCTCTCTCTCTATCGCTCTATCTCTCTCCCCCCTCTCCCCCCCCTCTCTCTCCCCACAGCCAGACGCTTTTAACTGATCCTCATGCGACTACTCGCGCCACTGTAAAAATCCAGGGTCTGGAGTCAGCTGTCTCGTGCTGCTCTTTACGGAGGTGCGCGTGCAAGGTCTATTCTCAGCTGTGCGCTGCTGCACGGAGGTGCGCGTCTGAGGAGATCAATCTAAGGCCAAGTGTGTTTCAGGCCAAGTGTGTGGGTGCGCGTGCGAGGTCTATTCTCAGCTGTGCGCTGCTGCACGGAGGTGCGCGTGCGAGGAGGTCAATCTAAGGCCAAGTGTGTTTGTCCTACTGCGCATGACGGCTTCAGACAAACACACTTGGCCTTTTATAATATAGGATATGTCCTTAATTACTAATTGGTCAAACTACTTCCACCTGTAGACTACAATTCTACTTCTGTTAGGGATCGATAGAGAGTGCACAATGTCTCCCCCCAGTGGGCAATGAATCAAGACGTTAAAAATACACATAAAACATTTTCAAATAGAAATTTTGTACCAATAAACTGGGACAATAGATGGTATAATGATGCTACTATAAACTCACTTATAACAAATGTATTCCTGAATGTATATGTTTAAAAACAAGCCCTTACATTTTCTTAGTTTATGTCCAATGTTACCTTCAAGTGAAGTCAAAAAGACATCATAGACATAATAGTAAGTTAAAATAATATTTAGAAAATTAAATAAATAAAAAAAATAAAACAGAGAAAGAAAATAATTACAATACTTATATATATATATCACTATTATGTGTAGAAGTCCAATCACATAAGCATTAAAAGGGACATTAAACACTAAATAAATGCTAGCTAGAATGATGCATTCAAAGAAAATATTAGTCTGAGAATAACGTAGATGTATTTTTTAAAGTTTCATTAGCTGTTTAAATAGTGACAAAATAAGTGTAAAGTTGTAAAGATTTTTCATTGTCTGTCCGACATGATACGCTGTAGCGTATCATGTTCGACAGACATTGCTGAATGCCAACAGCATACACTGTCAGCATTTAACATTGCACAAGCAGTTCTGGCCGCTAGCAGGAGGTGTCAATCAAGCCGATCGTATAGGATCGCGCGGATTGCAGACCGCAGCCTCAAAGGCAGCAGAGCAGTTATAGAGCACCGCTGCGTCATAACTGCTGTTTCCGGCGAGCTTGTTTCAATATACAATTTATCATTTTATATTACCATCTCAAAGTGTTTAATGTCCCTTTAAGAAGACTAATATACAATTTATATATATATATATGTGTGTGTGTGTATATATATATATATATATATATATATATATATATATATATATATATATATATATATATATATATATATATATATATATATATAAGGAATAATTTAGAAAACCTTTATAGTCTCACAAACTTATCAGTCTTATCAAGTATATACATTTATTTACTAAATAAAAAAATCTAAAAAAATGAATTTATTTGCAAATGTCAACATACGATCAACATTATATTATTCCAGCATACCAGCATACAGATATTTATTAATCTCTTTACACTTGTGACTTTATATACTGCATAGCATTTCTAAGAAGAAATTTCAAATATGTTTCTTTCACAGTTGTACAGATTCACATCCCATGTTTCCTAGTATTTAATGTAAATATCCAATAAAGTTTTTTTTTTGCAAAGCTGAACTAGCCTGGTATCCCACGTCTTTCTGTTTGCGATCTGATCAATGACTAGAGAGAAAGACTTTGGGTATGATTGATAATGTCTGGTGCTATTGTACGAATGTCCACTACTAATAATATGTGTTCCCTAATTCTGTCTTTAAGGGGCATTTTAGTTTTTTTCAGTAATTACAGGTGACAAAATATATGGCTACCCGACTGTTTCTGGTTAAATTATAGTTTATATTTGCAACAGTTATATGGGCAGTTCCCATAAGGGAAATCCCCATTTCCGTGTAAACATGGTGTGGGACTCCGACTGTCTTTAGCTTCAAAATTTTTAGACAATATAAATACTTTTCTGTTTGCTTTCCTAGCTATAAATGTGCAGCCTTCATCCAGTGTAGTTGACAGTTTACATTTTCTATACAGGTTTGATAAAGTTTTCTTAATATTAATGTTTCAAAACTGATTAAATTGTTTAGTGTTTACCACCTTCTACTTGGGTATTTTTAAAGGGACACTGAATTAAACTTTCAGGATTCAGACAGAGTATGCAGTTTTAAGAGAATTTCCAAGTTACTTCCATTATCAAATTGTGCGCAGTCTTCTTATAATCACACCTAAAGGGACATGAAACCCAAAAATTTTCTTTCATGATTCCAATCGAGAATGCAATTTTAAACAACATTCCAATTTACTTCTATTTTATAATTTGCTTAATTTATCAGACATCCTTTGTTCAAGAAATAGCAATGCACACGGGTGAGCCAATCACATGAGGCATCTACGTGCAGCCACCAATAAGCAGCTACTGAGCCTATTTATATATGCATTTCAACAAAGGATATCAAGAGAATGAAGCAAATTAGACAATAGACGTAAATTGGAAAGTTGTTTAAAATGGCATGCTCTTTCTAAAAAAATGAAAGAAAAAATATTGAGTTTTAGCTCCTACTGAGCATGTGCAAAAACTCACCCTATAAGCCTGTGATTAGCTGATTGCTGTCACATGGTACAGGGACCAGCAAATTTTTAAAAATGTATCAGAAAATATCTATTACTCATTTACTTTTAGTATATCCTGGTTATCATTAAGGTAAACTATAGACACTTCAATTTGTCTATCTTCATTCTGTTTCCAAATGATCAGTAGATCATCTACTGTAATAAGCTATATATTTAAGATCATTAAATCAGAAAATATGCTACAGGCTTCAAGCCAAGAAACATAGTGAAAGACATACTGTATGTAGTGGAATATGAAAACCCCCAATTGAAAGAGGATATCCAGATTTGTTTCAATCTTGGGGCCTACTTAAGACTCCCTAGGATCAAACTACTCCTGCATGAAATGACAGATTCAGTTTCCTGTTTATCCCATATGAACCACTCCACACTTCATTTGGATCACCTACTTCTGCCATAGTAACAGAACAGGAAAGCTGTTGACTAATGACGTTAGAACACTGGTTTTCAATCCTGTTTTTCATAGTCAATTCATGTTTTCATGCTTGCGTGCAGTGTAAACCTAGGTATCTTTGGTGCAATATTTCCTCCCCCTGCTCAGTTCCTCCTTTGCATGAGTTGTGGTTGGCACTAGAAATTAGAACAAGCTGAAATTGTTGTAAAGAGGAAGGGGTTTGTACGGTGTATACTGACAGTATGTACAGCATACCAACTAGGATGATGTTGTTTAGAAAACTGCCTTTTGGGAACATAGTTTTGTTTCAATATCATCCTAAGGGAATCCTGAGAGCTAGATTACAATGGGCGCGCAATTTGATTTTTCCCCCTCGCACGCTAGCTGCCCTCAAAGTAAACTTTTAACATGGGCAGGTTAGCGCAAGTTTTACAAATTGAAAGTAAAAAGTTAGTGCAAGACTGAAACCCGATTCAGGACTTTGGATATCGTGACTTACTCAACTTCTTCTCCCCACAGACTTTAATAGAGCGCGCTTTAATTTAAAAAAAAATGTAACTCTTATCGTTCGTGTGCTAACCCACTGCACTAAACCTGAAGGTAGTTATGCATATTTTATATTCCAATGTTCTTCACATAGAAGAAAATGTTCTTTTTCTTTTTAAATATATATTTCTTTATATATCTGATGATTTTTTCTATACCTATATATCCATAAAAATATATAAAGGTATGAATATACACGTATATAGAAATATCTATTTAGAAATAGAAAGAGAATTTTCTTCTAAGTGAATATTTACAGTAAAAACACAATAAAAATATTAAAATTGATAAAAAAATATTTTTCATGTTTAAATGCATTTGAGTGGAAAGTGTATACATATATATGTGTGTATATATCTTGTGCATTGGTAACATTGTATATGAGGTATTTCTGGGGAAAAGCAAACGGGGATTCTTGCCTAGATGTGCTAATTTCCTATGCAAATATTTACATTGATTTAATTTTGAGACATGGAGGATTTTAATTTCAGTTTTTTTATCCCCCCCCCATAATTTTAATGAATTTTGGTTTAACCTTGAAAATAGCTTTATCAATGCAGCAACCAGAAATCTATCTCCTACTGATGAGTTCCAAATAGAACGAAACAGGCTGTCTAGTGAGTGGTAGTGAGTGATTTCTGATTTGCTACAATAATCCTGTTAAAAGGATAGCTGTGTTAAAACAGTATTTTTGAAGCAAAAAAACCTGAGAATTTGCATATCAAATTTGTATAACTTACCCAGAATTCTCTTGTGCATTGGTAACATTGTATATGAGGTATTTCTGGGGAAAAGCAAGCGGGGATTCTTGCCTAGATGTGCTAATTTCCTATGCAAATATTTACATTGATTTATATATATATATATATATATATATATATATATATATATATATATATATATATATATATATTTATATATGTGTGTGTGTGTGTACGTATGTATATACACATAAATATAAATGTATTTACTGTGTGTGTATATATATATATATATATATATATATATATATATATATATATACACAGTATATATATATATATATATATATATATATATATATATATATATGAATTCAGTTAAGTGCACACTCACTCCATTCCAAACAACTTGAGGGTGCTTGAGTGGATATTATTTCAAATAAATACAATGGACCCAGCACTCTTCATCTGTGTATTTATTAGTAATGTTTTCGGGGGAACAACCTTCCCCTTCCTATGTACACACACACATTTAGACTATATATATACACACGTTATAGCCCTTCTCAGTCAAATACTATATATCTTTTAACCCTAATAAAAAAAAGTATTAATATTTATATGTAATATTTTTTATCAGAAAGTGTATATATGAGTGTAATACTTTAGTTTAATGTATTTATGTTGTGCTTGGTGCAATTTTTTTTTAACCCTTCATTTTTACGCTAGGTCTTCAGGCACGTTATAATTCGTTATAAATATGCGCATAAGTGAGCGCAGTCGCAATATTGCTTATTGCGACCCTCGCTAACTTTAGAGGACCACGTGTAATCTAGCCTAGAGTGTTCAGGAGTCTGCAACTTTTTTTTTTTTTTCAATTTCTAATTGGTTTTGGGGGTTTGGTGCTGGGTTTTTGTGAGTAGCTATTGATTTGAATGGAGTCTAAGGAGCCGATTTACCTTGATTCCAACTTGTTTATTCAACACAGGAATATCTAACAGTTATAGGTCACTAAAGTGTGCAGCCAAAGGCTAACAGGAGCTAAAACGCTCACAATTTCAGAATGAAATTGCAGGAAAAGGGGATAAAATAAACAATAAAAGTATATTGCAGAGGTTTTGTTTCAATATACAATTTATCATTTTATATTACCATCTCAAAGTGTTTAATGTCCCTTTAAGAAGACTAATATACAGTATATATATATAAGGAATAATTTAGAAAACCTTTATAGTCTTACAAACTTATCAGTCTTATCAAGTAAATACATTTATTTACTAAATAAAATATCTAAAAAAGTGAATTTATTTGCAAATGTTTCTGAGACTGTCAACATACGATCAACATTATATTATTCCAGCATACCAGCATACAGATATTTATTAATCTCTTTACACTTGTGACTTTATATACTGCATAGCATTACTAAGAAGAAATTTCAAATATGTTTCTTTCACAGTTGTACAGATTCACATCCCATGTTTCCTAGTATTTAATGTAAATATCCAATAAAGTTTTTTTTTTTTTTTTTGCAAAGCTGAACTAGCCTGGTATCCCACGTCTTTCTGTTTGTGATCTGATCAATGACTAGAGAGAAAGACTTTGGGTATGATTGATAATGTCTGGTGCTATTGTTCGAATGTCCACTACTAATAATATGTGTTCCCAAATTCTCGGCTAGATTAGGAGTCTTGCGTTAGCCTTAAAAAGCAGCATTGAGAGGTCCCAACGCTGCTTTTTAACGCCCACTGGTATTACGAGTCTTGAAATGACAGGCTCAGCGCTCACTTTTTTGGCCAGACTCGAAAATACCGCAAATCCACTTACGTAAATTGCGTATACTATTTTTTCAATGGGACTTGCATAGCGCCGGTATTACGAGTCTTCCAAAAAGTGAGCGGTACAGCCTCTCCTGTCAAGACTGGTACCGCATTTAAAAGTCAGTAGTTAAGAGTTTTATGGGCTAACGCTGTAGCATAAAACTCTTAACTAAAGTGCTAAAAAGTACACTAACACCCACGATAAAAAATATATTAACCCCTAAACCGCCGCACTCCCGCATTGCAAACACTAGTTAAATATTATTAACCTCTAATCTGCCGTCCCTAACATCGCCGCCACCTTCCTACATTTATTAACCCCTAATCTGCCACCCCCCAACGTCGCTGCCACTATATTAAATGTATTAACCCCTAAATCTAAGTCTAACCCTAACCCTAACCCCCCCTAACTTAAATATAATTTAAATAAATCTAAATAAAATAACTACAATTAACTAAATAATTCCTATTTAAAACTAAATACTTACCTATAAAATAAACCCTAAGATAGCTACAATATAACTAATAGTTACATTGTAGCTAGCTTACGATTTATTTTTATTTTACAGGCAACTTTGTATTTATTTTAACTAGGTAGAATAGTTATTAAATAGTTATTAACTATTTAATAGCTACCTAGTTACAATAAAGTCAAATTTACCTGTAAAATAAAACCTAACCTAAGTTACAATTACACCTAACACTACACTATAATTAAATAAATTCCCTAAACTAAATACAATTATCTAAAGTACGAAAAAAAACAAACACTAAATTACAGAAAATAATAAAATAATTACAAGTTTTTTAAACTAATTACACCTAATTTAATCCCCCTAATAAAATAAAAAAGCCCCCCCCCCCCAAAAAAAAGCCCTACCCTATACTAAATTACAAATAGCCCTTAAAAGGGCCTTTTGCGGGGCATTGCCCCAAAGTAATCAGCTCTTTTACCTGTAAAAAAAGTACAATACCCCCCAACATTAAAACCCACCATCCACACACCCAACCCTACTCTAAAACCCACCCAATACCCCCTTAATAAAACCTAACACTAACCCCTTGAAGATCACCCTACCTTGAGAAGTCTTCACCCAACCGGGCCGAAGTCCTCAACGAAGCCGGGCGAAGTGGTCCTCCAGACGGGCGGAAGTCTTCATCGAAGCCGGGCAGAAGAGGTCCTCCAGATGGGCAGAAGTCTTCATCCAAGCCGGGCAGAAGAGGTCCTCCAGATGGGCAGAAGTCTTCATCCAGGCGGCATCTTCTATCTATTTCCATCCGGCACGGAGCGGCTCCATCTTCAAGACATCTGACGCGGAGCATCCTCTTCAAATGACGTCCAACTGAAAAATGAAGGTTCCTTTAAATTACGTCATCCAAAATGGCGTCCCTTCAATTCCGATTGGCTGATAGAATTCTATCAGCCAATCGGAATTAAGGTAGAAAAAAATCCTAATGTCTGATGCAATCAGCTAATAGGATTGAAGGTCAATCCTATTGGCTGATCCAATCAGCCAATAGGATTGAGCTGGCATTCTATTGGCTGATTGGATCAGCCAATAGAATGCAAGCTCAATCCTATTGGCTGATTGCATTAGCCAATTGGATTTTTTCTACCTTAATTCCGATTGGCTGATAGAATTCTATCAGCCAATCGGAATTGAAGGGACGCCATCTTGGATGACGTTATTAAAAGGAACCTTCATTCTTCAGTTGGACGTTGTTTGAAGAGGATGCTCCGCGTCGGATGTCTTGAAGATGCAGCCGCTCCGTGCCGGATGGATGAAGATAGAAGATGCCGCCCATCTGGAGGACCTCTTCTACCCGGCTTGGATGAAGACTTCTGCCCTTCTGGAGGACCACTTCGCCCGGCTTCGTTGAGGACTTCGACTCGGTTGGGTGAAGAATTCTCAAGGTAGGGTGATCTTCAAGGGGTTAGTGTTAGGTTTTATTAAGGGGGTATTGGGTGGGTTTTAGAGTAGGGTTGGGTGTGTGGGTGGTGGATTTTAATGTTGGGGGGGTATTGTACTTTTTTTACAGGTAAAAGAGCTGATTACTTTGGGGCAATGCCCCGCAAAAGGCCCTTTTATGGGCTATTTGTAATTTAGTATAGGGTAGGGCTTTTTATTATTTTGGGGGGCTTTTTTATTTTATTAGGGGGATTAGATTAGGTGTAATTAGTTTTAAAAAATTGTAATTATTTTATTATTTTCTGTAATTTAGTGTTTGTTTTTGTACTTTAGCTAATTTTATTTAATTGTATTTAATTTAGGGAATTAATTTAATTATAGTGTAGTGTTAGGTGTAATTGTAACTTAGGTTAGGTTTTATTTTACAGGTAAATTTGTATTTATTGTAACTAGGTAGCTATTAAATAGTTAATAACTATTTAATAACTATTCTACCTAGTTAAAATAAATACAAAGTTGCCTGTAAAATAAAAATAAACCCTAAGCTAGCTACAATGCTACAATGTAACTGTTATTTATATTGTAGCTAGCTTAGGGTTTATTTTATAGGTAAGTATTTAGTTTTAAATAGGAATAATTTAGTTAACTGTAGTAATTTTATTTAGATTTATTTAAATTATATTTAAGTTAGGGGGGGTTAGGGTTAGACTTAGGTTTAGGGGTTAAGAACTTTAATATAGTGGCGGCAACGTTGGGGGCGGCAGATTAGGGGTTAATAAGTGTAGGTAGGTTGTGGCGACATTGGGGGTGGCAGATTAGGGATTAATAAATATAATGTAGGTGTTGGCGATGTTGGGGGCAGCAGATTAGGGGTTAATACATATAATGTAGGTGGCGGCGATGTCCGGAGCGGAAGATTAGGGTTAATAATAAAATTTAGGTGTCGGAGATGTCGGGGGCGGCAGATTAGGGGTTAATAAGTGTAAGATTAGGGGTGTTTAGACTCGGGGTTCATGTTAGGGTGTTAGGTGTAGACATAAAATGTATTTCCCCATAGGAATCAATGGGGCTGCGTTAGGAGCTTTACGCTACTTTTTTGCAGGTGTTAGGTTTTTTTCAGCCGGCTCTCCCCCATTGATTCCTATGGGGAAATCATGCACGAGCACCTTTTACCAACTCACCGCTAACAAAAGCAATGCTGGTATTGAGGTGAGATGTGGAGCTAAAGTTTGCTCTTCGCTCACTTTTTTGCGGTTACCGCCGGGTTTGTAAACACCCGTAATACCAGCGTTGTCTGTAGATGATCGGTGAGGGAAAACTGCTCATTAACACCGCACACCATTACCGACAAAACTTGTAATCTAGGCGTCTGTCTTTGAGGGGCATTTTAGTTTTTTTCAGTAATTGCAGGTGATAAAATATATGGCTACCCGACTGTTTCTGGTTAAATTATAGTTTATACTTGCAACAGTTATATGGGCAGTTCCCATAAGGGAAATCCCCATTTCCGTGTAAACATGGTGTGGGACTCCGACTGTCTTTAGCTCAAAAAGTTTAGACAATATAAATCCTTTTCTGCTTGCTTTCCTAGCTATAAATGTGCAGCCTTCATCCAGTGTAGTTGACAGTTTACATTTTCTATACAGGTTTGATAAAGTTTTCTTAATGTTTCAAAACTGATTAAATTGTTTAGTGTTTACCACCTTCTACTTAGGTATTTTTAAAGGGACACTGAATTAAACTTTCAGGATTCAGACAGAGTATGCAGTTTTAAGAGAATTTCCAAGTTACTTCCATTATCAAATTGTGCGCAGTCTTTTTATATTCACACTTAAAGGGACATGAAACCCAAACATTTTCTTTCATGATTCCGATAGAGAACACAATTTTAAACAACATTCCAATTAACTTCTATTTTATAATTTGCTTAATTTATCAGACATCCTTTGTTCAAGAAATAGCAATGCACACGGGTGAGCCAATCACATGAGGCATCTACGTGCAGCCACCAATCAGCAGCTACTGAGCCTATTTATATATGCTTTTCAACAAAGGATATCAAGAGAATGAAGCAAATTAGACAATAGACGTAAATTGGAAAGTTGTTTAAAATTGCATGCTCTTTCTAAAAAATGAAAGAAAAAAATTGGGTTTTAGCTCCTACTGAGCATGTGCAAAAACTCACCCTGTATAAGCCTGTGATTAGCTGATTGCTGTCACATGGTACAGGGACCAGCACATTTTTAAAAATGTATCAGAAAATATCTAATTCTCATTTACTTTTAGCATGTCCTGGTTATCATTAAGGTAAACTATAGACACTTCAATTTGTCTATCTTCATTCTGTTTCCATAACTGCTGTTTCCGGCGAGCTTAAAGGCTCGAGCGGAAACAGGGGCATCAGGGGCTTTTCGGCCCTTGATAAATCTGCCCTAATAGTCTCTATAAAACAATGAGAGCTGCCATGTTGTAACTTAGGTTACCTTCTCTGATGTGATCAAGTAGGGACAGTTATAAATAGGTCACTAAAGTGTGCAGCCAATGGCTAACAGGAGCTAAAACGCTCACAATTTCAGAATGAAATTGCAGGAAAAGGGGATAAAATAAACAATAAAAGTATATTGCAGAGGTTTTGTTTCAATATACAATTTATCATTTTATATTACCATCTCAAAGTGTTTAATGTCCCTTTAAGAAGACTAATATACAATATATATATATATGTGTGTGTGTGTATATATATATATATATATATATATATATATATATATATATATATATATATATATATATATATAAATATAAGGAATAATTTAGAAAACCTTTATAGTCTCACAAACTTATCAGTCTTATCAAGTATATACATTTATTTACTAAATAAAAAAATCTAAAAAAATGAATTTATTTGCAAATGTCAACATACGATCAACATTATATTATTTCAGCATACCAGCATACAGATATTTATTAATCTCTTTACACTTGTGACTTTATATACTGCATAGCATTTCTAAGAAGAAATTTCAAATATGTTTCTTTCACAGTTGTACAGATTCACATCCCATGTTTCCTAGTATTTAATGTAAATATCCAATAAAGTTTTTTTTTGCAAAGCTGAACTAGCCTGGTATCCCACGTCTTTCTGTTTGTGATCTGATCAATGACTAGAGAGATCACAATGGGTATGATTGATAATGTCTGGTGCTATTGTACGAATGTCCACTACTAATAATATGTGTTCCCTAATTCTGTCTTTAAGGGGCATTTTAGTTTTTTTCAGTAATTACAGGTGACAAAATATATGGCTACCCGACTATTTCTGGTTAAATTATAGTTTATATTTGCAACAGTTATATGGGCAGTTCCCATAAGGGAAATCCCCATTTCCGTGTAAACATGGTGTGGGACTCCGACTGTCTTTAGCTTCAAACATTTTTAGACAATATAAATCATTTTCTGTTTGCTTTCCTAGCTATAAATGTGCAGCCTTCATCCAGTGTAGTTGACAGTTTACATTTTCTATACAGGTTTGATAAAGTTTTCTTAATGTTACAAAACTGATTAAATTGTTTAGTGTTTACCACCTTCTACTTAGGTATTTTTAAAGGGACACTATATTAAACTTTCAGGATTCAGACAGAGTATGCAGTTTTAAGAGAATTTCCAAGTTACTTCCATTATCAAATTGTGTGCAGTGTTTTTATATTCACACTTAAAGGGACATGAAACCCAAAAATTTTCTTTCATGATTCCAATCGAGAACAGAATTTTAAACAACATTCCAATTTACTTCTATTTTATAATTTTCTTAATTTATCAGACATCCTTTGTTCAAGAAATAGCAATGCACATGGGTGAGCCAATCACATGAGGCATCTACGTGCAGCCACCAATCAGCAGCTACTGAGCCTATTTTTATATGTGTTTCAACAAAGGATATCAAGAGAATGAAGCAAATTAGACAATAGACGTAAATTGGAAAGTTGTTTAAAATGGCATGCTCTTTCTAAAAAATGAAAGAAAAAAATTGGGTTTTAGCTCCTACTGAGCATGTGCAAAAACTCACCCTATAAGCCTGTGATTAGCTGATTGCTGTCACATGATACAGGGACCAGCAAATGTTTAAAAATGTATCAGAAAATATCTATTACTCATTTACTTTTAGTATATCCTGGTTATCATTAAGGTAAACTATAGACACTTCAATTTGTCTATCGTCATTCTGTTTCCAAATGATCAGTAGATCATCTACTGTAATTAACTATATATTTAAGATCATTAAATCAGAAAATATGCTACAGGCTTCAAGCCAAGAAACATAGTGAAAGACATACTGTATGTAGTGGAATATGAAAACCCCCAATTGAAAGAGGATATCCAGATTTGTTTCAATCTTGGGGCCTACTTAAGACTCCCTAGAATCAAACTACTCCTGCATGAAATGACAGATTCAGTTTCCTGTTTATCCCATGCATGGACCACTCCACACTTCATTTGGATCACCTACTTCTGCCATAGAAACAGAACAGGAAAGCTGTTGACTAATGACGTTAGAGCACTGGTTTTCAATCCTGTTTTTCATAGTCAATTCATGTTTTCATGCTTGCGTGCAGTGTAAACCTAGGTATCTTTGGTGCAATATTCCCTCCCCTGCTCAGTTCCTCCTTTGCATGAGTTGTGGTTGGCACTAGAAATTAAAACAAGCTGAAATTGGTGTAAAGAGGAAGGGGTTTGTACGGTGTATACTGACAGTATGTACAGAATACCAACTAGGATGATGTTGTTTAAAAAACTGCCTTTTGGGAACATAGTTTTGTTTCCTCAATATGATCCTAAGGGAATCCTGAGAGCTAGATTACAATGGGCGCGCAATTTGATTTTTTCCCCTCGCACGCTAGCTGCCCTCAAAGTAAACTTTTAACTTGGGCAGGTTAGCGCAAGTTTTACAAATTGAAAGTAAAAAGTTAGTTTTTCTTTTTAAATATATATTTCTTTATATATCTGATGTTTTTTTCTATACCTATATATCCATAAAAATATATAAAGGTATGAATATACACGTATATAGAAATATCTATTTAGAAATACAAAGAGAATTTTCTTCTAAGTGAATATTTACAGTAAAAACACAATAAAAATATTAAAATTGATAAAAAAATATTTTTCATGTTTAAATGCATTTGAGTGGAAAGTGTATACATATATATGTGTGTGTATATATCTTGTGCATTGGTAACATTGTATATGAGGTATTTCTGGGGAAAAGCAAACGGGGATTCTTGCCTAGATGTGCTAATTTCCTATGCAAATATTTACATTGATTTCATTTTGAGACATGGAGGATTTTAATTTCAGTTTTTTATCTCCCCCCCATAATTTTAATGAATTTTGGTTTAACCTTGAAAATAGCTTTATCAATACAGCAACCAGAAATCTATCTCCTACTGATGAGTTCCAAATAGAACGAAACAGGCTGTCTAGTGAGTGATTTCTGATTTGCTGCAATAATCCTGTTAAAAGGATAGCTGTGTTAAAACAGTATTTTTGAAGCAAAAAAACCTGAGAATTTGCATATCTAATTTGTATAACTTACCCAGAATTCTCTTGTGCATTGGTAACATTGTATATGAGGTATTTCTGGGGAAAAGCAAGCGGGGATTCTTGCCTAGATGTGCTAATTTCCTATGCAAATATTTACATTGATTTATATATATATATATATATATATATATATATATATATATATATATATATATATATATATATATATATATGTGTGTGTGTGTGTGTGTGTACATATGTATATACACATGAATATAAATGTATTTACTGTATATATATATATATATATATATATATATATATATATATATATATATATATATATATATATATATATATATATATATAAATTCAGTTAAGTGCACTCTCACTCCATTCCAAACAACTTGAGGGTGCTTGAGCGGATATTATTTCAAATAAATACAATGGACCCAGCACTCTTCATCTGTGTATTTATTAGTAATGTTTCGGGGGAACAACCTTCCCCTTCCTATTTATATACACACACACATTTAGACTTATATATATATATATATATATATATATATATATATATATATACACACATTATAGCCCTTCCCAGTCAAATACTATATATCTTTTAACCCTAATAAAAAAAAGTATTAATATTTATATGTAATATTTTTTATCAGAAAGTGTATATATGAGTGTAATACTTTAGTTTAATGTATTTATGTTGTGCTTGGTGCAATTTTTTTTTAAGCCTTCATTTTTACGCTAGGTCTTCAGGCACGTTATAATTCCTTATAAATATGCGCATAAGTGAGCGCAGTCGCGATATTGCTTATTGCGACCCTCGCTAACTTTAGAGGACCACGTGTAATCTAGCCTAGAGTGTTCAGGAGTCTGCAACTTTTTTTTTTTTCAATTTCTATGTGGTTTTGGGGGTTTGGTGCTGGGTTTTTGTGAGTAGCTATTGATTTGAATGGAGTCTAAGGGGCCAATTTACCTTGTTTCCGGTGAGCCTGAAGAGTCTAAAGACCGCTGCTCCATAACTTGTCAGCCTGCTCTGAAGCTGCAGACAGAATTCAACCCAATCGAATACGATCGGATTGATTGACACCCCCTGCTAAATCTGCAGGGGCAGCATTGCACCAGCAGTTCACAAGAACTGCTGGTGCAATGATAAATATCTAACGTAAGCAGCGCAGGTATTGAGGTGCGATGTGAAGCAAAATTTTGCTCTTCGCTCACTTCTTTGCGGTTACCGCCGGGTTTGTAAAAACCTGTAATACCAGCTCTGTCTGTAAGTGAGTGGTGAGCATAAACTGCTCAATAGCACCGCACAGCCTCTAACGCAAAAAAAAAAGTGATACTAACAGGAAAGGCAATTGAGTCCAGGGGCTCTATTACTCATTGGTTTTTAAGGACAACTATGAAAGGAAAAGTGGTTTATTCAACACAGGAATATCTAACAGTTATAGGTCACTAAAGTGTGCAGCCAAAGGCTAACAGGAGCTAAAACGCTCACAATTTCAGAATGAAATTGCAGGAAAAGGGGATAAAATAAACAATAAAAGTATATTGCAGAGGTTTGTTTCAATATACAATTTATCATTTTATATTACCATCTCAAAGTGTTTAATGTCCCTTTAAGAAGACTAATATACAGTATATATATATAAGGAATAATTTAGAAAACCTTTATAGTCTTACAAACTTATCAGTCTTGTCAAGTAAATACATTTATTTACTAAATAAAATATCTAAAAAAGTGAATTTATTTGCAAATGTTTCTGAGACTGTCAACATACGATCAACATTACAGGGAGTGCAGAATTATTAGGCAAATGAGTATTTTGACCACATCATCCTCTTTATGCATGTTGTCTTACTCCAAGCTGTATAGGCTCGAAAGCCTACTACCAATTAAGCATATTAGGTGATGTGCATCTCTGTAATGAGAAGGGGTGTGGTCTAATGACATCAACACCCTATATCAGGTGTGCATAATTATTAGGCAACTTCCTTTCCTTTGGCAAAATGGGTCAAAAGAAGGACTTGACAGGCTCAGAAAAGTCAAAAATAGTGAGATATCTTGCAGAGGGATGCAGCACTCTTAAAATTGCAAAGCTTCTGAAGCGTGATCATCGAACAATCAAGCGTTTCATTCAAAATAGTCAACAGGGTCGCAAGAAGCGTGTGGAAAAACCAAGGCGCAAAATAACTGCCCATGAACTGAGAAAAGTCAAGCGTGCAGCTGCCAAGATGCCACTTGCCACCAGTTTGGCCATATTTCAGAGCTGCAACATCACTGGAGTGCCCAAAAGCACAAGGTGTGCAATACTCAGAGACATGGCCAAGGTAAGAAAGGCTGAAAGACGACCACCACTGAACAAGACACACAAGCTGAAACGTCAAGACTGGGCCAAGAAATATCTAAAGACTGATTTTTCTAAGGTTTTATGGACTGATGAAATGAGAGTGAGTCTTGATGGGCCAGATGGATGGGCCCGTGGCTGGATTGGTAAAGGGCAGAGAGCTCCAGTCCGACTCAGACGCCAGCAAGGTGGAGGTGGAGTACTGGTTTGGGCTGGTATCATCAAAGATGAGCTTGTGGGGCCTTTTCGGGTTGAGGATGGAGTCAAGCTCAACTCCCAGTCCTACTGCCAGTTTCTGGAAGACACCTTCTTCAAGCAGTGGTACAGGAAGAAGTCTGCATCCTTCAAGAAAAACATAATTTTCATGCAGGACAATGCTCCATCACACGTGTCCAAGTACTCCACAGCGTGGCTGGCAAGAAAGGGTATAAAAGAAGAAAATCTAATGACATGGCCTCCTTGTTCATCTGATCTGAACCCCATTGAGAACCTGTGGTCCATCATCAAATGTGAGATTTACAAGGAGGGAAAACAGTACACCTCTCTAAACAGTGTCTGGGAGGCTGTGGTTGCTGCTGCACGCAATGTTGATGGTGAACAGATCAAAACACTGACAGAATCCATGGATGGCAGGCTTTTGAGTGTCCTTGCAAAGAAAGGTGGCTATATTGGTCACTGATTTGTTTTTGTTTTGTTTTTGAATGTCAGAAATGTATATTTGTGAATGTTGAGATGTTATATTGGTTTCACTGGTAAAAATAAATAATTGAAATGGGTATATATTTGTTTTTTGTTAAGTTGCCTAATAATTATGCACAGTAATAGTCACCTGCACACACAGATATCCCCCTAAAATAGCTATAACTACAAACAAACTAAAAACTACTTCCAAAACTATTCAGCTTTGATATTAATGAGTTTTTTGGGTTCATTGATAACATGGTTGTTGTTCAGTAATAAAATTAATCCTCAAAAATACAACTTGCCTAATAATTCTGCACTCACTGTATATTATTCCAGCATACCAGCATACAGATATTTATTAATCTCTTTACACTTGTGACTTTATATACTGCATAGCATTACTAAGAAGAAATTTCAAATATGTTTCTTTCACAGTTGTACAGATTCACATCCCATGTTTCCTAGTATTTAATGTAAATATCCAATAAAGTTTTTTTGTTTTTTTTTGCAAAGCTGAACTAGCCTGGTATCCCACGTCTTTCTGTTTGTGATCTGATCAATGACTAGAGAGAAAGACTTTGGGTATGATTGATAATGTCTGGTGCTATTGTTCGAATGTCCACTACTAATAATATGTGTTCCCTAATTCTCGGCTAGATTAGGAGTCTTGCGTTAGCCTTAAAAGGCAGCATTGAGAGGTCCCAACGCTGCTTTTTAACGCCCACTGGTATTACGAGTCTTGAAATGACAGGCTCAGCGCTCACTTTTTTGGCCAGACTCGAAAATACCGCAAATCCACTTACGTCAATTGCGTATACTATTTTTTCAATGGGACTTGCATAGCGCCGGTATTACGAGTCTTCCAAAAAGTGAGCGGTACAGCCTCTCCTGTCAAGACTGGTACCGCATTTAAAAGTCAGTAGTTAAGAGTTTTATGGGCTAACGCTGTAGCATAAAACTCTTAACTAAAGTGCTAAAAAGTACACTAACACCCACGATAAAAAATATATTAAACCCTAAACCGCCGCACTCCCGCATTGCAAACACTAGTTAAATATTATTAACCTCTAATCTGCCGTCCCTAACATCGCCGCCACCTTCCTACATTTATTAACCCCTAATCTGCCACCCCCCAACGTCGCTGCAACTATATTAAATGTATTAACCCCTAAATCTAAGTCTAACCCTAACCCTAACCCCCCCTAACTTAAATATAATTTAAATAAATCTAAATAAAATAACTACAATTAACTAAATAATTCCTATTTAAAACTAAATACTTACCTATAAAAAAAACCTAAGATAGCTACAATATAACTAATAGTTACATTGTAGCTAGCTTACGATTTATTTTTATTTTACAGGCAACTTTGTATTTATTTTAACTAGGTAGAATAGTTATTAAATAGTTATTAACTATTTAATAGCTACCTAGTTAAAATAAAGTCAAATTTACCTGTAAAATAAAACCTAACCTAAGTTACAATTACACCTAACACTACACTATAATTAAATAAATTCCCTAAACTAAATACAATTAAATACAATTATCTAAAGTACGGAAAAACCCCCCACTAAATTACAGAAAATAATAAAATAATTACAAGTTTTTTAAACTAATTACACCTAATCTAATCCCCCTAATAAAATAAAAAAGCCCCCCCCCCAAAAAAAAGCCCTACCCTATACTAAATTACAAATAGCCCTTAAAAGGGCCTTTTGCGGGGCATTGCCCCAAAGTAATCAGCTCTTTTACCTGTAAAAAAAGTACAATACCCCCCAATATTAAAACCCACCACCCACACACCCAACCCTACTCTAAAACCCACCAAATACCCCCTTAATAAAACCTAACACTAACCCCTTGAAGATCACCCTACCTTGAGAAGTCTTCACCCAACCGGGCCGAAGTCCTCAACGAAGCCGGGCGAAGTGGTCCTCCAGACGGGCGGAAGTCTTCATCCAAGCCGGGCAGAAGAGGTCCTCCAGATGGGCAGAAGTCTTCATCCAAGCCGGGCAGAAGAGGTCCTCCAGATGGGCAGAAGTCTTCATCCAGGCGGCATCTTCTATCTATATCCATCCGGCACGGAGCGGCTCCATCTTCAAGACATCCGACGCGGAGCATCCTCTTCAAATGACGTCCAACTGAAAAATGAAGGTTCCTTTAAATTACGTCATCCAAAATGGCGTCCCTTCAATTCCGATTGGCTGATAGAATTCTATCAGCCAATCGGAATTAAGGTAGAAAAAATCCTAATGTCTGATGCAATCAGCTAATAGGACTGAAGGTCAATCCTATTGGCTGATTGCATTAGCCAATTGGATTTTTTCTACCTTAATTCCGATTGGCTGATAGAATTCTATCAGCCAATCGGAATTGAAGGGACGCTATCTTGGATGACGTTATTTAAAGGAATCTTCATTCTTCAGTTGGACGTTGTTTGAAGAGGATGCTCCGCGTCGGATGTCTTGAAGATGGAGCCGCTCCGCGCCGGATGGATGAAGATAGAAGATGCCGCCTGGATGAAGACTTCTGCCCATCTGGAGGACCTCTTCTGCCCGGCTTGGATGAAGACTTCTGCCCTTCTGGAGGACCACTTCGCCCGGCTTCGTTGAGGACTTCGACCCGGTTGGGTGAAGAATTCTCAAGGTAGGGTGATCTTCAAGGGGTTAGTGTTAGGTTTTATTAAGGGGGTATTGGGTGGGTTTTAGAGTAGGGTTGGGTGTGTGGGTGGTGGATTTTAATGTTGGGGGGGTATTGTACTTTTTTTACAGGTAAAAGAGCTGATTACTTTGGGGCAATGCCCCGCAAAAGGCCCTTTTATGGGCTATTTGTAATTTAGTATAGGGTAGGGCTTTTTATTATTTTGGGGGGCTTTTTTATTTTATTAGGGGGATTAGATTAGGTGTAATTAGTTTTAAAAACTTGCAATTATTTTATTATTTTCTGTAATTTAGTGTTTGTTATTTTCCGTACTTTAGATAATTTTATTTAATTGTAGTTAATTTAGGGAATTAATTTAATTGTAGTGTAGTGTTAGATGTTATTGTAACTTAGGTTAGGTTTTATTTTACAGGTAAATTTGTATTTATTGTAACTAGGTAGCTATTAAATAGTTAATAACTATTTAATAACTATTCTACCTAGTTAAAATAAATACAAAGTTGCCTGTAAAATAAAAATAAACCCTAAGCTAGCTACAATGCTACAATGTAACTGTTATTTATATTGTAGCTAGCTTAGGGTTTATTTAATAGGTAAGTATTTAGTTTTAAATAGGAATAATTTAGTTAACTGTAGTAATTTTATTTAGATTTATTTAAATTATATTTAAGTTAGGGGGGGTTAGGGTTAGACTTAGGTTTAGGGGTTAAGAACTTTAATATAGTGGCGGCGACGTTGGGGGCGGCAGATTAGGGGTTAATAAGTGTAGGTAGGTTGTGGCGACATTGGGGGTGGCAGATTAGGGATTAATAAACATAATGTAGGTGTTGGCGATGTTGGGGGCAGCAGATTAGGGGTTAATACATATAATGTAGGTGGCGGCGATGTCCGGAGCGGAAGATTAGGGTTAATAATAAAATTTAGGTGTCGGAGATGTCGGGGGCGGCAGATTAGGGGTTAATAAGTGTAAGATTAGGGGTGTTTAGACTCGGGGTTCATGTTAGGGTGTTAGGTGTAGACATAAAATGTATTTCCCCATAGGAATCAATGGGGCTGCGTTAGGAGCTTTACGCTACTTTTTTGCAGGTGTTAGGTTTTTTTCAGCCGGCTCTCCCCCATTGATTCCTATGGGGAAATCGTGCACGAGCACGTTTTACCAACTCACCGCTAACAAAAGCAACGCTGGTATTGAGGTGAGATGTGGAGCTAAAGTTTGCTCTTCGCTCACTTTTTTGCGGTTAACGCCGGGTTTGTAAACACCCGTAATACCAGCGTTGTCTGTAGATGATCGGTGAGGGAAAACTGCTCATTAACACCGCACACCATTACCGACAAAACTTGTAATCTAGGCGTCTGTCTTTGAGGGGCATTTTAGTTTTTTTCAGTAATTACAGGTGACAAAATATATGGCTACCCGACTGTTTCTGGTTAAATTATAGTTTATACTTGCAACAGTTATATGGGCAGTTCCCATAAGGGAAATCCCCATTTCCGTGTAAACATGGTGTGGGACTCCGACTGTCTTTAGCTCAAAAAGTTTAGACAATATAAATCCTTTTCTGCTTGCTTTCCTAGCTATAAATGTGCAGCCTTCATCCAGTGTAGTTGACAGTTTACATTTTCTATACAGGTTTGATAAAGTTTTCTTAATGTTTCAAAACTGATTAAATTGTTTAGTGTTTACCACCTTCTACTTAGGTATTTTTAAAGGGACACTGAATTAAACTTTCAGGATTCAGACAGAGTATGCAGTTTTAAGAGAATTTCCAAGTTACTTCCATTATCAAATTGTGCGCAGTCTATTTATATTCACACTTAAAGGGACATGAAACCCAAACATTTTCTTTCATGATTCCGATAGAGAACACAATTTTAAACAACATTCCAATTAACTTCTATTTTATAATTTGCTTAATTTATCAGACATCCTTTGTTCAAGAAATAGCAATGCACACGGGTGAGCCAATCACATGAGGCATCTACGTGCAGCCACCAATCAGCAGCTACTGAGCCTATTTATATATGCTTTTCAACAAAGGATATCAAGAGAATGAAGCAAATTAGACAATAGACGTAAATTGGAAAGTTGTTTAAAATTGCATGCTCTTTCTAAAAAATGAAAGAAAAAAATTGGGTTTTAGCTCCTACTGAGCATGTGCAAAAACTCACCCTGTATAAGCCTGTGATTAGCTGATTGCTGTCACATGGTACAGGGACCAGCACATTTTTAAAAATGTATCAGAAAATATCTAATTCTCATTTACTTTTAGTATATCCTGGTTATCATTAAGGTAAACTATAGACACTTCAATTTGTCTATCTTCATTCTGTTTCCAAATGATCAGTAGAACATCTACTGTAATAAATTATCGGCTAGATTTAGAGTTTTGTCGTTAACGACCCGCGTAGCTAACGCTGGCTTTTTTTCCCCCGCACCTTTTAAATACCGCTGGTATTTAGAGTTCACAGAAGGGCTGTGTTAGGCTCCAAAAAGGGAGCGTATAGCATATTTACCGCCATTGCAACTCTCAATACCAGCGGTACTTACGGACGCGGCCAGCTTCAAAAACGTGCTTGTGCACAATTCCCCCATAGAAAACAATGGGGCAGTTTGAGCTGAAAAAAAACCTAACACCTGCAAAAAAGCAGCGTTCAGCTCTTAACGCAGCCCCATTGTTTCCTATGGGGAAACAGTTTCTAAGTCTGCACCTAACACTCTAACATGTACCCCGAGTCTAAACACCCCTAGCCTTACACTTATTAACGTTTCTATCAGCCAATTGGAATGAAGGTAGGAAAAATCTGATTGGCTGATGGAATCAGCCAATCAGATTCAAGTTCAATCTGATTGGCTGATCCAATCAGCCAATCAGATTGAGCTTGCATTCTATTGGCTGATCGGAACAGCCAATAGAATGCGAGCTCAATCGGATTGGCTGATTCAATCAGCCAATCAGATTTTCCCTACCTTAATTCCGATTGGCTGATAGAATCCTATCAGCCAATCGGAATTCGAGGGACGCCATCTTGGATGACGTCATTTAAAGGAACCTTCATTCAGACTTAGGACGTCGGAAGAAGAGGATGGATTTCATGTAATTAATTTATTGATAGTGTAGTGTTAGATTTAATTGTAGGTATTTTATTTAATTAATTTATTGATAGTGTAGTGTTAGGTTTAATTGTAACTTAGGTTAGGATTTATTTTACAGGTAATTTTGTAATTATTTTAACTAGGTAGCTATTAAATAGTTCTTAACTATTTAATAGCTATTGTACCTGGTTAAAATAAATACAAAGTTGCATGTAAAATAAATATAAATCCTAAAATAGCTGCGATGTGGGGGGACCTCGGTTTAGGGGTACATAGGTAGTTTATGGGTGTTAGTGTACTTTAGAGCACAGTAGTTAAGAGCTTTATGAACCGGCGTTAGCCCATAAAGTTCTTAACTCCTGACTTTTTTCTGCGGCTGGAGTTTTGTCGTTAGATTTCTAACGCTCACTTCAGCCAAGACTCTAAATACCGGCTTTAGAAAGATCCCATTGAAAAGATAAAATACGCAAATGGCGTAGGGGGATCTGCGGTAAGGAAAAGTCGTGGCTGCAAAGTGAGCGTTAGACCCTTACCTACAAGACTCTAAATACCAGCGGTAGCCCAAAACCAGCGTTAGGAGCCTCTAACGCTGGTTTTGACGGCTAACGCCAAACTCTAAATCTAGCCGTATATATTTAAGATCATTAAATCAGAAAATATGCTACAGGCTTCAAGCCAAGAAACATAGTGAAAGACATACTGTATGTAGTGGAATATGAAAACCCCCAATTGAAAGAGGATATCCAGATTTGTTTCAATCTTGGGACCTACTTAAGACTCCCTAGAATCAAACTACTCCTGCATGAAATGACAGATTCAGTTTCCTGTTTATCCCATGCATGAACCACTCCACACTTCATTTGGATCACCTACTTCTGCCATAGTAACAGAACAGGAAAGCTGTTGACTAATGACGTTAGAACACTGGTTTTCAATCCTGTCCTCGGGCCTCCCAAACCGGACAGGTTTTCAGGATTACCTTGGATGAGACCAGGTAGAAAAACAATATTTACTAATCAGCTGATTGTTTCACCTGTGCTCCAGTTCAGATATCCTCATAATCTGGCCTGTTATGGAGGTCTGAGGACAGGTTTGAAAATCGTTGCGTTAGAGCAAGATCAAAAACATGCATCCTCACTCACATATTAGCTGCTATCTCAGCAGATACGGCAAAACCGATAATACAATTGATGAGTTATTCACAAGCAGGTTTAGCAGGATTAAAAGCTCCAAAGTACAAACACATAGTGGTGCTCTCACCTCTTTTGTGTGGTTGCTCAAGTTTCATCCTTACGCTCACAGGACAAAAAGGCAACATACAAAGAAAATAGAATTCACTCCAATGAAGGTAAATCCATATTTTATTCCATCTTCCATTACAATAGCAGCATATTAAACAAAAACACAGCCACATTTCAGGGAAACTAGACCCTTTCTTAAAGGGATATGAAACACATTTTTTCTTTCATGATTCAAATAGAGAATCCAATTTTAAAAACGTTTCCAATGTACTAGTTATCAAATTTGTGTCATTCTCATGTTATTTTTTGTTGAAGAGATATCTAGATAGGTAGGTAGTGTGCACATCTGAAGCACTACATGACAGGAAATAGTGCTGCCATCTAGTGCCTTGCTAATGGATAACGTTCTTGCAAAACTGCTGCCCTATGGTGCTATAGACTCGTGCACAATCATGAATTTGAAGTGGTTTACAATTGTATGTTCTATGACACAGAAAAATGTGGGGTTTTATGTCCCTTTTAGCTGTATACATTCTTCATGCTTATATCACACTACGCATATCCCCATTATACATAAGAATACAGAATTAGTTAGGGTGTTTGCAGTGGGGTTGGACCGCGCATATGGTTTAGAAGTAAGGAACAGTGTGTTGTGGTTAAAGTTAATAGGAGCGGCTATGGGTTGCAGTTTGGGTCCATAGTCAAGAGAATAGGGCTACAGTTGGGTAAAAGCAGTGGGACAGGGTTGCTTGAAATGTACATTTTGGGGCAGGGTCAGCAGAGGAAAGCGTTCATTGCAATAGGTAGGTAGCATTTAGGGGTAGTTGGCTGAAGAAACACTGAAATATAGGTACCACCAACTGGGATCAGAAACACTGAAATATAGGTACCACCAACTGGGATCAGAAACACTGTAATATAGGTACCACCAACTGGGATCAGAAACACTGTAATATAGGTACCACCAACTGGGATCAGAAACACTGTAATATAGGTACCACCAACTGGGATCAGAAACACTGTAATATAGGTACCACCAACTGGGATCAGAAACACTGTAATATAGGTACCACCAACTGGGATCAGAAACACTGTAATATAGGTACCAACAACTGGGATCAGAAACACTGTAATATAGGTACCACCAACTGGGATCAGAAACACTGTAATATAGGTACCACCAACTGGGATCAGAAACACTGTAATATAGGTACCACCAACTGGGATCAGAAACACTCATATTGCTGGTCACAGTAACCAGATGCAAGACCTGCATATAGCACTATTACTAAACAATAGCACTTTTTTTTTTTCATAGTCAATTCATGTTTTCATGCTTGCGTGCAGTGTAAACCTAGGTATCTTTGGTGCAATATTTCCTCCCCCTGCTCAGTTCCTCCTTTGCATGAGTTGTGGTTGGCACTAGAAATTAAAACAAGCTGAAATTGGTGTAAAGAGGAAGGGGTTTGTACGGTGTATACTGACAGTATGTACAGAATACCAACTAGGATGATGCTGTTTAGAAAACTGCCCTTTGGGAACATAGCTTTGTTTCCTCAATATCATCCTAAGGGAATCCTGAGAGCTAGATTACAATGGGCGCGCAATTTGATTTTTTCCCCTTGCACGCTAGCTGCCCTCAAAGTAAACTTTTAACGTGGGCAGGTTAGCGCAAGTTTTACAAATTGAAAGTAAAAAGTTAGTGCACGACTGAAACCCAATTCAGGACTTTGGATATCGTGACTTACTCAACTTCTTCTCCCCACAGACTTTAATAGAGCGCGCTTTAAAAAACAAAAAAAATGTAACTTTTATCGTTCGAGCGCTAACCCACTGCACTAAACCTGAAGGTAGTTATGCATATTTTATATTCCAATGTTCTTCACATAGAAGAAAATGTTCTTTTTCTTTTAAATATATATTTCTTTATGTATCTGATGTTTTTTCTATACCTATATATCCATAAAAATATATAAAGGTATGAATATACACGTATATAGAAATATCTATTTAGAAATAGTGAATATTTACAGTAAAAACACAATAAAAATATTAAAATTGATTAAAAAATATTATTCATGTTTAAATGCATTTGAGTGGAACGTGTATACATATATATATATATGTGTGTATATATATATATATATACATATATATATGTGTGTGTGTTAGTGATGTCGCAAACCTAAAAATTTGCGTTCGCGAACGGCGGACACGAACTTCCGCAACTGTTTGTGAACGGGCGAACCGGGCGAACCGCCATAGACTTCAATAGGCAGGCGAATTTTAAAACCCACAGGGACTCTTTCTGGCCACAATAGTGATGGAAAAGTTGTTTCAAGGGGACTAACAAATGGACTGTGGCATGCCGGAGGGGGATCCATGGCAAAACTCCCATGGAAAATTACATAGTTGATGCAGAGTCTGGTTTTAAGCCATAAAGGCCATAAATCACCTAACATTGCTAAATTGTTTGGAATAACGTGCTTTAAAACATCAGGTATGATGTTGTATCGATCAGGTAGTGTAAGGGTTACGCCCGCTTCACAGTGACAGACCAAACTCCCCGTTTAAAGGTACAGTCTACACCAGAATTTTTATTGTTTTAAAAGATAGATAATCCCTTTATTAACCATTTCCCAGTTTTGCATAACTAACACATTTATAATAATATACTTTTATATATTTAGATATGAGTGGTGGCACTGGGCAAGTGGGCCTGGCACACACGCTGGCAGGCAGGCAACTGCAATTAGATTACACAAGCAGACTGATGTTTCACAGTCAAAAAAGTTTTTTTTTTAAATTTACACTACTGTTACACCAGATATGAGTGGTAGCACTGGGCAAGTGGGCACAGTATACGCTGTGAGCCTGGCACACACGCCCGGCAGGCAGGCAACTGCAATTAGATTACACTAGCAGACTGATGTTTCACAGTCAAAAAAGTTTTTTTTTTTAAATTTACACTACTGTTACACCAGATATGAGTGGTGGCACTGGGCAAGTGGGCCTGGCACACACGCTGGCAGGCAGGCAACTGCAATTAGATTACACAAGCAGACTGATGTTTCACAGTCAAAAAAGGTTTTTTTTTTAAATTTACACTACTGTTACACCAGATATGAGTAATGGCACTGGGCAAGTGGGCCTGGCACACACGCTGGCAGGCAGGCAACTGCAATTAGATTACACAAGCAGACTGATGTTTCACAGTCAAAAAAGTTTTTTTTTTTTAAATTTACACTACTGTTACACCAGATATGAGTAATGGCACTGGGCAAGTGGGCCTGGCACACACGCTGGCAGGCAGGCAACTGCAATTAGATTACACTAGCAGACTGATGTTTCACAGTCAAAAAAGTTTTTTTTTTTAAATTTACACAACTGTTACAACAGATATGAGTGGTGGTACTGGGCAAGTGGGCCTGGCAGGCAGGCAACTGCAATTAGATTACACAGGGAAAAAAAAAACAGACTGATGTTCTAGCCCTAAAAAGGGCTTTTTGGGGTGCTGTCCTTACAGCAGAAATCAGATGAGTCCTTCAGGACTGTAGTGGACACTGAATACACTAGCCTAGCTATCAATTTCCCTATTAAATCAGCAGCAGCTACACTGTCCCTCCTCTCACTAAGAAAGCAGCCTCCGAATGAATCTAAAAGGGCTGCTGTCCAGGAGCTGGGAGGGTCTGGGAGGGAGGGTCTGCGGCTGATTGGCTGGAATGTGTCTGCAGACTGTGAGATACAGGGTCAAAGTTTACTCAATGATGACGAATAGGGGGCGGATAGAACATCGCATATGTTCGCCCGCCGTTGCGCACGCAAACAAGCTATGTTCGCTGGGAACTATTCGCCGGTGAACAATTTGAGACATCACTAGTGTGTGTGTACGTATGTATATACACATAAATAGAAATTTATATACTGTATATATATATATAAATATATATATATATATATATATATATATATATATATATATATATATATATATATATATATGAATTCAGTTAAGTGCACTCTCACTTCATACCAAACAACTTGAGGGTACTTGAGTGGATATTATTTCAAATAAATACAATGGACCCAGCACTCTTCATCGGTGTATTTATTAGTAATGTTTCGGGGGAACAAACTTCCCCTTCCTATGTATATACACACACACATTTAGACTTATATATATATATATATATATATATATATATATATATATATATATATATATATATATATATATATATATATATACACATTATAGCCCTTCCCAGTCATATACTATATACCTTTTAACCTTAATAAAAAAAAGTATTAATATTTATATGTAATATTTTTTATCAGAAAGTGTATATATGAGTGTAATACTTTGGTTTAATGTATTTATGTAGTGCAATTTTTTTTTAACCCTTCATTTTTACGCTAGGTCTTCAGGCACGTTATAATTTGTTGAGCGCAAAAGTTTACTTTCAACTTCTAATATGCGCATAAGTGAGTGCAGTTGCGATATTGCTTATTGCGACCCTCGCTAACTTTAGAGGACCACGTGTAATCTAGCCTAGAGTGTTCAGGAGTCTGCAACTTTTTTTTTTTCAATTTCTATGTGGTTTTGGGCGTTTGGTGCTGGGTTTTTGTGAGTAGCTATTGATTTGAATGGAGTCTAAGGAGCCGATTTACCTTGTTTCCGGCGAGCAGAAAGAGTCTAAAGATCGCTGCTCCATAACTTGTCAGCCTGCTCTGAGGCCGTGGACAGAAATCAACCCAATCGAATATGATCGGGTTGATTGACACCCCCTGCTAAATCTGCAGGGGGCGGCATTGCACCAGCAGTTCACAAGAACTGCTGGTGCAATGATAAATGTCGACAGCATATGCTGTCGGCATTTATCGATGTGCAGCGGACATGATACGCTACATTGTATCATGTCTGCTGGCACTATGTTAAATATACCCCTAAGTAATATCATTGTTATTTGAATTCCTAAGTGAGTCTACCCAGACAAATTTGTTGTCTAGGAAAAAGGTGAGTCTGTTTGTGAAAGGCTAGGATTTACCAGTGGAAAAAATAAAGGGGATTTTCAGTCATGAAGTATAAAATACTTCATGCTAAGAGTTCCATTATTTGACTGAAGCGTTTGCCGTGCTGATTAACTCAGGCAGCCCACGGCAGAATGCTATTTTGCTGTGAGGTGACGTTTCCACCTCTTAGCCAATAGCCGTGCGGGCCAGCTGGCATTATTCCGGATAGCTATCACGCTATTGGCTAAGATCACCTCAGTGAGAAAATAGTGTTCTGCCGTGGGCTGCCTGAGGCGCTCAGTACGGCAAACTCTGCAGACAAATAAAGGAACTTTCAGCATGAAGTATTTTATACTTCATGACTGAAAGTCCCCTTTATTTGCTGCACTGGTAAATCCTAGCATTTAAAAAAAACTAGGATTTACTATTACTTTAAATATTCATATTCTAACAGGGTAAATTGTTCTGAAAATCTGTATAACTGGAGTCTGCAACTTTTAATTAGCACTGTGCCACATTATAACTATAAAATGACGTGACGTGCCTGCATCATTTCTTTGAATCAGATCTAATAAAAATGCATATTATTACAATGATGCAAATAATTATAATAATTGAAAATAGACATCACATCAGATCAGATTTTATTTGACAGTCCCGTACCTACCTCTACCTACCTCTACCTACCTCTATTAAACACATACACAGACTAAAACTCAGCTCAGATCCCTGGTCCTGCAGCCCCTCTATTAGTCACATACACACACTACAACTCAGCTCAGACCCCAGGTCCTGCAGCCCCTCTATTAGTCACATACACACACTAAAACTCAGCTCAGACCCCAGGTCCTTCAGCCCCTCTATTAATCACATACACAGACTTAAACTCACCTCAGACCCCTGGTTCTGCAGTCCCTCTATTAGTCACATACACAGACTAAAACTCACATCAGACCCCTGGTCCTGCAGCCCCTCTATTAGTCACATACACAGACTAAAACTCACATCAGACCCCTGGTCCTGCAGCCCCTCTATTAGTCACATACACAGACTAAAACTCATCTCAGACCCCTGGTCCTGCAGCCCCTCTATTAGTCACATACACAGACTAAAACTCACCTCAGACCCCTGGTCCTGCAGCCCCTCTATTAGTCACATACACAGACTAAAACTCACATCAGACCCCTGGTCCTGCAGCCCCTCTATTAGTCACATACACAGACTAAAACTCACATCAGACCCCTGGTCCAGCAGCCCCTCTATTAGTCACATACAAAGACTAAAACTCATCTCAGACCCCTGGTCCTGCAGCCCCTCTATTAGTCACATACACAGACTAAAACTAAGCTCAGACCCCTTGTCCGGCAGCCCCTCTATTAGTCATATACACAGACTAAAACTAAGCTCAGACCCCTTGTCCTGCAGCCCCTCTATTAGTCACATACACAGACTAAAACTAAGCTCAGACCCCTTGTCCTGCAGCCCCTCTATTAGTCACATACACAGACTAAAACTAAGCTCAGACCCCTGGTCCTGCAGCCCCTCTATCAGTCACATACACAGACTAAAACTCAGCTCAGACCTCTGGTCCTGCAGCCCCTCTATAAGTCGCATACACAGACTAAAACTCAGCTCAGACCCCTGGTCCTGCTGCCCCTCTATTAGTCACATACACAGACTAAAACTCATCTCAGACCCCTGGTCCTGAAGTCCCTCTATTAGTCACATACACAGACTAAAACTCACCTCAGACCCCTGGTCCTGCAGCCCCTCTATTAGTCACATACAAAGACTAAAATTCACCTCAGACCCCTGGTCCTGCAGCCCCTCTATTAGTCACATACACAGACTAAAACTCACCTCAGACACCTGGTCCTGTAGCCCCTCTATTAGTCACATACACAGACTAAAACTCATCTCAGAACCCTGGTCCTGCAGCCCCTCTATTAGTCACATACACAGACTAAAACTCACCTCAGACCCCTGGTCCTGCAGCCCCTCTATTAGTCACATACACAGACTAAAACTCATCTCAGACCCCTGGTCCTGCAGCCCCTCTATTAGTCACATACACAGACTAAAATTAAGCTCAGACCACTTGTCCGACAGCCCCTCTATTAGTCACATACACAGATTAAAACTCATCTCAGAACCCTGGTCCTGCAGCCCCTCTATTAGTCACATACACAGACTAAAACTCACCTCAGACCCCTGGTCCTGCAGCCCCTCTATTAGTCACATACACAGACTAAAACTCATCTCAGAACCCTGGTCCTGCAGCCCCTCTATTAGTCACATACACAGACTAAAACTCACCTCAGACCCCTGGTCCTGCAGCCCCTCTATTAGTCACATACACAGACTAAAACTCATCTCAGACCCCTGGTCCTGCAGCCCTTCTATTAGTCACATACACAGACTAAAATTAAGCTCAGACCACTTGTCCGGCAGCCCCTCTATTAGTCATATACACAGACTAAAACTAAGCTCAGACCCCTTGTCCTGCAGCCCCTCTATTAGTCACATACACAGACTAAAACTAAGCTCAGACCCCTTGTCCTGCAGCCCCTCTATTAGTCACATACACAGACTAAAACTAAGCTCAGATCCCTGGTCCTGCAGTCCCTCTATTAGTCACATACACAGACTAAAACTCAGCTCAGACCCCTGGTCCTGCTGCCCCTCTATTAGTCACATACACAGACTAAAACTCAGCTCAGACCCCTGGTCCTGAAGCCCCTCTATTAGTCACATACACAGACTAAAACTCATCTCAGACCCCTGGTCCTGCAGCCCCTCTATTAGTCACATACACAGACTAAAACTCATCTCAGACCCCTGGTCCTGCAGCCCCTCTATTAGTCACATACACAGACTAAAACTCATCTCAGACCCCTGGTCCTGCAGCCCCTCTATTAGTCACATACACAGACTAAAACTCATCTCAGACCCCTGGTCCTGCAGTCCCTCTATTAGTCACATACACAGACTAAAACTCACCTCAGACACCTGGTCCTGCAGCCCCTCTATTAGTCACATACACAGACTAAAACTCACCTCAGACACCTGGTACTGCAGCCCCTCTATTAGTCACATACACAGACTAAAACTCATCTCAGAACCCTGGTCCTGCAGCCCCTCTATTAGTCACATACACAGACTAAAACTCAGCTCAGACCCCTGGTCCTGCAGCCCCTCTATTAGTCACATACACAGACTAAAACTCATCTCAGACCCCTGGTCCTGCAGCCCCTCTATTAGTCACATACACAGACTAAAACTAAGCTCAGACCCCTTGTCCGGCAGCCCCTCTATTAGTTATATACACAGACTAAAACTAAGCTCAGACCCCTTGTCCTGCAGCCCCTCTATTAGTCACATACACAGACTAAAACTAAGCTCAGACCCCTTGTCCTGCAGCCCCTCTATTAGTCACATACACAGACTAAAACTAAGCTCAGACCCCTGGTCCTGCAGCCCCTCTATCAGTCACATACACAGACTAAAACTCAGCTCAGACCCCTGGTCCTGCAGTCCCGCTATTAGTCACATACACAGACTAAAACTCAGCTCAGACCCCTGGTCCTGCTGCCCCTCTATTAGTCACATACACAGACTAAAACTCATCTCAGACCCCTGGTCCTGCAGCCCCTCTATTAGTAACATACACAGACTAAAACTCATCTCAGACCCCTGGTCCTGAAGTCCCTCTATTAGTCACATACACAGACTACAACTCACCTCAGACTTCTGGTCCTGCAGTCCCTCAATTAGTCACATACACAGACTAAAACTCACCTCAGACCCCTGGTCCTGCAGCCCCTCTACTAGTCACATACATAGACTAAAACTCACCTCAGACCCCTGTTCCTGCAGCCCTCTATTAGTCACACACAGAGACTAAAACTCACCTCAGACATCTGGTCCTGCAGCCCCTCTATTTGTCACATACACAGAGTAAAACTCATCTCAGACCCCTGGTCCTGCAGCCCCTCTATTAGTCACATACACAGACTAAAACTAAGCTCAGACCCCTTGTCCGGCAGCCCCTCTATTAGTCACATACACAGACTAAAACTCACCTCAGACCCCTGGTCCTGAAGCCCCTCTATTAGTCACATACACAGACTAAAACTCATCTCAGACCCCTGGTCCTGAAGCCCCTCTATTAGTCACATACACAGACTAAAACTCAGCTCAGACCCCTGGTCCTGAAGCCCCTCTATTAGTCACATACACAGACTAAAACTCATCTCAGACCCCTGGTTCTGCAGCCCCTCTATTAGTCACATACACAGACGAAAACTCATCTCAGACCCCTTGTCCTGCAGCCCCTCTATTAGTCACATACACAGACTAAAACTCACCTCAGACCCCTGGTCCTGCAGCCCCTCTATTAGTCACATACACAGACTAAAACTCAGCTCAGACCCCTGGTCCTGCAGCCCCTCTATTAGTCACATACACAGACTAAAACTCACCTCAGACCCCTGGTCCTGCAGCCCCTCTATTAGTCACATACACAGACTAAAACTCACCTCAGACACCTGGTCCTGCAGCCCCTCTATTAGTCACATACACAGACTAAAACTCACCTCAGACACCTGGTCCTGCAGCCCCTCTATTAGTCACATACACAGACTAAAACTCATCTCAGAACCCTGGTCCTGCAGCCCCTCTATTAGTCACATACACAGACTAAAACTCACCTCAGACCCCTGGTCCTGCAGCCCCTCTATTAGTCACATACACAGACTAAAACTAAGCTCAGACCCCTTGTCCGGCAGCCCCTCTATTAGTTATATACACAGACTAAAACTAAGCTCAGACCCCTTGTCCTGCAGCCCCTCTATTAGTCACATACACAGACTAAAACTAAGCTCAGACCCCTTGTCCTGCAGCCCCTCTATTAGTCACATACACAGACCAAAACTAAGCTCAGACCCCTGGTCCTGCAGCCCCTCTATCAGTCAGATACACAGACTAAAACTCAGCTCAGACCCCTTGTCCGGCAGCCCCTCTATTAGTTATATACACAGACTAAAACTAAGCTCAGACCCCTTGTCCTGCAGCCCCTCTATTAGTCACATACACAGACTAAAACTCATCTCAGACCCCTGGTCCTGCAGCCCCTCTATTAGTCACATACACAGACTAAAACTAAGCTCAGACCCCTTGTCCGGCAGCCCCTCTATTAGTTATATACACAGACTAAAACTAAGCTCAGACCCCTTGTCCTGCAGCCCCTCTATTAGTCACATACACAGACTAAAACTAAGCTCAGACCCCTTGTCCTGCAGCCCCTCTATTAGTCACATACACAGACTAAAACTAAGCTCAGACCCCTGGTCCTGCAGCCCCTCTATCAGTCACATACACAGACTAAAACTCAGCTCAGACCCCTGGTCCTGCAGTCCCGCTATTAGTCACATACACAGACTAAAACTCAGCTCAGACCCCTGGTCCTGCTGCCCCTCTATTAGTCACATACACAGACTAAAACTCATCTCAGACCCCTGGTCCTGCAGCCCCTCTATTAGTAACATACACAGACTAAAACTCACCTCAGACCCCTGGTCCTGCAGCCCCTCTATTAGTCACATACACAGACTAAAACTCACCTCAGACACCTGGTCCTGCAGCCCCTCTATTAGTCACATACACAGACTAAAACTCACCTCAGACACCTGGTCCTGCAGCCCCTCTATTAGTCACATACACAGACTAAAACTCATCTCAGAACCCTGGTCCTGCAGCCCCTCTATTAGTCACATACACAGACTAAAACTCACCTCAGACCCCTGGTCCTGCAGCCCCTCTATTAGTCACATACACAGACTAAAACTAAGCTCAGACCCCTTGTCCTGCAGCCCCTCTATTAGTTATATACACAGACTAAAACTAAGCTCAGACCCCTTGTCCTGCAGCCCCTCTATTAGTCACATACACAGACTAAAACTAAGCTCAGACCCCTTGTCCTGCAGCCCCTCTATTAGTCACATACACAGACCAAAACTAAGCTCAGACCCCTGGTCCTGCAGCCCCTCTATCAGTCAGATACACAGACTAAAACTCAGCTCAGACCCCTTGTCCGGCAGCCCCTCTATTAGTTATATACACAGACTAAAACTAAGCTCAGACCCCTTGTCCTGCAGCCCCTCTATTAGTCACATACACAGACTAAAACTAAGCTCAGACCCCTTGTCCTGCAGCCCCTCTATTAGTCACATACACAGACTAAAACTAAGCTCAGACCCCTGGTCCTGCAGCCCCTCTATCAGTCACATACACAGACTAAAACTCAGCTCAGACCCCTGGTCCTGCAGTCCCGCTATTAGTCACATACACAGACTAAAACTCAGCTCAGACCCCTGGTCCTGCTGCCCCTCTATTAGTCACATACACAGAGTAAAACTCATCTCAGACCCCTGGTCCTGCAGCCCCTCTATTAGTCACATACACAGACTAAAACTCATCTCAGACCCCTGGTCCTGAAGTCCCTCTATTAGTCACATACACAGACTAAAACTCATCTCAGACCCCTGGTCCTGAAGTCCCTCTATTAGTCACATACACAGACTAAAACTCACCTCAGACCCCTGGTCCTGCAGCCCCTCTATTAGTCACATACACAGACTAAAACTCACCTCAGACCCCTGGTCCTGCAGCCCCTCTATTAGTCACATACACAGACTAAAACTCACCTCAGACACCTGGTCCTGCAGCCCCTCTATAAGTCACATACACAGACTAAAACTCATCTCAGAACTCTGGTCCTGCAGCCCCTCTATTAGTCACATACACAGACTAAAACTCACCTCAGACCCCTGGTCCTGCAGCCCCTCTATTAGTCACATACACAGACTAAAACTCATCTCAGACCCCTGGTCCTGCAGCCCCTCTATTAGTCACATACACAGACTAAAACTAAGCTCACACCCCTTGTCCGGCAGCCCCTCTATTAGTCATATACACAGACTAAAACTAAGCTCAGACCCCTTGTCCTGCAGCCCCTCTATTAGTCACATACACAGACTAAAACTAAGCTCAGACCCCTTGTCCTGCAGCCCCTCTATTAGTCACATTCACAGACTAAAACTAAGCTCAGACCCCTGGTCCTGCAGCCCCTCTATCAGTCGCATACACAGACTAAAACTCAGCTCAGACCCCTGGTCCTGCAGTCTCTATTAGTCACATACACAGACTAAAACTCAGCTCAGACCCCTGGTCCTGCTGCCCCTCTATTAGTCACATACACAGACTAAAACTCAGCTCAGACCCCTGGTCCTGAAGCCCCTCTATTAGTCACATACACAGACTAAAACTCATCTCAGACCCCTGGTTCTGCAGCCCCTCTATTAGTCACATACACAGACTAAAACTAATCTCAGACCCCTGGTCCTGCAGTCCCTCTATTAGTCACATACACAGACTAAAACTCACCTCAGACATCTGGTCCTGCAGCCCCTCTATTAGTCACATACACAGACTAAAACTCATCTCAGACCCCTGGTCCTGAAGCCCCTCTATAAGTCACATACACAGACTAAAACTCACCTCAGACCCCTGGTCCTGCAGCACCTCTATGAGTCACATACACAAACTAAAACTAAGCTCAGACCCCTTGTCCTGCAGCCCCTCTATTAGTCACATACACAGGCTAAAACTAAGCTCAGACCCCTTGTCCTGCAGACCCTCTATTAGTCACATACACAGACTAAAATTCAGCTCAGAACCCTGGTCCTGCAGCCCCTCTATTAGTCACATACACAGACTAAAACTCATCTCAGACCCCTGGTCCTGAAGCCCATCTATTAGTCATATACATAGACTAAAACTCAGCTCAGACCCTTGGTCCTGCAGCCCCTCTATTAGTCACATACACAGACTAAAACTAAGCTCAGACCCATTGTCCTGCAGCCCCTCTATTAGTCACATACACAGACTAAAACTAAGCTCAGACCCCTTGTCCTGCACCCATTCTACCAGCCACAAATCCATACCAGAACCATGTTTAGGCCTCTGGACCTTCATCCCCAATCATTGGATATCACGAATGAGCGAATGCATTTGCCCAATAGACTACAATATAGAGCATAGAAGAAAATAAACCTAACACTTATCGCTTGCGCTAATATGCGCAATATGGATATTTTACATTCCTATGTTTTTCACATACAAACAATTTGCCATATTTATTATTAAATATATAGTTCCATATGTATATCTGACAATGTTAATGTAAGATAGATATCTATACCTATATAGCTATGGGTATAGATATATAGGTAAATACATATATATATATATATATATATATATATATATATATATATATATATATATATATATATATATATATATATATATGTATATATATATAGAATTAAGTAGAATGTTACCATTCAGTGTCAGTGAGTGGAAACAGGCGTTACTCAAGTAAATGCGCTAGTCAGAGGTATGAAAATCTCATAGAGCAGCTATGAAGGTACAAATATTGTATGATAGACTAAGTCTATACAATATAGGAAAAATAGGAGTCAAAGGGTAAACAGCGCTTATGGAGATTCTTAAAAACTGAATAATATTAAAATCTCGGCAGTGTTGGTGGGTAAAGAAAACAAAAAAAAAAAAAAAAAAAAGGGAAGAGAAGTATATGAATATACGTATATATATTAGAGTCTTTGATAGGATATTGGAATCCTAGTGTAATGAAGGCGTAATAGATACCCTTACCAAAAGTTACCTCAATCCTATGAGGTAAGTTTGCCGCATTGGAGGATGTATCTAGTGGTTGAATGAATCCTGGATGTTCTGGTCTGTATAAAATCGCTGCCTCTTGGAGTAGAATGGGATGTGGGTCCCCTTTGTGCTGGTTTCTTTAGGAAACTTCCTGTATTTATTGCCTCCAATAATATTTCCAAGCACGCCACTCACAAATTTCCCTTTTCCGACTCCGAGTCGGAAAAGGGAAATTTGTGAGTGGCGTGCTTGGAAATATTTTATGCACACAGTACTAGGAAGGAAGGAAATATCTTTGTGTACCACAGACGTGAGTTTTGTATCTGCTGACACAACTCTAAGGAAAATGAAGAAAAAATAAGAAAAGAAAAAAGAAATAAGTACCCTGTAACCACGTCACCTGCTCTGACATCCTATCTGGACAAGAAAGTTCATACCAAGACAAGAAAACCAAGCTCCAAGAGGCAATAAATACAGGAAGTTTCCTAAAGAAACCAGCACAAAGGGGACCCACATCCCATTCTACTCCAAGAGGCAGCGATTTTATACAGACCAGAACATCCAGGATTCATTCAACCACTAGATACATCCTCCAATGCGGCAAACTTACCTCATAGGATTGAGGTAACTTTTGGTAAGGGTATCTATTACGCCTTCATTACACTAGGATTCCAATATCCTATCAAAGACTCTAATATATATACGTATATTCATATACTTCTCTTCCCTTTTTTTTTTTTTTTTTTTTTTTTTTTTTTTTTGTTTTCTTTACCCACCAACACTGCCGAGATTTTAATATTATTCAGTTTTTAAGAATCTCCATAAGCGCTGTTTACCCTTTGACTCCTATGTATATATATATATATATATATATATATATATATAGAAATATGCATTTACAATAAAAATAACATATTCCTGTAAGTGAAGATCATTGGAATGTGAAATATGTACAAAAACACAGTAATACACATTATTATGGAATTATTATTTAGACACATACAAATATATATTAAAGCCCTTTACATTCAAATACATGGCAATATATACCATATACTTTTTAACCCTTATAAATATTTTTTATGAATATTTATGTCTAATAGTTATCAGACAGTGTTTATATGAGTGTAACATTTTATTCTATTTATGTTGTGTTTTGGTGCAACTTTTATTTTAACTCACTACCCTTTACACTAGGTTTTCAGTTGCGCTAACCCAATGAGAATAGATTGCAAAAGCTAGTGTGCCACTTGTAATCTAGCTCTTAATAACATAAATATGAAGAAAATTACACAGACATAAACACACAATGGGCTAATTACTAGTGGAGAGCTATGTTGCGCTTGCACGTTAACTTTGCTAGAAGGAGGCTTTTTGTGCAAGTTGAGGTGCGCTCGTATTACAAATTGAAAGTAAAATGTTTGTGCACAAGCAAAAATCCAACTCAAGCAAAGAGTTTAACTTCAATGGAGCACGAAAACTGCTAAAAAATAAACTAACACCAATACTCATGCGTTAACCCAATCGCATTTATTCAAGTGCGCCAAACCCAACATAAATTATGAATATTTTACATTCCAGTGGTCTTCACAAAGAAGAATATGTTCTATTTATTCTTAAAGGGACATGAAGCCCAAATTTTTTCTTTGATAATTTAGAAAGAACATGTAATTTTAAACAACTTTCTAATTTACTTCTATTATCTAATTTGCTTCATTCTCTTGATATCCTTTGCTGAAAAGCATATCTAGATAGGCTTAGTAGCTGCTGATTGGTGGCTGCACATAGATACCTCGTGTGATTGGCTCACCTATGTGCATTGGTATTTCTTCAACAAAGGATATCTAAAGAATTAAACAATTTAGATAATAGAAGTAAATGAGAAAGTTGTTTAAAATGGAATTCTTTGTCTGAATCTTGAAAGAAAAAAATTGGGTTTCATGTCCCTTTAACCTCTGTTAAATAAATATTTCTCTCTATATATATATATTTATGATTTTTTTTTTTAAATATAATTCTATATATATATATATATATATATATATATATAATATATATATATATATATATATATATATATATATATATATATATATATATATATATATATATATATATATATATATATATATATATATAACATAATTTATGTAAGAACTTACCTGATAAATTAATTTCTTTCATATTAGCAAGAGTCCATGAGCTAGTGACGTATGGGATATACATTCCTACCAGGAGGGGCAAAGTTTCCCAAACCTCAAAATGCCTATAAATACACCCCTCACCACACCCACAAATCAGTTTAACGAATAGCTAAGAAGTGGGGTGATAAGAAAAAAGTGCGAAGCATAAATATAAGGAATTGGAATAATTGTGCTTTATACAAAAAAATCATAACCACCACAAAAAAGGGTGGGCCTCATGGACTCTTGCTAATATGAAAGAAATGAATTTATCAGGTAAGTTCTTACATAAATTATGTTTTCTTTCATTTAATTAGCAAGAGTCCATGAGCTAGTGACGTATGGGATAATGACTACCCAAGATGTGGATCTTCCACGCAAGAGTCACTAGAGAGGGAGGGATAAAATAAAGACAGCCAATTCCGCTGAAAAAAATCCACACCCAAAAATAAAGTTTAAATCTTATAAAGAAAAAAACTGAAAATATAAGCAGAAGATTCAAACTGAAACAGCTGCCTGAAGTACTTTTCTACCAAAAACAGCTTCAGAAGAAGAAAACACATCAAAATGGTAGAATTTAGAAAAAGTATGCAAAGAAGACCAATTTGCTGCTTTGCAAATCTGATCAACCGAAGCTTCATTCCTAAACGCCCAGGAAGTAGAAACTGACCTAGTAGAATGAGCTGTAATCCTTTGAGGCGGAGTTTTACCCGACTCGACATAAGCATGATGAATTAAAGATTTCAACCAAGATGCCAAAGAAATGGCAGAGGCCTTCTGACCTTTCCTAGAACCGGAAAAGATAACAAATAGACTAGAAGTCTTTCTGAAATTCTTAGTAGCTTCAACATAATATTTCAAAGCTCTAACTACATCCAAAGAATGCAATGATTTCTCCTTAGAATTCCTAGGATTAGGACATAATGAAGGAACCACAATTTCTCTACTAATGTTGTTAGAATTCACAACCTTAGGTAAAAATTTAAAAGAAGTTCACAACACCGCCTTATCCTGGTGAAAAATCAGAAAAGGAGACTCACAAGAAAGAGCAGATAATTCAGAAACTCTTCTGGCAGAAGAGATGGCCAAAAGGAACAAAACTTTCCAAGAAAGTAATTTAATGTCCAATGAATGCATAGGTTCAAACGGAGGAGCTTGAAGAGCCCCCAGAACCAAATTCAAACTCCAAGGAGGAGAAATTGACTTAATGACAGGTTTTATACGAACCAAAGCTTGCACAAAACAATGAATATCAGGAAGATTAGCAATCTTTCTGTGAAAAAGAACAGAAAGAGCAGAGATTTGTCCTTTCAAGGAACTTGCAGACAAACCTTTATCCAAACCATCCTGAAGAAACTGTAAAATTCTCGGAATTCTAAAAGAATGCCAGGAAAAATGATGAGAAAGACACCAAGAAATATAAGTCTTCCAGACTCTATAATATATCTCCCTAGATATGGATTTACGAGCCTGTAACATAGTATTAATCACAGAGTCAGAGAAACCTCTTTGACTAAGAATCAAGCGTTCAATCTCCACACCTTTAAATTTAAGGATTTGAGATCCTGATGGAAAAAAGGACCTTGCGACAGAAGGTCTGGTCTTAACGGAAGAGTCCACGGTTGGCAAGAGGCCATCCGGACAAGATCCGCATACCAAAACCTGTGAGGCCATGCTGGAGCTACCAGCAGAACAAACGAGCATTCCTTCAGAATCTTGGAGATTACTCTTGGAAGAAGAACTAGAGGCGGAAAGATATAGGCAGGATGATACTTCCAAGGAAGTCACAATGCATCCACTGCTTCCGCTTGAGGATCCCTGGATCTGGACAGATACCTGGGAAGTTTCTTGTTTAGATGAGAGGCCATCAGATCTATTTCTGGAAGTCCCCACATTTGAACAATCTGAAGAAATACCTCTGGGTGAAGAGACCATTCGCCCGGATGTAACGTTTGGCGACTGAGATAATCCGCTTCCCAATTGTCTATACCTGGGATATGAACTGCAGAAACTAGACAGGAGCTGGATTCCGCCCATACCAGAATTCGAGATACTTCTTTCATAGCCAGAGGACTGTGAGTCCCTCCTTGATGATTGATGTATGCCACAGTTGTGACATTGTCTGTCTGAAAACAAATGAACGATTCTCTCTTTAGAAGAGGCCATGACTGAAGAGCTCTGAAAATTGCACGGAGTTCCAAAATATTGATCGGTAATCTCACCTCCTGAGATTCCCAAACCCCTTGTGCTGTCAGAGACCCCCACACAGCTCCCCAACCTGTAAGACTTGCATCTGTTGAAATTACAGTCCAGGTCGGAAGAACAAAAGAAGCCCCCTGAACTAAACGATGGTGATCTGTCCACCACGTCAGAGAGTGTCGTACAATCGGTTTTAAAGATATTAATTGAGATATCTTTGTGTAATCCCTGCACCACTGGTTCAGCATACAGAGCTGAAGAGGTCGCATGTGAAAACGAGCAAAGGGGATCGCGTCCGATGCAGCAGTCATAAGACCTAGAATTTCCATGCATAAGGCTACCGAAGGGAATGATTGTGACTGAAGGTTTCGACAAGCTGATATCAATTTTAGACGTCTCTTGTCTGTCAAAGACAGAGTCATTGATACTGAATCTATCTGGAAACCTAAAAAGGTTACCCTTGTCTGAGGAATCAATGAACTTTTTGGTAAATTGATCCTCCAACCATGATCTTGAAGAAACAACACAAGTCGATTCGTATGAGATTCTGCTAGATGTGAAGACTGAGCAAGTACCAAGATATCGTCCAAATAAGGAAATACCACAATACCCTGTTCTCTGATTACAGACAGAAGGGCACCGAGAACCTTTGTAAAAATTCTTGGAGCTGTTGCTAGGCCAAACGGTAGAGCCACAAACTGGTAATGCTTGTCTAGGAAAGAGAATCTCAGAAACTGATAGTGATCTGGATGAATCGGAATATGCAGATATGCATCCTGTAAATCTATTGTAGACATATAATGCCCTTGCTGAACAAAAGGCAGGATAGTCCTTACAGTTACCATTTTGAATGTTGGTATCCTTACATAACGATTCAATATTTTTAGATCCAGAACTGGTCTGAAGGAATTCTCCTTCTTTGGTACAATGAAGAGATTTGAATAAAACCCCAGCCCCTGTTCCAGAACTGGAACTGGCATAATTACTCCAGCCAACTCTAGATCTGAAACACAATCCAGAAATGCTTGAGCCTTCGCTGGGTTTACTGGGACACGGGAAAGAAAAAATCTCTTTGCAGGAGGCCTTATCTTGAAGCCAATTCTGTACCCTTCTGAAACAATGTTCTGAATCCAAAGATTGTGAACGAAATTTCTTTGAAAAAACGTAATCTGCCCCCTACCAGCTGAGCTGGAATGAGGGCCGCACCTTCATGTGGATTTAGGAGCTGGCTTTGGTTTTCTAAAAGGCTTGGATTTATTCCAGACTGGAGATGGTTTCCAAACTGATACCGCTCCTGAGGATGAAGGATCAGGCTTTTGTTACTTGTTGTGACGAAAGGAACGAAAATGATTATTAGACCTAAATTTACCTTTAGATTTTTTATCCTGTGGTAAAAAAGTTCCTTTCCCTCCAGTAACAGTTGAGATAATAGAATCCAACTGAGAACCAAATAATTTATTACCCTGGAAAGAAAGGGAAAGCAGAGTAGACTTAGAAGACATATCAGCATTCCAAGTTTTAAGCCATAAAGCTCTTCTAGCTAAAATAGCTAGAGACATATACCTGACATCAACTCTAATGATATCAAAGATGGCATCACAAATAAAATTATTAGCATGTTGAAGAAGATTAATAATGCTATGAGAATTATGATCTGTTACTTGATGTGCTAAAGCTTCTAACCAAAAAGTTGAAGCTGCAGCAACATCCGCTAAAGATATAGCAGGTCTAAGAAGATTACCTGAACACAAGTAAGCTTTTCTTAGAAAGGATTCAATTTTCCTATCTAAAGGATCCTTAAAGGAAGTACCATCTGCCGTAGGAATAGTAGTACGCTTAGCAAGAGTAGAGACAGCCCCATCAACCTTAGGGATTTTGTCCCAAAACTCTAATCTGTCAGATGGCACAGGATATAATTGCTTAAAATGTTTAGAAGGAGTAAATGAATTACCCAAATTATTCCATTCCCTGGAAATTACTTCAGAAATAGCATCAGGGACAGGAAAAACTTCTGGAATAACTACAGGAGATTTAAAAACCTTATCTAAACGTTTAGATTTAGTATCAAGAGGACTAGAATCCTCTATTTCTAATGCAATTAGGACTTTTTAAGTAAAGAACGAATAAATTCCATTTTAAATAAATATGAAGATTTATCAGCATCAACCTCTGAGACAGAATCCTCTGAACCAGAAGAACCATTATCAGAATCAGAATGATGATGTTCATTTAAAAATTCATCTGAAAAATGAGAAGTTTTAAAACACTGTTTACGTTTACTAGAAGGAGGAATAACAGACATAGCCTTCTTAATGGATTTAGAAACAAAATCTCTTATGTTATCAGGAACACTCTGAGCATTAGATGTTGACGGAACAGCAACAGGTAATGTAACAGTACTAAAGGAAATATTATCTGCATTAACAAGTTTGTCATGACAATCAGTACAAACAACAGCTGGAGGAACAGATACCATAAGTTTACAGCAGATACACTTAGCTTTGGTAGATCCAGCACCAGGCAGCGATTTTCCAGAAGTATCTTCTGACTCAGTGTTAACGTGGGACATCTTGCAATATGTAATAGAAAAAACAACATATAAAGCAAAATTGATCAAATTCCTTAAATGACATTTTCAGGAATGGGAAAAAATGCCAGTGAACAAGCTTCTAGCAACCAGAAGCAATAAATAATGAGACTTAAATAATGTGGAGACAATAGTGACGCCCATATTTTTTTAGCGCCAAAAAAGACGCCCACATTATTTGGCGCCTAAATGCTTTTGGCGCCAAAAATGACGCCACATCCGGAACGCCAACACTTTTGGCGCAAAAAACATCAAAAATGACGCAACTTCCGGCGACACGTATGACGCCGGAAACAGAAAAAAAAATTTGCGCCAAAAAAGTCCGCGCCAAGAATGACGCAATAAAATGAAGCATTTTCAGCCCCCGCGAGCCTAACAGCCCACAGGGAAAAAAGTCAAATTTTAAGGTAAGAAAAAATTGATTTATTCATATGCATTATCCCAAATATGAAACTGACTGTCTGAAATAAGGAACGTTGAACATCCTGAGTCAAGGCAAATAAATGTTTGAATACATATATTTAGAACTTTATAAAAAAGTGCCCAACCATAGCTTAGAGTGTCACAGAAAATAAGACTTACTTACCCCAGGACACTCATCTACAAGTTGTAGAAAGCCAAACCAGTACTGAAACGAAAATCAGTAGAGGTAATGGTATATATAAGAGTATATCGTCGATCTGAAAAGGGAGGTAAGAGATGAATCTCTACGACCGATAACAGAGAACCTATGAAATAGACCCCGTAGAAGGAGATCATTGAATTCAAATAGGCAATACTCTCCTCACATCCCTCTGACATTCACTGCACGCTGAGAGGAAAACCGGGCTCCAACCTGCTGCGGAGCGCATATCAACGTAGAATCTAGCACAAACTTACTTCACCACCTCCATAGGAGGCAAAGTTTGTAAAACTGATTTGTGGGTGTGGTGAGGGGTGTATTTATAGGCATTTTGAGGTTTGGGAAACTTTGCCCCTCCTGGTAGGAATGTATATCCCATACGTCACTAGCTCATGGACTCTTGCTAATTACATGAAAGAAATATATATATATATATATATATATATATATATATATATATATATATATATATATATAGTTATATATGAAGTACTGTGCCAAAGTCTTAGGCCACAATTGGATTTGTTGTTTTAGCTATGACCATCCATATTTATATTTCTGTCTCTGTCCAGGTGATCCCATACTGCATCTATAATATTCAGGTCTGGACTCTGTGGAGGCCAGTCAATGACTGTCAGTGTATTATCAGCTGTTTTTCTCTCCAAATAGGGTTTCTCTGCATTAGCTGTGTGCTTGGGATCGTTATCAAGCTGAAAAATAAAACCATTCCCTATCAGGCATTTTCCAGAAGGAATGGCATGATGAAATAAAACCTATCTGTACTTTTCAGCATTCATGATCCCATCAATTCAGACAATATCTCCAACACCACTGGCAGAAAAGCAACCCCAAACCAGGACAGACCCTTCACCATGTTTCACTGAAGGCCGCAAGCATTTATTCTTCCATTTCTCTCCAACTCTTCTTCTCACATATCGTCAACCATTTGACTCAACATTTTCAAACTTGGATTTATTACTCTATAAAACTCTTTTCCGCTGATCTTCATTCCAATCTTTGTGAGCTTTAGCATATCTTAGCCTTTTCACCCTGTTTACCTTCGGAAAAAGTGGTTTCTTGGCTGCTACCCTTCCAGAAAGGCCATTCCTGATCAAGCTTCTTCGGACTGTAGAACGGTCAATTTGGCATCCTGATGAAGCTGCCAGATGCTGAGCTAGGTCCTTGCTGGACTTCTTCCAGTCTCTCAAAGAAGAAATTCTGAGAAACTTCTCATCAGATTTTGAAAGTTTTCTTGACCTTCCATTTCTTTTTTTGTCATTGACCTATCCTGATTCTTCAAATTTCTTTATAACAGTTTGAATACCACATCATGAGTATCCAGTTTGTTCGCTGATTTCCCTTTAAGAGTGGCCTTGCTGATGCAAAAGTATGATTTTATGTCTGTCAAATTCTGTGATCTTTGGCATTTTGAATGCAATGAATTAAAATCATACCACATGTTTATGTAATGCTGAAGCACAAATCTGGTGTAATATGACAAATACAGGTGTTAGCAATGACAGTAATTAGGGTTCCATTCCATTTAGGTTAATGAGAGCCAGGTTCCTGCTATTGCTCAAGTGTTAGGGGAGGTCACACTAAGGGCTAGATTTATCAAGCCCCTACGCAGCAAGTTCTCACAAGAACTTGCTCGCCGTGATTTATCAAGCAGCGGTTACCAGACCGCTGCTTCCCTATGCTCTTCGCCACCTCTAAGGTGGTGAAATTCAATCGCCTCGGTTGAGTCCGACCGAGGAGATTGACAGCTCCTGCCCGCGCGTGATTTGCTGTGCGTGGGCAGGGGGTGGGATTGCACACGAGCGGGATTGCATGCGAGCGCAAAATTGCGCTCGTGTGCAATGTTGATTACCTATGGGTAATTTCACCCCGCCACAGGCGAGCTGAGGCGTATAGGGGCGCCTGTACGCCTCAGCTATGATAAATCTAGCCCTAAATACTTGTCACTTTAGCCTAGAGAAGCTGTTTTTTCTTATTTTTATTTTTTTAATACTGCATATAGATACCCTGTATTTGCTGGTTGTATTCTAATACAGAGACTGATAAATACTTATATATGGTAATTATACCATTGCTAAAACAACAATTCTGATGGTGGCCTAACACTTTTGCAGAGTACTGTAGGTACAGATATATAGGGATAGGTATCTAAAAATACCTAGACCATATTGCCCTACGTGAAGAACATTGGAATGTGAAATATTTACAGTAAATGCAGTTAAATACTTTATTAAATATGAATATTGCATACATATGATTTCTCATGCTTTTAGCCACTTCACTGCAAAGTGCTCCAATGCAAACACACACACATATATATATATATATATATATATATATACACACACACACACACTCACCGGCCACTTTATTAGGTACACCTGTTCAATTGCTTGGTAACACAAATTGCTAATCAATCAGCAAATCACATGGCAGCAACTCAATGCATTTAGGCATCTAGATGAGGTGAAGACGACTTGCTGAAGTTCAAACCGAGCATGAGAATGGGGAAGAAAGGGGATTAAAGTGACTTTGAATGTGGCATGGTTGTTGGTGCCAGACGGGCTGGTCTGAGTATCTCAAAAACTGCTGATCTACTGGGATTTTCATGCACAATCATCTCTAGGGTTTACAGAGAATGGTCCAAAAAAGAGAAAATATCCATTGAATGACAGTTGTGTAGAAAATGCCCTGTTGATGTCAAAAGAGAATGGGCAGACTGGTTCGAGATGATAGAAAGGCAACATTAACTCAAATAACCACACGTCAAACCTTGAAGCACATGGGCTACAGCAGCAGAAGATCACACCAGGTGCCACTCCTGTTAGCTAAGAACAGGAAACAGAGGCTACAATTCGCACAGGCTCACCAACATGGACAATAGAAGATTGGAAAAATGTTGCCTGGTCTGATGAGTCTCGATTTCAGCTGCAACATTCAGATGGTAGGGTCAGAATTTGGCGTAAACACCAAGAAAGCATGGATCCATCCTGCCTTGTATCAACGGTTAAGGCTGGTGGTGGTGTAATGGTGTGGGGGATATTTTCTTTGCACACTTTGTGCCCCTTAACACCTATTGAGCACCGGCACTCTCAAGCAACCGGCAAAAAAAATAATAGACATAAAAAATAAAATAAAATTCTAGTGGAAATGAAATTTTAAAGTTGCTGCACCGCAAGCCCACGTTTCGCGCGCCACATTTGCCTGCCATTTCCCAATTAACCACGTTTAAACATACGGGTCGGTTTGGATCTATTGTCATTCCAACCCCAATTATGACAAAACAGGTCCCAAGTAAGCGCAAACGCTTAGTGCTTACCCTCAAGCAGAAGATGGAAATATGCAAGAGCCTTGAGAAAGGTGAGAGACGTGCAGTGGTCATGGAGGAATTTAATGTCGGTTCATAAACTATCTATGACATTAACGCTCAGTCTTAGAAAATAATGGAGTTTTTTATTTTTTTTATTTTCAAAGAAGCTTTATTCATATCAAACAAAAGTACACGTCATAAAATGTATGTACATATCACACATCAGAAATGTTATAATACAATATGTCATTGAGTCATTGAATAACTGAAGCAATCCCCTATCTTGATTGCTAGAAAACATGGGGCTAATAATGCATAATGTTGTCAGTCTGCAATATATACTTAAAGATGGGGACCAGTATTTGAAAGCACGTTTTCTGATTCAGTGTACTTCTTTCTAATCCCTAGATTTGGCGTTTCAGACCTCTCTTGGGTCTTAAGCAAAGTCTCTTATAAACAGTTTTAGAGATATGCGGGGATAGGATTTAACATAACAAACAGAGAAAACAAAACAACACATAAGACAGACTCAAATAACCAGAAAATATATCATTCTTATATTTGGTAATACCCACAGCTATTATATTCAGGTGGAGAAGGTAATACTTAGGTAAATAGGCGTTATAAACGGCCTTAAATGCATTTGTATAGGCCTCACTACAATTTTATTCAGACCATCTGTAGGAAAATATGCCCCTGATAGGAAAAAGAAAAAAAAAAGAAAAATTGCATTCCAAGAGTATGTAGAAAGGTGATTGTGTCCTGTAATGTTAGAGCCCTGTAGCATCTAAAGTGGGTTTGTATCAGTAGGTTATAGGAGGCATCGTTCAGTGGATTAATAAGATAGGAAGGGGGCTGCAAGCAAGGGAAGATTCAGTGTTGGGGCTGTCAGGAGTGTTTAATGACAAATAAGTGACGGCACCCCGTCTATATGATATATACACATCCCCAACCCACTACTGCGGCCGCCAGCCGCGAATGAGGCAACAAAGAGTGTATTTATTCTGAGCGCCATTAGCATGGTTGATAATACCATATATAACCTGAGAGTTATGAACTAGAAAAATGGTTGTCTCCCTCTGCCTCCAAACATCCTTATATGTCAGGGGCCTCTAAAGGATGGTAATAAAATTAATAGTGTAATATGGATGACCTCCCCTATGCTGCAATTACAGCAACTACTTGGTGAACTAGTTAAATAGACATACTTTGAGTAAATATTCAAATCCATAAAACATCAACACAAACAGTCACTGCAAAACCAAACACAGCAAACCTTTCCTTTGAGTCATCAAAGTTGTCCCATAAAGAGTCTATTAGTAAATGTGCATTGAAGGGGTACTATCAGCCCCCAGAACATATTGGTATGCCCAATAGAGCATTAGCACCCACATAAAAGGTAGCTGGGCAGGATTGGGCTTCTCCTTTCGTTAGCTTTGAATGTCTGGCCATGATAGTGTCAGGGGATATTATGGGGTAGTTCATAGTCCCTAGAGGGTGACACCAGAAATTAAGTTCCTCCACATACCACGTACAGTCAAGTTTACCATCTGGAATCGTGATTGAAGTAGATGAGTGTAAAATCTCCAAGTTTGTGTCCTCCCTCTGGCTCCCCCAAAGCCCACGTGGCATCCACGGCAACTCTGAGTCCTATCTTACCCAAAGATATGGTCTTACTGAGCCGGTGGGATCTTTGATCATAAGCGCATTAGGAGGATTTTTCTGCTTGCTGACCTTGGCAATCATATATGTTAAGCCTAATTTCTCCTTCTGAGGATGGGTCATTGTTGCTCCGGGCGCCATCTTAGAGTAAGTGGCGTTATGTCTCCTGTTTGGCAGTTCCGATTTTGGGAAGAGGCATATAGCATGCATGTTGTGCCGATTCACTGTTTCCACTGCTCTACATTTATTGTCTGCGGTTGTTGGTGAGTGTGTTATATTAGAACGTCCGCCTGGCTGTATAAGTGCTCTGTTCCTCAGCATGGTAGTTTGCCTAACTTCCCCGGGCTTCACACTGAGATCGGTCTCATTCATCACGGCTTGCTGTATCGCAGGTTCCACGGCTTTAGTAGTTCCTACTCTTTCCATGAACGATAGTATGTCTTGCTCTGAGGGAACTTTATCAATCATTGTTTGCAGCAGGGCTTCTATTCTAGCTAGTGGGGGTTCCATAGCAGTTGAAGAGTCACTGACCCACATGGTAGCTAATTGATATCAGCGTCTGCACTCACTGTGTGGCTGCGTTGCCTAATGGTTTATGCCTATTTTTAATAATTAAGGCCGTTAATAATCTGCGGTATTGCTGTGGGTATTTGAGACTACCAGATCTGGTTAGGCACCCCTGGGATCCAGTGGGAGGAACGTTGCCTGAAAGTTCGCTGCCGCTACAGGCCTTGATCGTCCTATTCCGCCTCCGGGATCATAAATACAGCAACTAAAGTTCGTAATAGTGGTAGAAGCTGTAGGGTTAAAGCAATAACTGGCGGATTACTGACTTATCTCCCGGAGCTACAGAAGAGTGCGACTGCACAGAGCCGCTGCCTGGACACGCCCCCCTGAAAATAAAGGCGTTTTATGTTAAGTCGAGAGAGTGACAAGAGTGTAGCGAAGCGTCATACTCTTCATACACTGAAAATTTAAGTCTTGATTTGCTTTTATTTACTGTAACAGCCTTTTTACAAAAAATGCATAATAAGTTTGTCTTTATTTTTCTTATTTGCTTTTATTTATTGTATTCCCATATTAATATCAAGTCAAAACAGAGTTTATGGTATAGTATGGGTTATAGTACTAGTTAGGCCTATTTTAATAGTATCTCTTGAGCAACCAGAAACTACATTTATCCGGCATCTACCATCTCCATGGGTGCCGATTATGGATGGGCGAATGTGTTTATATTAGAATTCGAATGTTAGAACGATAGTTTTTGTCAAAAAATTTGATTTACATAATCAGATGTTGATAAGAACGAATATTTAAAAAAAAAAATTATAATCGAATGCTATTTACAGTTTTCAAATGTCACTTTCGGATTTGAATGTTTATAATTAGATTGAATGTCCACATTCGAAATTTCGTATGTAACATTCGATTTAACAAATACTATTCAACAGTTCATGTGGTAGGGAATGTAGTAAATTGATACATAATAGATACAAGTATATCAATTTGAATATTACATTTAAAGAGAGCATATGAAATACTATTACAAATAGCTCATTTTCCTTTATATTAGTATTTTAAATAGCTAATTTTGTCTGTCCCTATCCCTACCTATACTGGAAGTTTCTATAATTAAAGGAACAGTATACACCAAGTTTCATATAACTGCATGTAATAGACAATACTATAAAGAAGAATATACACAGATGCTGATCTAAAAATCCAGTATAAAACCTTTTAAAAACTTACTTAGAAGCTACCAGTCTGAAAATCAGCACAATAATATTAAAAAATAAGCAAAACTATGCATTGTTACAAAAAAACACTCCCAGATGGGCTATATAAATGGATCATCTACAAAACAGGTGTGATGATCTAAGCAATCTTTTCGGTACGGTGAGACCCTTAAAAGAAATTTAGAAACACAAATGTTATCTTGAGACGTTTACTTGCCTATGCAGTGTTCTTTATGTGAAACTCCTACATTACAATACAAGGTCTAAAAAACATCCCAAAGATTTTGGGCTAGATTACAAATGGAGTGCTAAATTAGTGCGCTCCCGCAAATGGACAAATTTGTCTGTCTGCAGGAGCGCAATTATTAACCAGCCATTACAAGTGCTCCGAAGATTAACCAGAGATTAGATCTCTGGTTAATATTCTAAAAGTGCCTCAAATGCCCTTTAAGTGGGATTAATTTAAGCTCAACTGGAGCTTTTTTGTAAGTATATTAGATTTGTATAGGTTGAACTCGATGGACTTCTGTCTTTTTTTAACCTCATCTAGTATGTTACTATGTTACTATGACATTATTATTATTATCATTTATTTGTATAGCGCCACCAAATTCCGTAATGCTGGATTATTGTTTGTTATTAAAAAAAACTGCACTAAGCAGTTTTGGGGCTTTAAAGTTGGTGGGAGTGGGGTGTTAGAAAGAAAAAAACGACACTGAAAGTGCCTTTACATTGCAGTCTATGGGAACTGTGACCGCAATGTAAATATGTATGTATATGCTTATATACATATATATTTATGTGTAATATGTGTAATATGTGTTAATATGTGTACATACAAATATTAACACATACATATATATGTAAATATTCATATACATACATATTTGAAAATGCTGCCCATCACTGCGCTGCATACTGTACCTCCTTCGCTGTGTGAGGTTATGATGCCATCTGTGTCGGCATCAGAACGAGGCTCCCATAGGAGCCTATGGAAGTGCGTTCTTGTGAGTGCAATGCTTCCTGGCAATGCAAATGCTAGCTTTAATGCTAGCATTATTGTGCATTGGTATTACAAAGTGAAGCGCTAATATCGCTTGCATGGAAGCAATATTTAGTGCTCTACTTGTAATGTGGCCCTTTGTGTGATTTCTCTCTCTGCTGGTGAGGTTTTGAATTACAGGCCATAAGTATTGGGCTTTGTTATACAAACAGAGATAAGATAATGAAGCATTTGTGTGTACAGAAAATAATAAAATAAGGGGATCTTACTTCCCTGCAAGCTCAAGCCATTTTGATAGGTTATGGTGGTAAACAACTAAAACAGCTATATAATATACAAAAATAAAGTTAAAGCAGCAACTTATCACACATTTTATAATGTAGCTGGTATAACAAGTTATTGGAAACACATTAAGGGAAAAACTATTTTACAGAACACTGTCACTTTAACGTCTCCTTAAGGAAAGCACAAATCCTTGTTGTTTTTTTTTTACTCTTTATTTTACCGGAGTTGGAACTTTATGACACCTGGGAAAAAACAAACTTGTTTTTGTGTATCCTTCCTTGTCTGAATATATTTGTGGACTTAGCCCAGCATGTCCTCTTCGCCCTCCTCTGACTCACTGGATTTTCAAAGTTAAATTTAAACTAGCAGCTCTGAAGTAAATTGAATAACAAGTTGTGCAATCATTTTACTATCTTACGTTAATTAACAGATTCAGTATTGCTATGGACAACAATTATTCACAATGCCGCAGCAATAACAAGTTAAAGTGGCAGTCTATATTTAAAGGGGCAGTCTACTCATGAATTTATATTGTTTTAAAATATAGATAATCCCTTTATTACCAATTCCCCAGTTTTGCATAACCAACACAGTTATATTAAAGGGACAGTATAGGCCAAAATAATCTTTCATGATTCAGATAGAAAATGTAATTTTAAACAATTTTCCAATTTACTTTTATCACCAATTTTGCTTTGTTCTCTTGGTATTCTTAGTTGAAAGCTTAACCTAGGAGGTTCATATGCTAATTTCTTAGACCTTGAAGCCCACCTCTTTTCAGGTTGCATTTAAACAGATTTTCACCACTAGAGGGTGTTAGTTCACGTATTTCATATAGATAACACTGTGCTTGTGCACGTGAAGTTATCTGGGAGCAGGCACTGATTGGCTAGACTGCAAGTCTGTCAAAAGAACTGAAAAAAGGGGCAGTTTGCAGAGGCTTAGATACAAGATAATCACAGAGGTTAAACGTGTATTATTATAACTGTGTTGGTTATGCAAACTGGGGAATGGGTAGTAAAGGAATTATCTATCTTTTAAAACAATAAAAATTCTGGTGTACCCTTCTAGACTTTCACAGATGTTCCCTTCAACATCCCCTCTTTGTTGGAGAGAAGGTGGACTAAGAGGCTCGGATATACATATATGGTGGGAATGCCCAAAACTACAACCTATATGGAATCAAATATCTAACCTCTGTTCTGCCCTTGGGCTGACTGTTCCCCTCACCCCTGAGATTGCTCTTCTACACATGTTCCCACGAAATGCTCCAACTCCTCTGTCTAAACTGACAGTCTTTGTTCTTGCAGCCATGAAATTGGCTATAGCACGAGCATGGAAGCAAACTCAGCCCCCAGACATTACAACTGTAGCCTCTATAATACAGATATATGCCAAGATGGAACAAAGTTTCTACTTTAGTTTGGACAAAGAAGATCTCTATTGGCAGATTTGGGAACAATGGTTCGGCTACCAAGCGGATTGCAGACAAGTACACAGACAAACTGCAGCCCCTAGACAACCCCTATAATGAAACCTAGCTCTCAATCCAATATGAAACTGCCTCCTAGCTAAAGCCCCTCTTTTGCCTCCACCCACCCTCAACCTTTCATTCCTGCCCTTCCCTCTTTTTCTGACCCCCCTTCCTCCCTGCCCCCTAATATGAGACCTATTACCCTCCCTTTTTTTCTTTTTTTTTTTTTCTCTTTCTTTTTTTTTTTTCCTCTCTTTTTCTTTTTTGGAGATTGCTCGCCCCGTCTGGAGGTGCGCACTGGGTTTGACCTACTGGGCTACTGGAAGAAGTATGTTAAATGGTAAACATTGGCTGACTTCTCGAAGCCATTATTATACTTAGTTAATATTTATGAGTATTGTACTTCATTAGTTATAGCATTTAAGTTATGACAATAACCCCTGTTAACCTTGATAGATCTCCTTGAGGCAGGAGACTCTATCCATGTACTTTGTACTCATTTAACAGTTCTTAAAGACATGCTTATTGTATTTACAGTGCAAATGCCGCTGGATCTATGACTATAAAAGAATTGAATGAACCTGATGTTGTTACTGATAAGCTTATCTTACAATAAATAAAAAAATATTTTGGAAAAACAAATTCTGGTGTAGACTGTCCCTTTAATACACTTTTTACCTCTGTGATTATCTTGTATCTAAGCTTCTGCACACTGCCCTCTTATATCATTTTTTTGACAGACTTCCAGTTTAGCCATTCAGTGCTAACTCCATGGAAAAGAACACAATGTAATCTATATGGCACACATGAACAAGCGCTTTCTAGCTGTGAAAAACTCTCAAAATGCAGTGAGATAAGACACTGCCTTCAATGTCTTAAAAATTAGCATATGAGCCTACCTAGGTTTAGCTTTCAACAAAGAATACCAAGAGAACAAAGCAAATTTGATGATAAGTAAATTGGAGAATTCTTTAAAGTTATAAGCTCTAATGGTATTATGAATATTTAAAGGATTCCAAAACTTTGTTTTTTTTACTACAATTAACACCCTAAAATCTATTGTCAACAACTTATCAAGTAAAAATTACCTTATTGCAATCTCAAACGAGTATTTCTTGCCTTAGAAAACGATATATAAAATCCTTGCAATCGCGTCACCGCTGCCAAACCCCCTTTTTCAGTGACGAAATTAGAATAGACTTTGTCCAATCGCAGTGCTCTATCGTGCATATAATTATAAAAAAAGATCGTCATCGCGCGCATGCGCAAATCATTTAGCAACTTATCGCATGCGCATATTGAACATCTGATTCCAAACGCCATTACGTGATCGACTGGCATAACGCATGCGCATTACAAAAACTATATCCATGACATCGGTATTTGATTCAATTGCGGCTAAGTCTGTTTTACGAACAAAGAAAGTTAAATGACTTATAAATTCTTATCTCTGTCTCTAATTTATGGGTGTTTTCTGCATGTCTCTTCTCAACCCACTAACTTGATAAGCAAGCTATTGTTTGTAATTTTTGTATTTATTCCGTTACAAGCTTGCTGCATTGAGTTCGTGTGTTGCAGGAGACATCATTGTACAGGTAAAATCTGTATTTATTTGCTTTTATATTGAACGCTATTTATTATTATTTCTTTTTAATTAAAAATTAATAATTAAATAATGAATATAGTTAAATCGATTTATGTTTTAATTCCAACATCTCAATGTGACAACTATGTATATGATTATACAAAGTCTAAAATAATTATATGCGAATACATTCTAATTAAAAAATAGATACCATTGCTATTACAACTGTGCATTTATGAATTATATTCTAAAGATTACACATTCACTTTTTTTTATAACATTCTCCATCAATCAGCACTTATGAATTTTTGTTTTTTTTAGCGCAAAAGTGTATTCAACGGTATTCAGTAATATTTGCTCTTAATACCACAAATTTACTATTTATCTATTATAATTGCACACATATTCAGATACATTCATAGCAGTCCACATACGCAACGATAAAGATATAATAAATCGTCACTAAATAATCATCGATCCTGAATACATGCATCAATACAAACATTTTAGAAAATAACTCTAAATTCATAACTAATAAACATCAAATCATACATTTGGAGCGTTACATTTTTTTTACAGATTACACATTAGTACATACTTCGGTTTCATATATACCAAATGTACATACATGCACACATAAATATCATATATACATACATAACTATTATACATACAGATTTTAAAAATGTACATTCAGGACAACATGCATATTTATTTTACAGTAATAATGATTAGAATTACATATCTACTTTACATACGTTTTTAATGTTAATCGATAAATAAAAACTTTATGAAATCATATACACATTCTACATCAATATATCAATATCTACTCATTTTATATATTTAAATACATATCTAAAGTATAGACATACATACAATCACACAGAACATAAATACATACATATTGTCCCAAAATGGATTTATAAATACACATCTATTGTATATATATACATGATATAGACACACATTATCCATATAAATACATATGACACATAAATTCATGCATAACAACTCTACATACATAGTTACATGTCTGAACATACATTCATAAATACATTACATATTTATAGATATAAAATTGACATACATTAACTAATTAATTAATTGACATGCATATATTTATATTGTACACACATGCATACATACTTACAGAATGGACATACATGCATACATACAGACCAACTTAACATAAATCAATAATTTTTATAAATATATACTCATTTATTTTCATGATATACATATACCTACTGTACATGCATAAATTGTAATTCATTTAGCATACATATATCTATATATAAAGTACATACATACATTTTGAATGCACACCAATTATTATATAAAGTAGCTACATAAATAATTTAATTACATAACGATAAAACTTAAAATAATCATTATAAAACAGACATTCAAAACTACAAACATATAACATTTAAGTAGATATTTTAAACATCTACATCATGTTCACATACGTCTATAAATACTTTACATCACAATATATATATATTGTATATAGTTTATATGTTTATTTTTAAAACATTAAATATAAATTAGATACATAAAAATCTATTTTATATATTTATATCATACATCCCAACCGAATTTTAAAAATTAAATATCAATATAATGAATTTTCATACATGTAAACTATAATTATCAAAATAAATATTGTACATACACGCATACATAAAGAAATATCAACAATATATATATATATACATAATAAATAGATATATTATTCGGATACATACATATCAAAGTAAATTTTTTAAATACATTAATAATCTAATTAACATAGATACATATCGACTGAAATTAGATATCTACATTTAAATAAAAATTTATTATTTGCATACATATATACTTTTCAAAATTACACATATACTAAGGACCATATATAGAATATATAGTATTAAAAAAAAAAATTTGTTCAAATAGATTTTTGTAATAACATATACATATATATATTAACTGTACATACATACCAAAATAGCTATTTTGAATAAAGCTATAAATAAATACATACTGTAAAGACAAAAATATATAGTGAAATAACATATATTTTGTATTTAATAATGATTTATAAATACATAAAAAATGTAATTACATAACAATGTATTGCACATATATATATAAATACATAAATATATTTTGTATAATCAAAAATACATATATACTGTATATACTAACATATAAACTGTACATATACACATGCTATCATACCAAAAAGGAAATCGATTCATAAATATATACATACTTTACATACTTATATATATATACACAAATCTGATATATACATACATACATAACGATTTAATTTAAATACTAAAATCAATAATTTACATATAAACCGAACTAAGTAAAATATTGTAAATACAAACATACATATATAAATCATTTACTTACTTATATTTGCACTAGAAAATGTATATACATAAATAATGTCAATAAATATAAACCAAATAAATATAGGTTTATCCATATAAAAAGATTTTAACAATTTAAATATTTTGTGTACATACATAGATCCATACTGTACGTACCAAACAAATTATTGTACGTATATACAGACAAAATAGATTTACATTGATAGAAAATTAAATTACACACATAGCCTATATAGAAATCAGCTAGCATAACATTCATCAACAATATCAACAATTTAAATAATAATTAAATTATTAATTTGATTATAATTACAGGTTTTGTGTTTTATCATACACATTTTAATTTTTTTTTTTCTCTCTTTAAATAAATTATATATCTGTAACTTCAATAGACATATATTGTTTACATCAGTGATTGCAAACCTTTATTTATTCACGTATGAGAAATTTCATTAAAAAAAAATGTGTAACAACTCCATACATTATTGTTAAATAATCTTAAAAATTTTAAAAATGTATTTTATATATAAATAAATATAAATATATATTTATAATAAGACTCACTGTACTGTGCTGTCATGACATGCTTCCAAAAAATTATACATGTCATATTGACATTCATTATCAAAAAATCATAATAATTGTCTATGAATTAATGTCAAATGCATGGTTGTAAAAGATGCCTGCTTATCGTTTCATCTACCTTCAAATATTAATATATTTTAAATATGTAGACCCAATCACAGTAGTCAGTCTGACGTGGCACAACTGATGATCTATAAATGCACACTAGTTGGCCACGTCACAGAGAATGTCAAACATTGTTTTAGAGTATATATATTATAATTATTGAATATGTAATATATGTCATATAATCCATTTACATTTTCAAAAATATAGAACTTAAATATTTAATCTATTTATCTAACAAGGTTTATTTATAATAAAATTTTACAGAATAAAAAGAAAAGCGATGGCCAGTGGATCAGATGATAGCAATAATTCTCAAAATATAGAGATATTGGAGAGAAGAAAAAGAATGGTAATATATATATATATTTTTTTTTATTTAACTGATTTTTAGTGTTGTATTTTTCAATTAAAATATATAACTTTATAATTTTCAAAATTTTTATATTTTTTTTTATATAGAGAGAAGAATATGATAATGAAAGGAATAATAGAGCACTTCCAATGGATACCAATCTTTTACATCTATGGGATCCAATAGTGGTTCCAGCACAATTTTCACCATCACCATCAACTTCAGATAGCAGTTCATCTGATACATCGGATAGAATTGGAAACACTAATTGGTGTCAATGTGGAAATTGTAACATTATGCCCACTGCTTTAGAGTCAAGATGTTGTAAGGAAATAGAGAACATTGCAACTCGGATTTCAGAGGATTTAAATTGCATTTCCGAAGACGAATATTTTAACAGACTTAAAGATCGTCAATTTTTGATCGATCTTCACCGTTACCGGGCTGCTGATCGCAGGACACGTCAGAGACGCGTCCAAGATCTGCAAGAGAGGTTAGTTTTTTTTTTTATTTATTTTTTATTTTTTTTATTTTAATAACTAAAATTAAATTATTTTTTTTTGATTATTATCGATAAATTTGTAAATTTTCTTGGTAAAATTATATTTAAAATATCTTTATATATAATATTTACTTATTTGTAATCAATAATTTTTAATTATTTAATTTTTTTCTAATAATTTTTTATTCTTTCTAATAAATGTAATAATAATTTAAAATTTTTTAATTATAAATCTAAAATTATTTACATAATTTCAATAAGTATAATCACAATATTTATAAACATATCCTTATTTAAAAATAAAATTTTATTTTTTTTAAATTTCATTAATTTTTGAATTTTTAATACAATAATTATTAAAAAAAAAAAAAAAAAAAATATATTATGAAGACCACGATTATTAAATGATTTTCTAATTTCAATGATGTTCAATTCATCTAAAAAATATACATTATTATATAAAAATATATGACTTTGAAAATATTTTAATTTTGATTATTTATTTTATTTATATTTTACAAATATATTAAATTAAAATGTAATATTTTTTAGATAAAATAATGTTAATTAATATATTTATTTTTTTTTTAACAAAATTAATTTTCAAAATTAATTTTTAAATTTATTTGATCTTAAGATTTAACTTTAATATTAAAAAAATTAATGTAATTTATTAAATTATCTTTAATAAAAAAAATTTTTATGTTAATTAGTTTATTTTTAAAATTATATTTATTTCAAATTTAATAAATAATATTATTTTAAAAATTGAGTTGATTATTTTTTTTTTATTAATTATTTTTTTTATTTTTTTTAAGGGACTACAGGAAAATTGCCTACCGGCAATTTACATTATGGATTCATGGATATCTTGGGCCTTTCAATCGCAGACCCATACCTTCCTGCGTAGTAAATACCATACGTCAACAATTTCCAGCACCAGATAGAATCTACATGGGATTTTATAGGGTTGAATTTGATGGTCCTGCGGAAGAGATGTTTTATGACTAATGTTATTATTTTTTTTTATTTAATGTTTCAGTTATTTTTATTTATTTATATTATATAATATTTTGTTTGTTAATATAATTAAACATTTAGAAAATTTTAGAATATTTTAATATTGCTGTTTATTTAGTTTAAGTGTAAATAGTTTTATATTTATGTTTATTTTTTTGTTTTTATCTAATTATACTATTTAAGTTGTGGGTACATTTTCATATTTAATAATTTTATAAAAATTTTAAAATTGTTATATTCTCAATAAAGAATTCTATTATTTAAATAATATTTATTTTTTGAATTATTAATGATCGTACTACTTCTTTTTTTAATTTTTTTAATTTTTAATAATCACTTTAAAAATAATATTTATAAAGGCACACTGAAAATAAATATTTACTAACACTCTTATAATAAAAATAAAATAAACTGATTAATTTATAAATATTATAAAATTGATTTTTCGAATATAAACTTCAAATTTTTTTTTAATTACATTTTATGGTAAGTAGCAGTGACATTTTTTTAATAATATAGATGATGCTATTTTTTTTTTTTTTGAAATAATTAAATTGAGAGACAATGTTGATGAACATAAAATGTGCTGGATGATGAGATTTACATTTATCATTTTAAAATTAAGATCCTAAATATATCGACATAAAAAGGATAATTAAAATAGTTTAAAAATTTTTTACAAATTGATAATAAAAACAATAATTGTTTAAAAATTTTTGTTTATTCACATTACAACAAAAAAATAAAATATTTATTTTTAATAACACAGTAAATATACACAACAAAATAGAAATTAAAACTTTGAAATAATTTTTTGGTGATAAAATATACCAAAAAATTAAATTTTTGAAAACATAAAAATTTTAAAGGTATATAGTATGTTATCATTTATTAAACCCCAAAGTAAAAAAAAAGGATATTTGAACTAGAACATTAATTATCATTTCCTCTGAAAAGCCTTTTTCTTGATAGTCGAGAACGATGTGAATCAATTAATTGCGATGTTGTCGGTCTTTGCACATGTGCTATATTCGGTGGTAAACGTGCAACTTGTGAATGAAAGTCATATTTCAATTCGCCATTGACTATCTGTAAAATGTCAAACATGATTGGCTGAATGAAATCATTGTTTGTATTTTCATACACCGCTTTAGCGTGCCACTGCTTACTCATTTTTGAGTAAAAGGGTTTGAATCTTTCTTCTCCTTTTTCCCGACTTGCTCTTGTTGGTCTTTTAACAACAGCTTGAGGACGATCCACATTTGCGTTATGTGACATGACTGCCAACTGTGTTCTAGCATTCATCCCATCCATTGAAAAATGCACCCTCTTGGGACGATATTTCAGGACCATACTGTGAAATACTTCTATCTCTCCAGTATGACAGTAGTCCTTCAGGTAAACAAGATCTTTTTCAATGAGTGGGTCCTCAATGAATTTACACAGTTCTGCATATGCCATAGATTTTTTGTCAAGCCATGGACGCTCTGCAATTTCTTCAGGTGTAAGTTCCTTGTGAAGACATTTCTTAACAACGGTTTCATTGTCCCAAGAGTGAACATTTAGAACATGATGTAATACAGACCGCCAAAGTTCACTTAATATTATTTTGTCCCCTTTGCAGTATGCAGCACTATACCAGAGATGGTTTGAAATTAGAGGAACCCAATGTTGTAGTGATTTGTTTTCTCTTGTTTTTGCTAAAGAAAACAATTTTTTTTTCAGACTTTTGTTATAATGCCACAAATCAAATTGGTGACGGATTTCTTTGTAGTCTTCTCTCATGATTTTTCAAATTGAGACGTGACGGTCAGTGGCAATTGTCTTTACTTCTAGACCTTGTGCGATAACATTGGTTACACTTCTTCGGAATGCTTTTGCTTCCATTGCAACCGATGACGTTGTTTCGGACACCTGTATGATGTTGAAATCGATTATTTTTCGGGTAGTATCCTCCATTAAAGTATACGTACAGTACTCTTTCTATAGCTGGAAAGAAGTAACTATTTTGAAATTTGTAGTAACTTGTTTCGGATAGGAATGGAATGTTCATTATGTTGAAAAATTCAGCAATTTTACTGTAATGGTTGCCAGACAGTAGTATTGTTGCACAAGTCATAATATTCCCAATGGCTTTTTTTCCAAAATGTGGCTGGCTGTCCCAAAATTTGAATTTATGTCCAGCAGTGCATTCTGTGTATAAAGTAATGTTTGTTCCAGTCACTGTTTTTAGAATTTGTTCTAAAGGCGAATTGCAATTCCCACCATAGGAGCACTTTATCAACTTTAAAAGTTCGTCAAGACATGATTCGAACACAATAAATTTGCGTTCTGTTTGTGCTTTTTTCGATATGTCAGAATTGAGATTTTTTTCTTCTTCTGAAGACGGTGATGAATCTGATTTAGGAACATAGGAAGTGTCTTTATCGTCAACATGTTCTGAAGTTGCAGATTCTTCCAATGGATTTATACTTTCACCTAATGCACTGGTATCTAGTAATTGAAATTCTTCTTCCATGCTGTGGCTTAAAATAGGTGATGATTGTTCAGGTATTATTATTCTGGGTATTCTAGATTCCACTACATTGATCGGTGTGAGAGTTGACCTCAAGTACTGTTTTGTGATTTGCCTTGGTGTGGACATAATTGGTAATGTCGAAATCGATTCCTCTTCCTCAAAAATTTTTTTATATGAGGCAATTTCAGACATAAAAAAGTCATAAGTACCGGTCCATGTACCTATTGACCGAGTTTGTATTAAATTTTTTGTTGTAGTTCCGACATTATGTTTAATTCCTTTGTCTTTCTTCTTTATCATTCTAGGCGAACGTCTTAACATCTGCTGATCCATTACATGACTTCCTTTTCCTACAATAATTTTTGATGGTGTTTTTGGAAGAATTTTGGCAAACATAGTACGTGACTTTGGTAACAAATGAGGATTTTCATCTTGAATTTGAAGTGCAGTAGATGCACGTTCTAGGGAAATATCATGTCTCTGAATATGTGACATTACAGATAAATCAGTTTCAAAGCTATCCATACTAGACAGTGTGCTACTATAATGGTGATCAACTTGCCAAGATGGAAGCGATGGTTCAGGAGTTGTGTCCATTATTTCTTCACTGTCGCTTGGGATTACATCGACACGTGAAGATGAGACATTTACTGTTTCTCTACTGAACATTGAAGTTGACGGTTGTTCATTATCGACTATTACATTCGATGTTGTTAACACATGTACTTGCAAACTCGGAACAGCGTCCTTTTTGAGTGTTTTTCTTGAACCGATCATCATATAACTGTCAGTTGTAAAATGTTTAGAACAGATACGATAATTAACAGTACTTTTTGGCATCATAATCTTTTGTACTATTGTTTCTGGATTTGGTAATGCTTGTCCTGAAATTTCTAGCCATTTTCTTATCCTATTGGGTGATCTAGGAAAACAATGTAGACTGACGTCTGGTGTTTTCGATCGATTGTCATGTTTTGATGAACATCCCTTTACAAAACATTTAGGCATCTATAAAAAAATAAAAAGGAATATTAAAATAGTTATTATTATAATTTAAATATATTAAAAAATTTAAAAATTATTTTTTTAAAACGAAAATTGTTTAAAAAAAATTAATTATTATTCATATATCTATAAATAAATAATTTAAAAAAAAAATAAAAAAAAAAAATATTTTGACAATGCAAAATGAAAATTAATATACATTGTGTATTTGAAAATAATAATTTTATATGTAAAAAATTATTGATAATCATTGGTACATATTTTTATTTTATTATAAAAAAATATATAATGTTCTTTAAAAAAAAAAAAAATTTCGCATATAAAAAAATACTTATATAAATATGTAATGTGCAAATTTGTTTATAAACATTATTTAACATGTAAAAAAAAAATTCAATGATATTTGTAAAAATAATTACCTTGTAAATTCGGACGTGATCAGGATTTTCAAACAAAAGACAATGAAATTTTTGAAAAATTTCGATTTATTCTGAATAAAAAAAGGAAATACAATTTAGATATATTGGAGAAACAATTTAATAAAAAATTTTAATAATCTGATTTTGAAATTAAATAATCAATATTATTTTAATAATTTTTTCAAGATGGTTTGTAATGCATTTGTGTGTATGTGTATGTGTGTGTGATGGTGTGTCTTATTTATTTCTTAATTATTTGGAATTATGTATGTTTGGAATTATTTATGTGAATTATTAAATGTTTGATTTTTAAAATTTTTAATACTATATATGAAATATGATATTTTGAATTTTTATAAAAAAAATTTAAAAGATAAATTTTTTTTTAATAAATAAAATAATTTTTAAATGTAATAAGAGTATAAATTATATATTAATGCTCAAAAATAATTATTTTTATATATATAATTTTTTAAATTTAGAAATTAATTTATAATTTGTTATATATGTGGGTGTGTTTATTAGAAATGATACTTTTAACCGTCGATAGTCTATTTAATTTTTTAAAAGAAGCTAGTTTACTACAATTGAAGCATTTTAAATAGATGATTTAGCCTTTGTTTTATCTACACCTACATTGCAACAATTAATACTGATGTATAGGCTATTGAATATATTTTTATTTTATTTCATTTTTAAGATTATACTCTTCATAAATAAAATTTATAGTCTATAATTATTTAAAAAATAAAAAAATGAAGTGAAGTTAAAAATTAAGGGAGACAATAACAAATAACAAATAAAAATCCGTACTTTATTTTAATATATAATTATTAGAAATTATTAAAATTAATGACATTAAAATTAATGCCACATTTTGTTAATTTTTCAATTTTTGAATTGTAATTATACTAATGAACACGTGTAATAATAATTGTTTATTCATTTGTGAATCTAGGATTTTTGTAACATGATAATTTTATGATTTTGAGATTGGATGATGGCTATCGCATGGTACAAAGGCAGTGTATAAAGACTCAACTTCAAAAATGAAAAACAAAATTTTTATTAAAAAAAAATTGGTATAGCATTTTCTAGTTTTTTTTTAATCGGTTATTCTTTATTAATACTGTATTGAAATTTCAATCAAACAATAATCGAAATTTGATTTATGTAATTGAAAACGATATTTAAATAAAATAATTTTTTGAGATTGAAAATTATAGCTTTGAAACATTGTTGAATGCCTCTTTAATTCTATGTAAAATGAAACCGAAAACATGAATTATATGTATTTACAAAGAATAAAAATCAATTTATTTAACCATTTATATGTTTTAAAAAATCAACAGTTATAATGTTAGACTTTCAATATTTGTAATTATATATGTTAAAAAATTGTGCTGACTGACCCTTAAAGGGACACTGAACCCCATTTTTTTTTCAAGATTAAGATATAGCATGATATTTTAAGCAACTTTCTAATTTACTCCTATTATCAAATTTTCTTCATTGTCTTGATATCTTTATTTTAAAAGAAGGAAGGTAAATCTAAGCAGCCAGCCCATTTTTGGTTCAGTACCACGGATAGCGCTTGGTATTTGGAGGATTACATTAAACCACCAATAAACAAGCATAACCTAGGTTCTCAAACAAAAATGGGCCTGCTCCTATGCACCCGTTTCCTGCATTTTAAATAAAGATAGCAAGAGAAAAAAGAAAAATTGATAATAGGAGTAGATGATACATTTTCTTCAAATTGCATGCTCTATCTGAATCATGAAATAAAAAATTGGGTTTAGTGTCCATTTAAAATAATTTTATAGACTAAATTTAAAATTATAAACAATGTTTGTTTAATTAGATCTTTATATAGCCCATGTTTTTTAGAAAATAGGAAAAAGAAAAGTTTATTGAAATGTAAACATAACAATTTTCTAATTATAGGAATACTAAAAAAAATATTTGATGTGAATACAGTTCTCTACATTTTAAAGCATGATCCTGTATTTTTAAAATGTATTAGCAATATCAACATAAGGTCAAGGGTGGAGTGTCTTATTTGACACTTGAATTTTACTTTAAAACTAACCTTTTCAAATAATCAGAAATTAAACCTTAAAAATTAATTTATAATTATCTTTAAAATTTAATTTTATATGAATATTTTTTAATTGTAGTATTTATTGTAGTGTATATTACATGCAGATATATGTAAATGAGTGTATAATGTGCGTTAAATTCATTGAATTTTAAAAAAATTAATTCTAATAAATCATTCCTCAATACTGGTTGAGTTTAACTGAATGAGATCAATGCTATCTACATGAAACATGAGAACTAATAGCCTATAGTGTTCTAAATTTATTGAGTTGATAGTCATTCTTGAAGTTATATAAAATTACCATATGAACATATTAGTTTTATATTTCAAATAATAATAAAAAGATAAAGAGAAATAGTTTAAAAAAACCTATTGTTAATATGAATTTAATTGCATGCCCTTTTTACAAGTTGAAAATAAGATTAGTACTTGACTCTCCCTTTAAAATAACAAAGCTCTATTTCAAACTAATCTACTCTTGGAATTCATTAAAAAGATTGTCTAATCAGGTTTTAATTTTGACCTTTTCAAAGAATATAATCAAGAATTAAACTAAGGAGCCTACATTTACAACAGTGTTACCATGACTACTATTTGCAAAAGACAGAGGTTGGGAGGCCACTAGAGTGAATGAAAAGCTAATCAATAGATTGTGTGATAAGATGTTTTACAAATGAAAGAAATGTAACAAACAAAATAACCATTTAAAGCTGAAACAGATAAAGGAGACAAAGTGAAAGAAAAATAGAAAGCTTTAGAAAATAGACTTTGAAAAAAAAAATAGAAACATTTATAATTTTAGAATCAGATATATAATATATAATCCATTGATAATTATTTACAATGTTTTTTTTAAATTTGCAGATACAATTTTTAAAATGTAGTTATTATTACTTATAAATAAGATATTAATATGACATTTAATAATGGTGATATTAAACGTGCTTTAAATAAAAAGTATCAGTTCAAATTGTATGACTATTATTTTTTTGAAATGGAGACAAGGATTAAATAAAAATTGAATATTTTTCTTTGATTATTTATAATTTAAAATATTATTTTCGATTTCTTTTTGAATGGGTAACTCAGTTTGATAACAGTCAACATACAATAGTGGCCATTGCATTGCATATTTTAATTACAAATCAAAAAGACTGTAATAATATAAATCTAAAAATTGAACTGTTTTAGATACCACAAAAAATAAGATTATACGTGATATCAAAAGTTTATTTTAAAATAACAATAATCAGACTAAATTTAATTTAATGTAGATCGCTTTCATATATAACATAGTGAATACAGTGTTTGAAAAATATATACGCTTTTATTTACATGGGATCGCATTGTGAGAACCGTGACTATGTGTCATTCTTTTTAAAATTTCTATATGATAATTAAAGAAATTTAAACCTACACAGTAAAATATATTAATTTTGAATATGAGTTTCTTTCAACAAATGTTTTAAACATGTAAAAATATTAATTCAGAATGCTCGTTACTTCAAGGGGAATTATTTGCTAGTAGCCTCGGTATCTATTAGTTATTTCAAGTTGTAAATAGATGTTTTTAAGATATTTAGATGCGTGATAAATTCTATATATGCTCGTTATTACTAGGGGTATTATCGCTGCTAAGCGCTCACATCTGACCTGCTAGAACACGCTTGCACTTCTGTCACAATACAACTCTGTATGATACCCTCAACTTTCCAATTAGACGTGATCTCCATAATTTATTTTTAAATAACAATAAGCATACTTGTTGTAATTAAAAGTAGATCTCTATAAAATATAATATAGTGAATAAAGATGTTTGCCAAAGATATACTCTTTTATTTACAGGGAACCGCATTGTGAGAATCGTGACTATGTGTCATTCTTTTAAACATTTAGATCCGATATTGCATGAAATTTAAAACAACATTGTATAATATATTAAATTTGAATATGAGTTTCTTTCATCAAATGTTGTCAAAATGTACAAATATTAATTCATAATGCTCGCTACTTCAAGGGGGATTATTTGCTAGTAGCCTCGGTATCTATTAGTTATTTCAAATTCAGAATAGATGATATTAAAATATTTATATGCGTGATAAATTCTATATATGCTCGTTATTACTAGGGGTATTATCGCTGATAAGCGCTCACATCTGAACTGCTAGAAAACGCTTGCACTTCGGTCACAATAGAACTCTGTATGATACCCTCAACTTTCCAATTAGACGTGATCTCCATAATTTATTTTTAAATAACAATAAGCATAATTATTGTAATTAAAAGTAGATCTCTATCAAATATAATATAGTGAATAAAGATGTTTGCCAAAGATATACTCTTTTATTTACAGGAAACCGCATTGTGAGAACAGTGAATAAGTGTCATTCTTTTTAACATTTATATCCGATATTGCATGAAATTTAAAACAACATTGTATAATATATTAAATTTGAATATGAGTTTCTTTCATCAAATGTTGTCAAAATGTTCAAATATTAATTAATAATGCTCGTTACTTCAAGGGTGATTATTTGCTAGTTGCCTCGCTATTTATTAGTTATTTCAATTTCAAAATCGATGCTATTCAGATATTTTGATGCGTGAGTTATTCAATATATGCTCGTTCTTACTAGGGGTATTATCGCTGCTAAGCACTCACATCTTACCTGCTCGAGAACGCTGAAACATCTGTTGAGAATGCTCGATTACGGAGGTCTGTAGATTAAATGGATGGTGACGTTTTCGATGACGCGCAAAAATAAAGCGCATGCGCAGTACGGCGGATTACGGCCATATTGATAACGCAGGTTATCAGGCACTATTGGTAACGGGGATCAAAAGAAGTAAGTGTGGGTTTGGAATTATATTAATTTTTGATCATGAATATATAGTAAACCGTGAATAATAGTTAATTAAAGCATATTGCGAATATTATTTATTAATAGTTTATTATAGTTTCAAATACAGTTTTTTCAAAGGTTTAGTGTCCCTTTAACTTTGACTTGACTATCCCTTTAAGGGCAAGTTAATTTATTGTGCTTCACACAAAAGGCAACTTTTTGAGAATTATGGGCCTGGATTCAATTTTTTTAAACAAATAACAGCAAATGTTGAAAAGCTGTTTTTTTTTATTCCTAACTTTCCATTTAACTGTTGAACCAATAAGGAATAATACCTGAGTTATGGTTCAATATTTTAGTGTTTCTATTCGGTTTCATTTTTTATAAAAGTAAAATTATGCAACCAAGAAAAAATGAGACAAGACCGATGGTAAATTTAAAGGGACATTAAACACTTTGAGATGGTAATATAAAATGATAAATTGTATATATAAAACAACTCTGCAATATACTTTTATTATTTATTTTGTCCTCTTTGCCTGTAATTCCTTTGTGAAATTGTGAGCTTTTCAGTTCCTGTTAGAAATGGAAGTGCAGAACACTGTTAAATCCAGCACAACCATTGGCTGCACACTCTAATGACCTATGTATAACTGTCCCTAATTGGCCACAGCAGAGAAGGTAACACAAGTTACAACATGGCAGCTCCCAGTTTTATAGACACTAAAACTTTACACTTATTTTGTCACTTTTTAAACAACTAATGAAACTTTAAAAAATACATCTACATGTTAGTCATGGACTAATCTTTTCTTTGAATGCATCATTCTATCTAGCATGTATTTAGTGTTTAATGCCCCTTTAATATTGATGTTTATTTCCTGATACGTCTGAATGCAGTTTTTTTCCACTGCACTAATATTACTAATTAAGGGTATGTATGTTATTATTAATTTCCGATCATCAAACACTTCAATGTAATTCTAAATGAACATTTAGATGATCTGGTTGTATTAAGTTTAATTGTTTAAATTTTAATTTATTAATAATTAAAACAGAGCATGCCATTTAAAGAGATTTGACTTCTATGATCAAATTTACCTTGTTTTCTTGATATCTTTTGTTGAAAAGTTTACTTAAGTGGGCTCAGGAGCAGCAATAGACTCGTGAGCTAGCTACTGATTGGTGGCTGCACATATATCTCATCATTGGCTCAGATGTGTGCAAATAGCTCCCAGTAATGTCCTGCTGCCCTGAAGCTGACTTTAACTATGTGTTTAACCCCTTTTCAGAGGTTAAACACATAGTTACATGCAAGAAACAGTGCAATAATTAAATGTTCTAACACATTAGACCATTTTATTTTTTTACTTTTATGTCACTTTGAATAAAATATACTCAGCCAGATTACGAGTTTTGCGTTATGGCTGGCTCACTAATAACTTGCAAGTTATTTTCACCGCTCACCTTTCATAGCGCTGCTATTACAGGTTTGCAAAAAAAAGGCTTGTGCGGGCGATATGGTTGCGTTGAACTCCATGCTTCACCCAAATACAAGCAGTGTTTTGACGTGTTCGTGCACGATTTCCCCATAGACATCAATGGGGAGAGCCAGCTAAAAAAAAGTCTAACACCTGCAATCGCGGAGTGTAAAGCTCCATAACGCAGCCCCATTGATGTCTATGGGGGAAAAAATGTATGTTTAAACCCCAACTATAAACACCCTAGCATAAACGCCAAGTCTAAACACTCCTAATCTGCTGCCCCCAACATCGCTGCCACCTACATTACACTTATTAACCCCTAATCTGCCACCCCCAACGTCGCTGACACCTATCTACACTTATTAACCCCTAATCTGCCACCCCCTACATCGCAACACCTACATTACACTTATTAACCTCTAATCAGCCAATAGGATTGAGCTTGCATTCTATTGGCTATTCCAATCAGCCAATAGAATGCGAGCTCAATCCCATTGGCTGATTGCAACAGCCAATAGTATTTTTCCCCCCTTAATTCCTATTGGCTGATAGAATTCTATCAGCCAATCGGAATGTAAGGGATGCCATCTTGGATGACGTCATTTAAAGGGAAACTTCATTCTTCAACAGCCATCGGAAGAAGAGGATTCTCTGCGCCGGATGTCTTGAAGATGGATCCGCTCCGCCCCGGATGGATGAAGATAGAAGATGCCATCTGGATGAAGACTTCTGCCCGCTTGGATGAAGACTTCTGCCGGCTTCGATGAGGACTTCTGCCGCCTGGATGAGGATGGATGTTCGGTCTTCAAAAACTGTAAGTGGATCGTTGGGGGTTAGTGTTAGGTTTTTTAAGGGTTTATTGGGTGGGTTTTATTTTTAGCTTAGGGTTTTGGGCAATGTAAAAGAGCTAAATGCCCTTTTAAGGGAAATGCCCATCCAAATGCCCTTTTCAGGGCAATGGGGAGCTTAAGTTTATTTAGATAGGATTTTATTAGGGGTGTTTGGTTGTGTGGGTGTTGGGTTTATATTTTGCCATTGGCAGTTTAGTGTAGGCTAGGTTTTTTTTCTATTTTTTTGGGGGGGGGGGGGTTATTTTGATAAGGCTATTAGATTAGGAGTAATTCATTTTTATTTTTGATAATTTCTTTTTTTATTTTGTGTAATTTAGTGTTTATTATTTTTGGTACTTTAGATAATTGTATTTTATTAATTTAATTTATTTAATTTTATTGTAATGTTAGGTTTTAGTGTAAGGCAGGTTAGGTTTTATTTTACAGGTAAATTTGTATTTATTTTAACTAGGTAGCTAGTAAATAGTTAATAACTATTTAATAACTAGTCTACCTAGTTAAAATAAATACAAACTTACCTGTGAAATAAAAATAAAACCTAAGATAGATGCAATGTAACTATTAGTTATATTGTAGCTAGCTTAGGGTTTATTTTACAGGTAAGTTTGTATTTAGTTTTAAATAGGAATTAGTTAGTCATTAATATTAGGTTTTATTTAGATTTATTTTAATTATATTTAAGTTAGGCGGTGTTAGGGTTAGGGGTTAATAGGTTTATTATAGCGGCGGAGTGTGTGGACGGTAGATTAGGGGTTAATAATATTTAAATAGTGTTTTTGATGCAGAAGAGCAGCGATTTAGGGGTTAATAATTTTATTATAGTGGCAACGATGTTGGGAAGCGGCGGAATAGGGGTTAATAATTTTTTTAAGTGGCGGCGATGTCCGGAGCGGCAGATTAGGGGTTAATAATTTTATTTTAGTGTTTGCGATGCGGGAAGGCCTCGGTTTAGGGGTTAATAGGTAGTTTATGGGTGTTAGTGTACTTTGTAGCAGTTTAGTTATGAGTTTTATGCTGCAGCTTTGTAATGTTAAAGTCCTAACTATTGACTTTAGATAGTGGTACGGATCTTGTCATTTTAGGCTGTACAGCTCACTTTTTGGCCTCACCGCAAAACTTGTAATACCGGCGCTATGGAAGTCCCATTGAAAAAGGACTTTTTTAAAAGTGCGGTACTGATGTTGTGTGATGGCCAAAAAAGTGTGCGGTACAGCTATTCTGACAAGACTTGTAATAGCAGCGGTAGGGAAAAAGCATCGTTATGGGCCATAACGATGCTTTTTCACTCATAACGCAAAACTCGTAATCTGGCTGACTGTTATTTATTGACGTGAACTGAGCATGCACAAGAAATTAAACATTAAAAAAATTTTTTTTTTAGCAGGTTCATGTTGTAGAAATTAAAATAAACAAAAAACTTTGAAACACAGTCATTAATGATTTTAATGACTGGTTGGAATATTATTGTGGAAACGTCCTTTTGCAATATAGTATACTGTGGCCAAATGCATTTGAAAACAATTATTTACGTGGTTTATTGACATAAGAGGAATGGATTAGAACACTGGTTTTCAAACCTGTCCTAAGGACTCCCTAACAGGTCAGGTTTTCAGGATTACCTTGGATGAGAGCAGGTAAAATAACCATGTTTAATAATCAGCTGATTGTTTAACCTGTGCACCAGTTCAGATATCCTCAAAATGTGGCCTGTTAGGGAGGTCTGAGGACAGGTTTGAAAACCAGTGGATTAGATTGATAGCAAATGTTTAAACCCTGAGACAGCCTACACAATAAGTATTGGAAGGCCATTTGGGGTGGATTGTAATCTAAGCCCCAGAATCCACCCTTACTAAATTCCCTACATCTACGTCTGTCAGATTTGGAGGAAAGTATATATCATTTGCGTTCACCTTGCTAAACATTGGCAATACATGTGGGTGAATTTACTATGCACTTGAAATCTATTGCTGTCTTTCAATAAAACCGCACTAGTTTAGATAATTTAGAGGAAATGGTTGTTTACATTAAATTCCTAAAATATTATTTTAAGGCTAGTATTGCGCTCTGAAAGTTTAATGACTTTTTAATGACATCAGATTAAAACATAATTTATGCTTACCAGATAAATTCCTTTCCTTCCTGGCAGGGAGAGTCCACAACTTCATTCCTTACTGTTGACAAATACAACACCTGGCCACCAGGAGGAGGCAAAAACACCCCAGCCAAAGGCTTAAATGAAGACTCGCCAGAAACACGGGCCGTCAAGCTCCATTCGGAGCTTGATAGATAGGAAATATTTACACTGTTGATTGAAATAAGACACATACCTCGCTGTGTTATTCTCTATTTCAGTAAACCTCTGTTATGTACATCCTGAGCTATTTCAGCAGACTTATGAAACTTAGAACAACACATATAGTGTCACATATAGGTTTTGATGTCCAATATACACCTCTCATTCATCAGTCCCGTGCTGTGAACCCAGGTGTTCACTGTGCAGTAGCGCCAAACTTTTAACCAATCAATTAGTTCCACAGGGTTTTTAAGAGTAGTTTAAGGTGTGCACAAACCAGGCTTTGATTACGGGACTCTCCCAAAACGCGTAAGCCTTTGTGCTGCTCTCTTCACAGTGTTATTGTGGTGGCTTGGTTTACCGCTGTATTTTTAATGGTTTCAATAAATATATGTTTTATATTTCAACAACAGAGCGTGCACCTATTTTTGTTCTCAAAACTTTAACCTTAAACTTATGCCAGGCTCTTCACACCAGTACAAATAAGTCCTCCACACTTTATGGTAGATACGATGAGTAACTGGTTTACAAGCTTGAACCAGAGTGTTGATAACACTCTCAGAAAACCCTCTCTTGGCTAAGACTAAGCGCTCAATCTCCACGCAGTCAGCCTCAGAGAATCTAGATTTTGATGAATGAAGGGACCCTGTATAAGCAGATCTCTGTGACAAGGTAACCTCCACTGAGGAGATGAGGACATCCCCACCAGATCCGCAAACCACGTCCTTTGCGGCCATGATGGAGCAATCAGAATCACAGATGCTCGCTCCTGCTTGATGCGAGCAACCACACGAGGGAGAAGCGGTAATGGAGGAAAAAGATATGAGTCTGAACCCTATTCTACTGATAGGGCATCTATCAGTTCTGCCTGAGGATCCCTCAACCTCAACTCATACGTGGGTAGCTTGGTATTGAGGCGGGATGTCATGAGATCTTTCTCCGGCGTCCCCCACTCGCTGCATATCTATGCAAACACCTCGGGGTGAAGAGACCATTCCCCTGGGTGAAAGGATTGCTTGCTGAGGAAGTCCGCTTCCCAGTTGTCCACACCCGGAATGTGGATCGACGACAAAATGTGTATCGACGACAACGTACATCTGTGAGTCTCCACCCACTCTAGTATCTGAGATACTTCTCTCATTACCAAGGAACTTCTCTTTCCCCCCTGATGGTTGATATAGGCAACCAAGGATATATTGTCTGATAAACAGGAACGAACCCAGAAGGGGCCAAGCTTTCAAGGCATTGAAGATTGCCCGGAGTTCCAAAATATTGTCCGGAAGGGAGGACTCCACCTGAGTCCACAGACATTGTGCCTTCTTGGCACCCCAAACGGCTCCCCAGATGGAAAGGCTTGTGTCCGTAGTCACAATCTCCCAGGATGGTCTCAAAAAGCATGTGCCTTGGTACAGATGATCTGGACAGACCCACCAGGAAAGTGATTCTCTCAATCGGCTGTCCAGCACGATCTGTTGAGACAGATCTGAATGGATGCCATTCCATTGTCTCAGCATGCAAAGTTGTAAGGGTCTGAGATGGAATCTGGGAAAAAGGAATGATGTCCATGCAGGACACCATGAGTTCGATTGCCTCCATACTCTGAGCCACTGAGGGTCTCGAGGAGGCCTGGAGGGCAAGACATGCAGAAGTTAGCTTGCAAAGTCTCTGATCTGCGAGGAATATTCTCATGGATGTGGAGTCTATTATAGTTTTCAGAAAATTCACCCTTGTACTTGGAGTAGGCGAACCCTTTTCCAAGTTTATCTTCCATCCATGTGATCAAAGAAGAGTGAGAAGGGACTCTGAATTTTCTTCCACTAGATGAAAAGATGGTGCCTGTACCAAGATATCGTCCAGGTAAAGTGCTACTGCAATACCTCGTGTTCTGGCCTCGGCTAGAAGAGCCCCCCAGAACCTTTGTAAATATCCTTGGAGCAGTTGCTAGGCCAAATGGAAGAGCTATGAACTGGAAGTGCTGGTCCAGAAAGGCAAACCTCAGGAACTGAAAATGTTCCCTGTGAATCGGGACGTGAAGGTATGAATCCTTCACGTCTATTGTGGTCATAAACTGTCCTTCCTGAACTAGAGGAAGGATAGACCAAATTGTCTCCATCTTGAAAGAAGCAACACTCAGAAACTTGTTTAGGCACTTTAGGTCCATAATTGGACAGCAATTGCCGTCCCTTAGGCCTATTCTTCTTATCCTGCGGTAGGAAGGCACCTTTCCCTTCGGTATCCGTAGAGATAATGGAGTCCAGTCCTGGATCGAATAAAATCTTCCCCTTAAAGGGAAAAGAAAGAAGTCTGGATTTAGAAGTCATATCTGCAGACCAAGACTTCAACCAGAGAGCCCGGCGAGCTAGAACCACAAAGCCAGCAGCCTTTGCATTTATAAAAATAATCTGCATATTCGTGTCACAGATGAAAGAGTTAGCAATTCTCAGTGCTTTAATTCTCTCCTGAATATCCTCGAGTGGAGTCTCCACCTCAATGAGCTCCGACAGAGTGTCGCACCAGTAGGTAGCTGCCATAGCTGCCGATGGTTGAAATAAAAACCTTGTATGTTGAAACATCTTCCTCAGAAAAGTTTCCATTTTCTTATCCATATGCTCTCTAAAAGAAGAACTATCCTCCAGTGGGATAGTAGTATGCTTAGCCAGTGTGGAGATGATAGCGCCATCCATCTTAGGGATGGAGCCCCACAATTCTAATTGAGAGTCAGGGACCGGGAATCATTTTTTAAAAGTAGACGAGGGGGAAAAAGAAGTTCCTACTCTTTCCCATTCATTACTAATAATGTTCGCCATCTTTACTGGCACAGGAAAGGTCAGAGGAACCTTCCTATCTTCATAAACCCTGCCTAATTTAGGGATCTTAGGCTCCTCAGGGAGTGTAGCCTCTGGAACCTCTAGTGTAGGCAGAACCTCCTTTCATAAAAAACGCAGATGCTCAATTTTAAATCTAAAGGAGGGCTCCTCCGCTGAAGGAGGTTTAGAAACTGAAGTCTCTGACTCAGAATGTTTACCCACTGAAGCTACAGAGGATAACTCATCCTCGGATAGCTGGGATATAGTAGCTAAATCCGACAAATATTTAGATGACTCTAGGTAAGGAGAACTATGTTTAACCTTTCTCATGCATTTGTAAGAGCGAGGTAAGGCACTTAAGGTCGCAGACACCACTGATTGTAACTGCGTGGTAAAGTCCGCTGGAAAAAGCCCCCTCCAGATGGAGGAATAGTTGACCCGTGGGCAACTACATGCGGAGCGGGTAATGTAGAAAGGGTAGTAATTTCTCGGGACACAGATTCCTGAGAAGTAGATGGCTCAGAAGAGCTAATAGCGTTATGATTATTAGCAGGCTTGTCTCCCTTTTCAGACTTTACAACAGTGTTTAGGCAAATGGAACAAAATTGAGCAGGTGAGCAAACCACAGCCTCCTCACAATATAAACAGGAATTATTAGTCAATACAGAAGGAGCGGAACCTTCTAATGTAGTATAAGAGTCCTCCATAGCTTTGTATATACCCACAGAAGGACAAGTAAAAAGAAATGTTTTTATTTTAAAAAAAAAAACGGTAACTTAATACTCCCAATGGCTGGGGCACTCACCACTTCCTAGACCCAGACAGCTAACAGTGAAAACGCTATCTCAGGAGTGATACCTGCAGCAGGATCTTAGGAAATGAAAGAGACTGCACCCGGTCAGGTGGTACGTAAGACAGGACTTCCCCTGCTATGAAAAAGGGCGCCAAGCTGTTATGAGTGGCACAACACTTCAAAAACGAAAGTGAAACCTGTTTGTTCCAAGCCAAAAACACACACAGCCTATAAGCCTAAAAAACCTCTCACATTAAGCAAATATAAATCCCCAAACTGTTCAAATAATCTCCCTAAAGAAGATATTAACCCTTGATCCTATCGAGGTATAAAGGAGCCACACTGTGACCCTGTATAGCGTTTTAAATTTGTATATATAAAAAACGGTCTTACTCTCCAGGATCCATGCTGTGGAACAGGCACAGCCTCTCAAGTATGACAGTCTTGCAGCAGTGCTTCTGACATCGACTTGAGTGTCTAGCAGCAAGCAGTGAAACTCGTCAACACTGATTGCTCAGGAGCTGTTAGCGACAGTCTGGATGGGTTCACAGAAAATCTTTCCCTGCATCTCCAGACTTTCCAGACTTTCATCAATACTCTCACTGAGAGGTTGACATGATTACTTAAAACTCCAGTCCTTTCTCGAAAGGGAACATACCCATAACAGGACAATCCAAATCTTCTGACTCTTCTCTGCCACCTCCTATAGTGACAAAGGCAAATAATGATTGGAGATAGGGGAAGTGGGAGGGATATTTAAGCCTTTGGGTGGAGTGTCTTTACCGCCTCCTGATGGCCAGGTGTTGTATTTCCCAACAGTAAGGAATGAAGTTGTGGACTCTCCCTGCCTTATCGAAGGGAACATACTTTTTAAAGAACTTTCCAAATTATTTCTATTATGAAATGAGCTTAATTGTCTTGGCATTCTTTGTTGAAGGAGCAGCAATGCACTACTGGGAGCTAGCTCAATACATTGGGCGAGTCAATGACAAGAGGCATATATGTGCAGCCACCAATCAGGAACTTGTTCCCAGCCTATCTGCTCCCGAACCTACCTTGACCTGCTTTTCAACAAAAGATACCAAGATAAGGCAGCAAATTAGATAAAAGTGGCCATTGGAAATTTGTTTAAAATTGTATGCTCATAAAAGAAAATTAATTGTGTTTCATGTCCTTATATATGTATTATATGTATTTTATAGCACTGTAGGAACTCAGTTTATAAGTATTGTATATTTAGTAATACTTTCACTGCCACAATATAACAGTTATAGCTGCTGTGACATAGAAGCACAGATAGCCCCACTAGTGTTGCAAACACACGAAATGAATGCAGGAAAAATACATTCAACACATATGAGTGGTTGTTTCAGTCTGGCAATATTGTTGCAAAAACATGGATGAGAACTGCTTAAAATGATAGACTATTGGGGAATCATGGAACAACTGTAAGACTATTATTTTTTTAATCAGACTTTGCATTATTTACGTTCTGTATACATTTGGACAGTTGTCTTAGGAGAAGCTTTTACTGTTTGATGTGTTGTGGTAGAATCTATTATTATCATGATATATATCTGCCTCTCAATGACATTGTTTGTAACAGTTGTTATTAGTTGTATCCAAAGTGAGACATAAACAGTAAACTTCAGATTTCGTAATCTGTTTACCATGAGAGCAGTTTAAAGTGTCATGACATGATGAAAGCCAAGCGTGGCCGCAACGTTGTTTGTATAAGCCCCAGTTAATAAATAAAAGGACTGTTAATTCTAAAGTGTTGCTGAATCATTATATTAAGTTGGTTTGTCAGTGACCCCTGACAGTGTGCTCTGGAGGAAGGTGAAGTGCTTCTGACTGATTTCAAGCTATCGACTGCACTCACAAACTTGACTTGCTGCACAATATAGGGAGCACTCACATATGTTCACAATCTCTAATACGAACAGTTATTCTAAAACAAACTAGGTACAGACTCCATTAGAGTTTAAAGGGACATAAAGCTGAAATAAGAATACATCATAACATTTTCTTATTACTAAACACACACAAAAAAATTTTGCACAGAATTTTGCTGATCTACATGTAAGCAAAGTATATGCAGGCAATGTGAAAGGATAAGAAATTTAAAAAAAAACAGCGAGTCATTCAAAGCGCAAAACAGATTTATTTGTAGAAACACAGGGTGATAAAAAAAAGTAAAAACAACAGCATACATTGGATTGTCGCGTTTCGGCCCGCAGGCCTTATTCATAGACCTAGCAAACAGACATATTGCCATCACTTAAACAGGCTGTAACCTAATTGGTTGAAGTGTATGCTGTATACCATTGGCTGTATCTTTGTGTGCAAATTTAAAGGGACACAACTCCATTAAAGGGACAGTATACTGTAAAATAGTTTTTCCCTTAATGTGTTTACAATTGCTTTTTTTACCAACTGCAGAGTAAAAAATGTATGAAAATTAGCTTTTTAAGGTTTATTTCTGTATATTAAAGCTCTGATTTTGTGTTTTGAAGCCACAGCCTAATAAAATAGGTTGAGCTTGTAGGTATAATCAGATCTCATTACTGTATCACATTGTGCACATATACCTGCTTCTTTATCTTATATCTGTCCTTAAAACAATCACCAATACTTTGAGAGAACAATGGAAAATCAACATTTTATTACCTTATATCTGCTTTATCACACTGGGAGTGTAATTTCTTCTGCTGGCTGTGTTTACAAAGCTTATCTATAGCTGGTACGCGCGGCCACAAACTTTCAGAATAGGTGGGGATACCACATGCTAAATTAACAATTTCAAATGCCAATATAAGGGTAAAGGAGCTACTTGTAAACAATTTAATACACTCCAGCAGGTAAAGTGGATCATTGGGAACAAATTAAAGGGGAGAATTTTTTTGAGTAAACTGTCCCTTTAACCCCCTAAATGTGATATATATGTCATGAACAACACCAAAAAGTTCAATTGACCTTACTACATTGTTAATATATATTTAATGCAAGAGAGACTTAAAACTCAACAGATCCATTTATATACATCTACTGCCGTATCTCTAATGCATATATTTATGACTAGTAACCATAGAAAAGTAATTATATATTGGGGTCCAATCATTAAAGTATTTGAAATATTTTCCCATATATTTAGACTCAAAGAAATAAGATTGAGAGTCTAAATATAAACAATAATACCCTATGTAGTACTCAAATAGAGCAGATTATAACCGGAAAAAGACACAATACATAGGGTAGAAGTCTGCAAACATCGAATAAGCCATTGGGGAAACAAATCATGGGCAATTAAATCATCCTCATGTACGTTGGCAAAAATGTATCACGTCTCCCTCAATGTTTAGACCCAATGGCCTTCTAATTTGCAAATGAAAGATCCAAAAAGTCACTCGGTAGAGAAGACTGCTATTCCTGTCACCACCCCTTGGCTTGGGTGAACAGATACCTCGATTTAATTTAAATGTTTGGTTGCTATTACAGTCTATTAGAAAAGCTGTGCACTTTTTTCGTGGCTTTTTGTGAGGTATACAAGTGGATTTTACAGTGTGTTTATACTGCTCAAATACTTTGCATGAACAAAACTTTACTGAGGTACTGTTTTCAACCCATCTGAAAATATTTTTCGAGCAGCTTTTCACAGAAATGTTTTTAATAAATGCTCAATCTATTTGAAAGAAACACAGTTAAAGGGACAGTCTAGGCCAAAATAAACTTTCATGATTCAGATAGAGCATGTACTTTTAAACAATTTTCCAATTTACTTGTATCACCAATTTTGCTTTGTTCTCTTGGTATTCTTAGTTAAAAGCTTAACCTAGGAGGTTCATATGCTAATTTCATAGACCTTGAAGCCCACCTCTTTCAGATTGCATTTTAACAGTTTTTCACCACTAGAGGGTGTTAGTTCACATATTTCATATAGATAACACTGTGCTCGTGCACGTGAAGTAATCTGGGAGCAGGCACTGATTGGCTAGACTGCAAGTCTGTCAAAAGAACTGAAAAAAGGGGCAGTTTGCAGAGGCTTAGATACAAGATAATCAAAGAGGTTAAAAGTATATTATTATAACTGTGTTGGTTATGCAAAACTGGGAAATGGGTAATAAAGGGATTATCTATCTTTTAAAACAATAACAATTCTGGTGTAGACTGTCCCTTTAATTACTTTTTGCTTTTTCTCTTTTTCTATGGATGGTGTTGTTGTGCATGTTGTTAATATTTAATAAAACACAAATGCTTTTTGTTTTCTAAATTAATGATTAAACACGTATAAAAAAACATTTAATATATCAAACATGGCCACACATTAACTGCATTAGAAAAGCGTTAAATATCACAAATCTGTAAGAAAACACTTTACTGATTGCGCAACTAAAAGACAATCTCCTATCTTTTTGTTTGCATATATGTACAACGGGAGAGGTACTTTACATCAAAAACAACTTATATTCAATTTACAAAAATGATACTTATGAACTAGTTATCTTTTGTTTACTGAAATTCTTGGTAGACCAACAAATAGCTAAAATGATCTTTTTTATTGAAAAATAAATAAATAAAAATAAAATAAAAATGGGCACAACAATTAAAATAATGTGTTTACTGTGTAACCAACAGCGTGTGTCAAACTAGTAGCGTACAATGGTGTGAGGCAGGCGTGGCCTTACGTGTTTCTCGGATCTCTCCGCTTTGTCAGAGGCTCTAACGAAACAGAGAAATCCAAGAAACGCATAAGGCCAAGCCCACCTCACGCCATTGTACTCTACTAGTTTGACATGCTCTATCTGATTCTTGCAAGTTTAATTTTTACTTTGCTATCCCTTTAAGTACATCTATAATATTTATTTATATTAATTATTAATATTTTTTAATCTTTTATATTTAATAAATACAGAACAAACTTTAATCTAACTCATTGGGTTAGCGCACATGAAGAATTAGTGTACTCCTGCCGGGCTTATGTATATTTCTATATATCTGATAATGTTAATGTAACATTATTTAATATACAAAAAATATTTTCCTGTATGTGAAGAACATTGGAATGTGAAATAATAACACTTGTCGGGTATAGCGCTGTGTTATTAATATGGTGTTGGTTTAGTGCACAAGCGATAAGTGTTAGTAGTTTTTTTTACAGCACTCTCCATTGAAGTCTATAGGGAGAATAATGTAGCGCTGTTGCAATATCCGAAGTCCTTTCTAGTAACAATAATACAGAATATTAATACGCGTCAGAGTTTGCTGACGTCATCACCTTACTCCTGTGCCTGTGATCAGAGATGCTGTCAAATAAGTGTGGCGGTGCGGTTTGTTTAACAGCTATAAGCTGACAACTTTAAGGACTGACTCATCATTCATAACAGTGTACCCGGAGCTGCACCAGGAGTTGAAGAACGATGAGGACATAAGTACAGCTTCAACCGCAAGTATCGAATGTTGAATGTGATTATGACATGCTGAGGTGTAGGCACTAATAAGGGAAACACGGTCTAAGATTGAGCAGAATCATAGAACTCATCACTGAATGTCCTGTTGAAATACAGTGTGCATATGAGTAATTTAACGTTCACTGCCACACATGCACGTTGTGTGTGCACAGGTGGAAAGTAGGATATAAATACAGGCACGTAAGAACTGTGGTATCTTTCTTTGCTGAATACGTGTGTGGATTTACCACAAACTTTTAAACAGGATCCTTTTAAAGAGATACTTTGTAACAAGCTTCTATTTTTGAAACAATTTGATACATTATTACCTTGAAACTGCTGGATTACATTTTAGTCAAATATATAACGGACTATTTGTATAGGTGATGACAATCATTCCCACCTAGGGACACCTTGGGGTTCGTATTCTCATGTTCTTTTTTTTTGTCTAAATTAATTCTTGTATGTGTGTAGCTGAATGAGGAAAGTCTGTTACTTTCTACAATTACATCTTGTTAATATACCTGCATCTATGTACACCTTGATTTTGACACATTAAAATATTTTGAATTGCAGTACTGGGATCTATCGTTGATATTTTTGTATGTAATTTTAATTATTGCCATATTTGTCAGTATTTTGTGGTCAACATTAATAATTAGAAATGTGTTGTTTACTGTTTATCAAATCCTTTTAACTGTGCATTTTGATAAATAACCCCTGAGATCAAGGGGTTTGAACATCCCCCATTCAGCCACCTCCTTTTTAATGCCTGTGACTTCTTGTTCTGCCCCCACTGTGATGTCACTACACATGCTTGTGGTGACATCACTGGTATTCATATATAGCCTTGGGAGTTCAACCCACTAGATCGCCAACCACAGCATCAGATTGACAATCCCCCTTCATGATTACAACCTGCTCTCATGTGCATGGAATCGGTTAATATATTGTATATACTGTACAATGATATACCATAGATATATGTTATCTCTTACACCTTGTGCTTTTATTACTGTGTTTCTCCAGGTGATGCAAGGTGTAAAAACAAACGTTAAAAGTGATAAGTGCGGCGATTTGCAAAGAAAGCTGGTAAGAAAGCTCAGAAGAAAATTCTTGAATTAATTGAATTTATTTAAAAAATCTTTGCGGAAATAGTTTAAAAAAAAATGTTATAGGAATATATAATAGCTGTATATTTTTAGGAAAAAGTTTTTTCATTTCAGAATAATATCTTAGAAATGTAACAAAGGATACACAATTAAAAAAACATATAAAAGATCTCAAAATTGAACTAACTACCATATATAAGAATAGTCAATACATACAGACAGAATTAAAAAAACAAATCTAAGTTTTTGGAACTATTTGAGAAATCCGTAAAAGAAGAATTTTGAAGCCAAAAATAAAAAGAGATATACACAAAACCTCACAAAAAAAGGAGAATGAGACTTTAAAAAATCTGAAAAACAATCCAGAAATAATAATTAAACCTGCAGATAAAGGTGGAGGGTTAGTTATATTGAATACTGAAGACTACCTCAAAGAATCTTATAGACTGCTAGATGACACTACAACATATTTAAGATTAATACTACACTATGCTATGGGAGAGAATATAATAAAAGATAAAGAGTTTACATTTTTAAAGAACACACAATCAAGGACCCCCATTTTCTATCTTCCCAAAATTCACAAATCCTTAGAAAATCTGCCGGGAAGACATCTCGGGAATCATATCTGGTATAAATTCACTCATATCAAACATATCAGAATATGTGGATCATTTCCTACAGAAATACGTTGTACAACTTCCTTCATTCTTAAAGAATTCAACACAATTGATTAACATCTTACAGGATATAGATTGGCAAGGCGATTTCTTACTTGCAACCTGCGATTTTAACTCTTTATGCACTAATATTATACACTGATTGGGTCTGCAAGCTAATAAATTTTACTTACACATTGATAATGATCTACCTACTGTACAAGCAGATTTTCTACTACAGTGCATTTCCTTTATTTTAGAAAATAATTATTTTAGTTTTAATGCCGATTTTTTTCTGCAAACTTAGGGAACAGCAACGGGTACAAGGTTTGCACCCAGTTATGCAAATGTATTTATGGGTTTATTTAAACATCAACAGATTATAAGCTCCAACTGGTGTGCAAGCCTCATGCTTTTCAATCGCTATATAGATGATATCTGTCTCTGTTCCTAAGATAGGAACTAGGATTTATACATTTCTGCTGTTTGGAAAACTATCTGGTGAAATACTCATTACTTTGTGTGTGCACACCCCAAACTGCTGTTACTAACAGCAAATACCAGCTACTTGGATATATCGTCCATTATACGAATTCTACATGTGTATTTTACCCAGAAAGTGATACACAGACTGTACAGAGGTGTATAAAGATCGTTCCGATCCGTGCTGTTTATATTTCAGCAATACGTTTCTCTAGACATATATTGTCTCACGTACTTGAATTTTTAGATCTTGTATCAATTTATATACTTGCGCTGTTCTTATTTCAGCCATCTGCATTTTAATACTTGCCTTATAGCATTTGCTATCTTAGATTTTATATTATTTGTGGCCACAATTTTGAGATCTTTTATGGTTTTTTTTTTTATTGTGTATCCTTTATGTTAAGTTTCTGAGATGTTATTCTGAAATGGGAAAACTTTTCCCTAAAAATATAGTTATAATATATTCATAAAACAATTTTTTATAACTATTTCCACACAGATTTTTCAAATAAATTCAATTAATTAAAGAATTTTCTAATGAGCTTTCTTCCCAGCTTTCTTTGCAAAGCGCTGCTCTTATCACTCTTTTAGTTTTAGTTTATACACTTTTAACCATTTTGGGAGAATAACAGGATAAGAAGAGTTGGCATTGGAAGATATTTCTACACAAGGGTCAAGTCTCTTTTTTCCCAAAGTATGCTTGTAAGGTTTGAATGCAGAAATCTTCACAAGGTTCTTTGGAGAGAGCATATTACTAGCATCATTCATGGACAAGTTTCATCTTTAAGTGAACCTTTGGTTTACTGACTGAAATCACTGTTCGAAAATGTTGACATGAATAGCACCATACATAATTGGACACAATGAGCAAATGATTGGTCCACCAAATCCATTCATTCATGCCATTTGGCACCAAAAAAGGTGTAGGAAGGGGCAGGGAGCTATATTGTTTGTCTAATTAGCTTCTTTGTTTTTAATAATGTACAGTGGTTCTGACCATTCACATCTCCATTGTCCTATGTCCAATCCTGCCATAGTATTACTAATGATTGAGGTTAGGGACAGTTGGGCATAAAATGACATACAGACTTGTACAATCCAGTTAATCTAGCATAGGGAGGTGGGAGACTAGGGGAAACAGCCATTTTTTAATCACTTTGTCTAGAGCCATTGGAACATACAATTGTGTGACTTGTGTGTCTCTCTGAGCTAGTCATTGACTGCAATTCATTCAGCAAGTTATTTTTTCTGTTAGCATTAAAGGATAGGTCATTTTAACTGTTCAAAATCTATAATGTAAGATTTTAGTTAAAATAAGTAATTGGTAACGGTAACCAACCCGAAAGAAATTTAGCTTAAATTAAAGCCCACATGAATAAAATTCATGTGAAAAGAACGATGGGAAAAATTTGAAGCAAATCTTTTGGTAGAAATACCTTTTTTTGTCCATGCACATCTCTAGAGTTTATAAACATCTAACAAATGTGCTTATTGTAATGTGAATTGAATGTAAAAACATAATCACTTCATGCTGTTAGGACATTCCATGCCGACCTAACAGCACTGGGCTTTAACGCTGTTAGGACAGCATGGAATGTCCTACCTTATATGGCGTCCTGCAGCTTTTTCCTTTTAGGGAATGACAAATCGGACTCGGGGGCGTGCCTAGCATTGTAGGCAGTCCGCCATGATCCAATCCCGGCCTTGAAATCACGTGGTTGCATCATTCCAATTTTAAAAACTTGCTGATGGCATAAAGGGGTTAAAGAAAATGAATAACAAAAAACAAGATATGTCACACAAAAGAAGTCAAAACAGGTTTTCAAGAGAGGAGGCTTTTAATTAAGTTGGGACACTGTACTCTAAAGGTATCTGTCATAGATATAAAAAAGCAGCATTCAAACAAAAGGGAGTACCTATTAGCCAGCAAGCATTAGTGGGAAGTACACAATGAAAAGGTTGTATTTGTTTTAATTTAAATATCTTATACTTCACGTGTCAAATAAAGACAAAAACGATTGCAGCGCGTTTAAAAACTGCTCTTTCATATTGATATAATTTTATTAGTATAAAGTTCCTTTATACTATGGTCTCAATTTTTAAAATAATATGTTTGCACTTTCTTTATTTTGAAAGTGTAGAGGTTGAAGTGACACTAAACCCAAATTGTTTATTTAATGATTCAGATAGAGCATGCAATTTTAAGCAACTTTCTAATTTACTCCTATTATCAATTTTCTTCGTTCTCTGGCTATCTTTACTTAAAAAGCAGGAATGAAAAGCTTAGACGCCGGCCCATTTTAGGTTCAGAACACTGGATAGTGCTTGCTTATTGATGACTACATTTTCAAAACATTTTCCTATTAAAAGTCTATTTAATTTACAATAGCACATTAACACCTTAAAGGGACAGTATACAGGAACATTGTTTTCCCTTAAAGGGATACAAAACCCATTTTTTTTCTTTTAGGATTCAGACAGAGCATGCAATTTTAAGCAACATTCTAATTTACTCCTATTATCAATTTTCCTTTGTTCTCTGCCTATCTTTACTTAAAAATTATTGTTTGTTCACTTGGTATCTTTATTTAAAAAAGCAGGCATGTAAGCTTATGAGCCGGACCATTTTTGGTTCAGCACCTGGGTAGCGCTTGCTGATTGGTGGCTTAATGTGTTTCCAATTACTTTTGTTACCAACAGCAGAGTATAGAATGTATGAGAATTAGTTTTTTTAAGATTTGTGTATATGAATTAGCTGGTTTTGTGTTTTGAAGCCACAACCTAATATAATGGGTTGAGCTTGTAGGTATAATCAGATCTCATTATTTTATCACATTGTGTACATATACATGCTTCTTTATCTTATATCTCTGTAAATCAAAGACCAATACTTGGAGAGAACAATGGAAACATTTTCATTTTTTACCTTATCTCTAATATACCCCACTGGGAGTGTAATTTATTCTACTGGCTGTGTTTGCACAGCTTATCTATAGCTTGTACCTGAGGCCGCAAACTTTAAGAATAGGTGGGGATACCACAGGCTAAATCAAATATTTGAAATGCCAATATAAGGGTAAAGGAAATACTTTTAATCAATTTAATACACTCCAGCGGGTAAAGTGAGAACAAATTAATGGGGACAATTTTTTTGAGTAAACTGTCCCTTTAAAGCACATTATAAATATTTTAACCCTTTGTCAGGGTGCTGTAACCCTTAATATAGTAGGATCTCAACTGCAGACTGTCACTATAAGGTGTATGAGTGAGAGTTTAGATGTGTAACTTAATCTCTTGTTACTGGAGTAAAAGGTGCCACCTGAATCACTGATTGAAGTTAGTCTCTGATATACTCCCGAAAGTTTAGGGGTTTATAGTGTCCTTTAGGACTGATATAGATGTTTCCTTGTGTCAGAGTTAATTGAATACCTTTATAGTTTTATTGTACCAGTTATGGTAACGATACAGTTTGTCATAGAAATAAAATGGGTACCTTAGTAATAGGAGATGTGTCAGTGCTGCAGCGCTTCTGTTCAGCCTGTGTGCAGTTCACAGAAACAGCTGACAGGCAGTCAGCGTAAGCCCTTCGTGTGCCGGGACTATAGTGCAGTAAGTGGAAGGCAGAACGGAGGTGTGTCGCTGGAGTCCTATCACAGAGAGCGCTTGCTGGCAGGCTGCCCGGTACTAGAGTTGAGACGGAGTTAGTCGTGAGCGGGTATGACCCGCGAACAGTATTTGTAATCCCTCTGCAGTGGAGTCGAAAAGCCGGTAAGTCTTTGTTAAGGGAGCAAGCCACAGTAGAAAATACTTTAGTTAGCGGTTATTCCGCACAGATGATTGGATTCGAAGTATTGACAACTTGCTTAGCAGAGTAAGCGTGACTTAGGTGGAAAACTTTATCCAAGTTGGAGAAATAAAGTCAGTGTTAAAGATTAACAAGTATGGAAGTAGCCAAGAGGTTCAGAATAGCGTCCTCTCACATGAGATTCAGGTAGTCTAAACAGATTAATCGGCAGGTGGAAGGGGGAGGAGCAAGAATAAATAAAATTGAGTTAAAGGTACAGGTACCATTCCTGACAGGTCCCCCCGTCAAAGGTGCTGCACCGCAGCAGGTACAGCAGGTTTATCCGGATGGAGCCTATGGAAACGGCCAATCAAACGTGAGGCGTTGATGTTGGATGAGGGTTCCCAAGAATCCTCATCATGTGAGTAGCCCTTCCAATGAACCAGGTATTGCAAAACCCCTCGGGAGAGTCTGGAATCGAGTATGTCAGATACTTCATAAACAGTCTCCTCCTGTAAGACAGGTGGGTTATCTGAAGAAACAGCCTGTTGCCGAGTGGGTACATAAGGTTTCAACAAAGAAACATGGAACGTGGGATGAACAGGGAGTACAGTTGGTAGAATGAGGGTCACAGCGTTTTCATTAACGACTTTGATGACTTTGTAGGGACCAACGAAGAGATGGGAAAATTTCAGAGTAGGAGTTCTAAGCTTCAAGTGGCGAGTGGACAACCAAACTAGATCACCCACTTGATAGTTGGGTGGTGGGCGTCTCTTCTTATCAAAGTGAAATTTTTGCCGCTGCTGGGCTGCATGAACGTTCTCCTTGAGGAAGGTGAACACTTCAAGAAGTGAGTTAGTCGTGTCATCTACTACAGGTGAGGTAGTGTTGAGATGGGGATGAAGATGGAAGGTTGGATGATATCCGTAGTTGGCGTAGAACGGAGTACTCTTAGTAGAGCTGTTTAGTGTGTTATTATAGGCGAATTCTGCCATAGGCAAGTTGGTCATCCACTCATCCTGTTGATGGGAACAATAGCATCTAATGTATTGTTCAATCCACTGATTGACGCGTTCCGTCTGTCCGTTGGTTTGGGGATGGAACGCGGTGCTGTAGCGATGGTCTATATCGAGAACATTACACAATTGTTTCCAGAACTTTGAAGTGAATTGGGATCCTCTATTTGATATTATAACGGACGGCAAGCCATGTATTCGGACTATATGTGAAAGAAATAACTTGGAGGTTTCTGCAGCGGTTGGTAGTTTTTTGTAAGGGATAAAGTGTGCCATTTTGGTTAGTACGTCCACAACTACCATGATCGTAGTCGACTGGTTGGATGCTGGTAAATCGACTATGAAGTCCATTCCTACTGTATGCCAGGGTCTGTCTGGAATAGGAAAAGGTTTTAACAAGCCATACGGTTTAGCCTTTTCCGTTTTTGATACAGCACATACATGACAACTCTTGATAAACTGGTCAACAGATTGATGGATGTTAGGCCACCAATAGTTCCTCTTGACAAGTTCGGTCGTCTTAGTGATCCCTGGATGTCCTGCCAGAGGGGAATCATGATGGTCACGGAGTATGTCATCTCTTAATGTAGGGGGTATGTAAATCCTTCCATGTACATGAGCTATACCCCTGGAGTCTATATGTTGGTCCAAAGCTGGAAGAGAGGTATCTTTTTCTTGATGAGACTTTAAGGTTAAGGTGGAATTCCTTACTACCCCAAGGAATTGATGGGGTGCGAGTATGGGTTGGACAGTTGATGGTTGGGTTGGACGAGGAAACTGTCTGGACAAAGAATCAGCCTTACCGTTTTTAGCTCCAGGTCGGTACGTGATGTGGAATTGGAATCTTGTGAAGAACAGACTCCAACGTACCTGACGTGCCGACAGGGCTTTACTTGATTGGAGGTATTCAAGATTACGGTGATCTGTATATATAAGAATCGGGAATAAAGCTCCCTCGAGTAGGTGTCTCCAGTGTTCCAGGGATGCCTTTATAACAAGAAGCTCTTTCTCCCCAATGGGATAGTTACGTTCAGGGGGAGTCATGAGTCTTGAATAAAAAGCGACAGGGTGTATGGGATCTGTGGGGGATTTTCTTTGGGACAGTATGGCACCTAGGGCATAATCTGAGGCATCCACCTCCAAGATGAACTGTAGACCAGTGTCTGGAAATTGTAGAATTGGAGCGGATGTGAATGATTTCTTAAGGTTGTCAAAAGCCGTTTGAGCTTCTGGGTGCCATCGGAAAGGTGTGTGAGAGCCTGTGAGGGCACTGAGTGGTCTGGCTATATTGGAGAACCCTTTAATGAACTTCCTATAGAAGTTGGCGAATCCTAAAAACCTTTGTACATCTTTTTTTAGAAGTGGGTATAGGCCAGTTTTGTACAGCTTCTATTTTCCCCTCCTCCATTTGTACTCCGGATGAGGATATCTTGTAGCCTAGAAAGGTGATTTCATGAGTATGAAAGGTACATTTTTCCAGCTTGGCATATAGTCGATGTGTTCTAAGGCGTTCTAGGACCCACCTTACATGCTTCTTGTGGTCTTGTAGGTTATCAGAGTAGATCAGGATGTCATCGAGGTAAATGACAAGGCACACGTCCAATAAATCCCTGAAAATATCATTAATGAAATATGGGAACGTGGCCGGGGCGTTGCAGAGCCCGAACGGCATCACCGTATACTCATAAAGCCCATAGCGGGTCCTAAATGCGGTGAGCCATTCATCGCCCTCCCTGATCCGTACAAGATTGTAGGCGCCCCTGAGGTCCAGTTTCGTGTAAACAGTTGCTTTACTTAACCGCTCGACAAGTTCAGGTATAAGTGGAAGTGGATATCTATTCTTCTTGGTCCTTCTGTTCAATTCTCTATAATCGATTATGGGCCTTAGGGACTTATCCTTATTCCTCACAAAGAACATACCTGCTCCAGCAGGAGAGGTAGAGGGTCTAATGAATCCCTTTTTTAGGTTCTCATCAAGGTATTCCTTAAGGTGATCCAATTCAGGTTGAGATAGTGGGTATATGTGCCCATAGGGTATGGTAGATCCGGGTAGTAGAACGATAGGACAATCGTATATACGGTGGGGTGGTAGGTGTTCTGCTTGTTTCTTATTGAATACGTCCATATACTCAGCGTATTCATGGGGTATGGTACCTTGTGAGATGTGGAGGAGTTGTAGATGTGGGTAACAGGTGTTACGGCAGTACGTCGAATTTAAGTCAACTTGAAGTGTTTGCCAGGATATGGTGGGATGGTGTTTTTGCAACCATGAGAGACCCAATACCACAGAATATAGCGGTGAGGGAATGACGTCGAATGTGATGTATTCAATATGACCATCACCCATAGTGACCTTAAGAGGGATGGTGTGATGGGTTACAGGACCAGAAGAAACATATGTACCATCAATAACACGAATAGAAACTGGGTTTGCTTTCAGAATTAGTGGTATTTTATTGTTATTTACAAGTGTTAAGTCAAGAAAATTGGAGTAAGCTCCTGAGTCGACAATTGCTTCAGCTTGTAGCACTTGCTGATCCCACTGTAAAGAGAGAGACATAGTACAGTAAGCTGCATTCAGGATCTTATTTGTCATGCAGTTATACACAATTTTTGGCTTACTTCTTTTCTGGCGCTGCAGTAGAGGGCATTCTTTTACGAGATGAGTTGGAGATGCACAGTACATACAGAGATTCTTCTGTTGTCTTCTGTGCCTTTCTTCGAGCGTGAGAGGTCCTTTGGTAAACCCAATCTCCATAGGTGTGGAAGTATCCTTAGGTTGGGGTGCTGGGTAGTACCTTTGGGTACCTTCTGTCTGCTGTCGTTCGGATCTTCTCTCGCAAAGTCTCCTATCTATCTGAATACTGAGTGTCATGAGATCCTCTAGGCCTCTTGGTAATTCGGTACGGGCTAGTTCATCTTTAAGGCTGTCTGAGAGTCCTAGGCGGTATTGGTTACGAAGAGCGATCTCACTCCACTCTGAATCCTTGGTGTAGAGTTTAAACTCAGATAAATACTCCTCTACAGGACGTCGACCCTGTCTGAGTGATCGCATCTTTGCCTCTGCTGTCAGCTGTTTTTGGGTATCCTCATAAAGGGTGCTCATTGCAGAGAAAAAGTCAGTGAGTGAACCCAAGATAGGGTCTTCATTCTCTAGAAAGGTATCCGCCCATACCCTAGGTTCTCCAGAGAGGAAGGAAATAACAGTCATGACCTTGAGTCTTTCAGTACTGTATGTCCTAGGCTTCATCTGGAACAATAAATAGCAGGCGTTCTTGAACTGCCTGAACAGCTTCCTGTCTCCTGCAAACCGTTCAGGTAGACAGACCTGGGGTTCTGGGATGTTATCCCTAACGGCAGCTCTGAGCCTATCATTTTGTAATTGAAGCTCCCTCATTCCTTGAGAGAGTTGCTCAACCTGCTGAGATAAATTGTATACGACCGTAGGCAGGTCTGCTGGATCCATAGTGGCCGATTAATATGTCAGGGTGCTGTAACCCTTAATATAGTAGGATCTCAACTGCAGACTGTCACTATAAGGTGTATGAGTGAGAGTTTAGATGTGTAACTTAATCTCTTGTTACTGGAGTAAAAGGTGTCACCTGAATCACTGATTGAAGTTAGTCTCTGATATACTCCCGAAAGTTTAGGGGTTTATAGTGTCCTTTAGGACTGATATAGATGTTTCCTTGTGTCAGAGTTAATTGAATACCTTTATAGTTCTATTGTACCAGTTATGGTAACGATACAGTTTGTCATAGAAATAAAATGGGTACCTTAGTAATAGGAGATGTGTCAGTGCTGCAGCTGCAGCGCTTCTGTTCAGCCTGTGTGCAGTTCACAGAAACAGCTGACAGGCAGTCAGCGTAAGCCCTTCGTGTGCCGGGACTATAGTGCAGTAAGTGGAAGGCAGAACGGAGGTGTGTCGCTGGAGTCCTATCACAGAGAGCGCTTGCTGGCAGGCTGCCCGGTACTAGAGTTGAGACGGAGTTAGTCGTGAGCGGGTATGACCCGCGAACAGTATTTGTAATCCCTCTGCAGTGGAGTCGAAAAGCCGGTGAGTCTTTGTTAAGGGAGCAAGCCACAGTAGAAAATACTTTAGTTAGCGGTTATTCCGCACAGATGATTGGATTCGAAGTATTGACAACTTGCTTAGCAGAGTAAGCGTAACTTAGGTGGAAAACTTTATCCAAGTTGGAGAAATAAAGTCAGTGTTAAAGATTAACAAGTATGGAAGTAGCCAAGAGGTTCAGAATAGCGTCCTCTCACATGAGATTCAGGTAGTCTAAACAGATTAATCGGCAGTTGGAAGGGGGAGGAGCAAGAATAAATAAAATTGAGTTAAAGGTACAGGTACCATTCCTGACACCCTTTAACCTAAAAAGACATATAAAACTTTGCCAATCGGACCTCATAACGTATATTTATATGTCCTAAAAGCAGGAAGCCACAGCAGCTGCTGTCCCTGAGCTGCAGGTATCTTTGCTCCAATTCCATATGAAGTGAGATGCCTGATTGTTACATATATTGACACTGTGTCACCGTCTGTAGGATCATCTGCTGGTGCCAGTGGGAGGAAAATCGGAAAGGCGGGTGGGTGGCCCAGCAGCAGAGAGGGGAGGGAGTGGGATAGGGCCCTACACTCCAGAAAAGGCTGGGAATGGGGGGGGGGGGGGGGTTTCCCCATGTAACGATTGCTGGGAGGTGGGGGGACGACTACACTACAAATCAATAAAAAACAAAAACATAAAATAAAAAATGAAAACAAAAATATAAATAAAGATTATCTGAATTATCTATGCTTCTAACAGTCATTTTTGTATTGGTTATAGAGAGGGGTAATCGGGTATACAATACGTGTTATACATTTCAATGCACAATACGCACTAATGTATCATTGTATAAATATGTATATAAATAAGCATATGTGTGCATTTGGAGAGTATATGTTTTTACTACTGTATATCATGACTTTATACCTCCCCTAGAAAGAAAGTTAAGTCCATTACCATCAGTCAATTTATAATACCCCTAAATTCCATTTACTGTCATCTTATATGGAATTCTGCAGCTTCTGTAGGAAGGGGTAATTGGATAATTGATGCGTGTTATATATATTTCACTGCAGAGCATGCACTAATGTATTGATGTATAAATATATATGCAAATATGTATGTGTGTGCATATGGAGGTATTTAATATTGTATATCGTGACCCCCATATTACTTTTATGACAACGTTTGTGTTCATTTCCATCCAACGATCCACAACACCCCTGTTTATAACATCCCTATATCTCACCAAGTGAACTACAATTAAGTAATAGTAGTCAGGGAATGAGTAAGGTTGCAACATATAGATGTCTAAAGAATTTGGAAATATATATTTTCTACATTACATTAGACGCGCAACAATGATGTATAGCAATACATGTGTCTACAGTCCCACAGCGGTGACACAGACAGCAACTATGATACTCTCCAAAAGACATCTATACTATGAACCAGTTGTCACATCCATTTCCAAGTCCCTTATTCTATCATATAAAAATAATATTTTTATTATGTCACATCTATAGCCCATTACCTATGTTGCCATTATATATACCCCTAGGAGAAGGACAGACCAATATACAAATTATATAACATAAAATGTAAGATACACCCATTCATTAAGAGTAAGATTTATAACTTTATGAGAGGGTCTATAAGAATTCTGGTAATTCTGTTCACATATGTTTAATTGTTTCACAGGTAGGGACAGAGTATTAAGGGTTAAAAAGATACACAGTAATTGAACTCAGGCATTGGTTACTTTTACAACCAATGAAAGTTAAGGTGTGCTTTTAAATGAGGGTCACAGATGTATTGTGTCAGCTATGATTAGTTTGCCGGGATCAGGGGGTGGGAGGGTAATATCTACACTACAGCTAAAATTAACCATACAAGCTATTTGATTAACCCCTTTTTGTGCCATGATTGCAAAAGCAGTATGTAAATAAGTTTGTGAAAAAGTAAATTTTTCTTATATGATCGTAAATGGTTGGTGAAATATATCAAAATGGGCTTAGATCAATACCTTGGGTTGTCTACTTAAAAAAATAATAATAATATATATATATATATATATATATATATATATATATATATATATATATATAGCCCTGCAGAAATGCAAGCTACAATGACAGCTAAAAGGTATGCCTGGTTACTGCACGCCACCCAGCCCAGGTGTGTTCCTGATAAATATACTTAATAAGCTAGAAAGCTTCACACTGTGTAGACATGACTTGCTGCAGTGTGGAAACTGGTTAGTGTAGGACCAGTCTTTATGGGACACCTTGTAAGTGGTGACTGGCTTAGCAGAATATGATCATATTGTGTGACTAAGATCCCATTTCATTTAAAGGCATTTTTTTGCAGCATAAATATAAGTCAATATTATTGCGAGATGTTAATCCCAATTTTATTTGAACTATGTAAGTATAGTTAGCAGATAGAAGTATATTTGTTTTTGCAGCACAAATATAAGCTCATATTATTGCGAGATGTTAATCCCAATCTTATTAGAAGCTATGTAAGTATATTTGGCAGACAGAAGCATATACCAATATGCCATGAAAGAGTGGACTTAAGTGGTTGGATGTGCACCAATATTTTTTGTTGTTTTGTAATTGTTTTGGTCACTTTTGTAGCACTCCCACAATATGTGTTAAGATTAAACAGTCCTTTTGTGGTGTGCGTAACCAAAAAAAACCTTTGTATTTCTTAAAATTGTATTAATCACTGAGTAGTACTGTAACTCAAACCTCCCTAGAAAGAATTTAATAGCCTATAGATTTATTCGGTTCTAATGGGAACATATACTTTTAGGGGGTGGCACGTTCTTCTTTTTGTTTATTTATAATATAAAATAAAGAATATTTTTTCATTTGATTATCTCAAACAAATCAACAAATTTTCATGGATTTGCCGATTCATTAATTAGTTTAGTATATCATTTGGTATTCCTTTACAAACAAAAATCCTGAAACAACAAAAAAAATGACATCTAGTTTTTGGTAAGTTAATTATACCCAAGTCCTCTCAATTAAGAAAATGTAGATGAAGTTAAAATAAAAATGGCGCAAATTGTTGATCTATTAAAGTGTAACAATTGAGGATGAGAAACCAGAATACACAAAATAAATATAAACAAGTAATGTGATATCAGAAAATAAAGATAGATATGTATATATATATATATATATATATATATATATATATATATATATATATATATATATATATATATATATATATATATATATATATATATAAAAAACACCCTGTGTGTATATAGGAGAATATACTATAAAAGGTGGAAATGTGTTGGTAAGGATTTTGCTCATAAGAAGTTAGTTATACAGTATGCATTTTTGACACTGATAGTAAACATAGTTTAATGCAGACATTTTTAAGACTCCTATTGAGAAATAAAAGTAAGGTTACAATAAAACTGTATAAAGACATTATTAAACTGTCACTATTAGAAATATTTAGCATTAAGGTCTTGCAATTTGGTGTCTCATAGTGAGTCTGGATGTCAAGACCACACAATAAATAGTGCCAATATATGTAATGGACCAGATTTAGTGATGATTGGACATATATACGGGAGTCATCTAAGCCTGGGGAATATTCTAATGAAGAGGATCATACTGATGAAAGTGAAGCACACAAAAATAAGCATAATCCACAGAAGCCAGTTGACAGATTTCTTAGCATGCTGCTCCAGGCGGTCAGATTCAGTCTTTAGCTTCTCAAAATTATGGTCCGCAAATTTCAAGGAATGGGAAAGTGTCTGAGATAGGCAAAGACAAAAAGAACAAGACAAATAGTTACTTAAAATGGATGATTGAAATAAACGGATATCTATTTTGAGCATAAGTACCTGGTTATCCTGCCGGATGACATTCTGTGCTGCCAACGTGTTGTTCTTCAGGTTCTGAGTTAGACGCAGCATCTCTTCGGCCAGTTTCTCTTGCATATTGTTGTGGTGCTGTAGCACTGCATCGAGCTCTGCTGCTGACTGCTTATCATCTGAAGCTGAACCCCTGTGTATAGAAGGTAATAAAGGAAGCATGGAAAAGAGAAACGTCTATGATCGATGATTAGCACTGGATATCATTTTGAGATTAGTGCCATTTAGGATCAAAAGGAACAAACATCCATTAATTGTTTAATCAGTCGTAAAAAATCTATTGAAAAGCAGAAAGGCTCATTTCCCCAACTAGAAAACAAGTGTCCTAAGTTTGCAAGTGGACCTAGCAATGACGTGACATGTTTAAAAGGTTAACTTATTTCAACATGTTAACAAAATTCCAATTTTCATCATTTTCTGAGTGATAGCATATGAAGCAGGAGGTGACTCATTATCATTGTGTTGCTATCAGGCCATAACCCCAGGTCACTTCCTCTTACGGTCTGTCACAATGAACTGACTCTCTCACTCACAAAGACAGACACTCTCTTGATTTTCAGCTATCGATGTGCTCTCTCAAATTACCCTTCTCCTCTTTCTGACCATCATCTCATCACTTGCAATATGACAGGACTTCCTATTACTCTCATTCCTTCTAACCCTCACACCAAACTCCATAAAAACATTAAGTCACTAGATCAGCAACTTATTTCAAACTCTGTTAAAACTCTGCTCTCTTCTGTCTCCTCCTTTACTACCCTGACTCCACTCTTACATTGCGCCTCTATAACTTGGCACCTCCTACCATAGCTCAAAAAACACGTACTCATCTACAACATGCTAGTTACACAAATGTTCCCACACTGCTGAGCAACAATGGAGAAAATCTCAGTGTTTAGCTGACTTTCTTCACTACAAGTTAATCTCGAATTCCTATTATTCTGCCCTAAACCGGTCTAAGCAGGATTACTCTACTCTTATCTCTACTCTTTTTTCAAGCCCAAAAGGTCTGTTCTCCACTTTTAATAAACTTCCCCACCCCCACCTCCTATTACCACTTCTCTCTAAGCTCATGATTTTGCCAGCTACAACAAAATCGATTCCGTCAGAAATGAAATCCTCTCTCAACATACCATCAGTCTCCACCTCAACCGTTTGCAAACCCACAAATTAAGCTCTTTTGCCCCTGCTACTGAAGAATTTTCTGCCCTTATATTTTCCTACTACCTGTTCCCTCGATCCCATACCCTGACATCTACTGCCCTCCCTCTCTCCTACTCTTATCCTCGCACATATTTTCAATCTCTCCCTCAGCACTGGTATTTTTCCCTCATCCCTTAAACATGCACTAGTCACACCTATCCTTAAAAAAAAGCTTCTCTAGATCCAACTACCACCTTATTTCCCTACTCCCCCTTGCCTCAAAATGTCTGGAAAGGCTTATGTATACATGTTTATCCCATTTCCTTACATTGAACATCCCTCCTTGATCCATTGCAATCTGGATTTCGCCCCCAACACTCAACAGAGACAGCAACCTATTTACAGCAAAATCAAAAGGCTACTTCTCTCTATTAATCCTTCATGATCTCATTGCAGCCTTTGATACTGTTGATCATCATCTCTTGCTCCAAATCCTCCAATCCTTTGGCATCTGTGATGCCCTCTCATGGTTCGTTCTCCTTCTACCTGTCTTAACCATACCTTCAAGTGTAGCCTTCTCTAGTGATTTACCGCTTTCTGTTACTACAAGGCTCTGTCCTTGGTCACCTTCTCTTCTTAATCTATACGTCATCCTTAGGTTCCTTAATAAAGTCCCACTGATTTCAAAATCATTTGTATGTTAAAGATACCCAAATTTACCTCTCTGCGCCAGACTACTAGTACTGATATTTTTCTATGATAGTGAGATCTTTTTTTAAATTCTGCCTGGAGAAGCTCCACGTCTAGACACCTTTGCTTGGGAGCAAGCAGTGTGATTGCTAATAACTGTAATCAAATGGATCAGTGAAATGGAGAACACGCTTACACACAAGTCATCACAATGACACAGACTGAGAAGGTAACAGCCTATTAGAAACAAATTAAGCTAAAAGCAATAGCATATGTAGTGTGCTGTATGCAGTGGCAGATTTAGCATGTCATTTTTTTATATGAAGAAAAATTGAAACTTAAAAAAAAAAAAAAGAATGTTGCTGATAATTATAGTTTTCATCATGTCTGTCTGTGAGGAATAAAAAGTATGTTTTCATTTTACCAGAATTATGAATTTCTCATTTATTATTAACCGTCAATTATTGCTCATGCTATTTTAGAAAGAAACATAGAATTTGGTTATTCTAAAACCGCACATCTTCTTTCTGCTTTTAACCTTAGAATTCCTTTTAACAATGACCTTGGCATTTCAGGACACAATGGCATCTGACCCTGGCATCTGTTACTTCATTAGCCTTTACCACGTTTGCTTAGCAACTATTCCATAAATTTCAAATGTTTTATACGTTAAGGCTTTTAAACTTGGATGTGGCTCTGATGTAGTGTTGTGAAGGAAACATTTCCTGTATTATTTTTGTTTGTGTGTGTATGTTTATAAAAAGACTACTCACTTCCTTTTACGTGGATAAATATCATCAGAATCTGCAACAGAACAAGAGGAAGTCCAGTCACTAAATTGAAGGGGCACAAAATGTCATAACACAAAATGTTACAAAAATATATTAATGGGAACAGTTAATATTTCCATATGTAATGTCTTAGGAAGTTGAAGAGAACATTCAATTATATGCTATGTTTTTCAACATGCAAACATGACATTATTGGGTTACAACGTTCTGAGAACAATGGTCTCAATCAATTCATAGAGAAAACTAATGTAAGTAATGTTTTCACAATAGAAATAAAAAGAAATTATCCTTACCTGATACATTTCTTTCTTTCCGGATATGGTGAGTCCACAACGTCATCAATTACTATTGGCCAGCAGGAGGAGAAAAAGAGCACCACAGCCAAGCTGTTAAGTATCACTCCCCTTCCCACAATCCCCAGTCATTCGACCAAAGGGAAATGGAGAACAAGAGGAGTAACACAAAGGTGCAGAGGTGCTTGAGGTTTAGTCAAAATAACCGTCTTAAAACAAGGGGCGGGGTCATGGACTCACCATATCCGGAAAGAAATACATTTATCAGGTAAGCATACATTAAGTTTTCTTTCCTAAGATATGGTGAGTCCACAATGTCATCAATTACTGTTGGGAACCAATATCCAAGCTAAAGGACACAGATGACTAGGGAGGGACAAGACAGGTAGACCTAGACAGAAGGTACCACAACTTGAAGGACCTCTCTCCCAAAAGAAGCCTCAGATGAGGCAAAAGTATCAAATTTGTAAAATTTTGAAAAGGTATGCAGGGCTGCAGTTGCAGCCCTGCAAATTTGTTCTGCAGAAGCTTCATTTTTGAAAGCCCAAGAAGACAAAGCATCTCTAGTAGAATGAGCCGTAATTCTCTCAGGAGGCTGATGTCCAGCAGTCTCATAAGCAAAACGATTCACACTTCTCAACCAGAGAGAAAGAGAAGTAGCAGTAGCCTTCTGACCTTTACGTTTCCCAGAAAAACAGACAAATACAGCTGAAGACTGGCGAAAATCCTTAGTCTTCTGCAGATAGAATTTAAGAGCACGCACAACAACATCTAAGTTGTGCAAAAGTTCCTTAGAAGGAGTAGGATTAGGGAACAAAGAAGGAACCACAATTTCCTGATTAAATATTTTTATCCGAAACAACTTTCGGAAGAAAACCTAACTTAGTACGAAGAACCTCCTTATCAGCATGAAAGATAAGATAAGGTGTTTGGCACTGCAATGCTGAGAGTTCCGAAACTCTCAGAGCAGAAGATATAGCAACAAGAAACAAAACCTTCCAAGATAGCAACTTAATATCTATGGAATGCATAGGCTCAAATGGAGCCTGTTGCAAAATTTTAAGAACAAGATTAAGGCTTCAAGGGGGAGAAAAAAAGTTTAAACACAGGCCTGATTCTGACCAGGGCCTGACAAAAAGATTGGACATCTGGCACGTCTGCCAGCCGCCTGTGTAGTAAAACCGACAATGCAGAAATCTGACCCTTCAGGGTACTGGTTGACAAACCCTTCTCCAGACCTTCCTGGAGAAAGAACAAGATCCTAGGTATACTGACCCTACTCCACGAGTAGACCTTGGAGTTACACCAATAAAGATATTTACGCCATATCTTATGGTAAATCTTTCTCGTAACAGCCTTACGAGCCTGAATCATGGTCTCAATGACTGTTTCAGAAAAAACACGCTTAGACAGAACTAAGCGTTCAATCTCCACGCAGTCAGCTTCAATGAAACAATATTTGGATGAAGAAAACATAATTTATGTAAGAACTTACCTGATAAATTCATTTCTTTCATATTGGCAAGAGTCCATGAGCTAGTGACGTATGGGATATACATTCCTACCAGGAGGGGCAAAGTTTCCCAAACCTCAAAATGCCTATAAATACACCCCCCACCACACCCACAATTCAGTTTAACGAATAGCCAAGAAGTGGGGTGATAAGAAAGGAGCGAAAGCATCAACAAGGAACTGGAATAATTGTGCTTTATACAAAAAAAATCATAACCACCACAAAAAGGGTGGGCCTCATGGACTCTTGCCAATATGAAAGAAATGAATTTATCAGGTAATTTCTTACATAAATTATGTTTTCTTTCATGTAATTGGCAAGAGTCCATGAGCTAGTGACGTATGGGATAACAAATACCCAAGATGTGGAACTCCACGCAAGAGTCACTAGAGAGGGAGGGATAAAAATAAAGACAGCCAATTCCGCTGAAGAAGAATCCACAACCCAAATCAAAAAAATGTAATCATTATAATGAAAAAAACTGAATTATAAGCAGAAGAATCAAACTGAAAAAGCTGCCTGAAGAACTTTTCTACCAAAAACTGCTTCTGAAGAAGAGAAAACATCAAAATGGTAGAATTTAGTAAATGTATGCAAAGAAGACCAAGTTGCTGCTTTGCAAATCTGATCAACAGAAGCTTCGTTCTTAAAAGCCCAGGAAGTAGAAACTGACCTAGTAGAATGAGCCGTAATCCTCTGAGGCGGGGATTTACCCGACTCCAAATAAGCATGATGAATCAAAAGCTTTAACCAGGAAGCCAAAGAAATGGCAGAAGCCTTCTGACCTTTCCTAGAACCAGAAAAGATAACAAATAGACTAGAAGTCTTTCTGAAATCTTTAGTAGCTTCAACAAAATATTTCAAAGCTCTTACCACATCCAAAGAATGCAAAGATCTTTCCAAAGAATTCTTTGGATTAGGACACAACGAAGGGACAACAATTTCTCTACTAATGTTGTTGGAATTCACAACTTTAGGTAAAAATTTAAATGAAGTCCGCAAAACCGCCTTATCCTGATGAAAAATCAGAAAGGGAGATTCACAAGAAAGAGCAGATAATTCAGAAACTCTTCTAGCAGAAGAGATGGCCAAAAGAAACAATACTTTCCAAGAAAGTAATTTAATGTCCAGAGAATGCATAGGCTCAAATGGAGGAGCCTGTAAAGCTCTCAAAACCAAATTAAGACTCCAAGGAGGAGAAATTGACTTAATGACAGGCTTTATACGGACCAAAGCCTGTACAAAACAACGAATGTCAGGAAGATTAGCAATTTTTCTGTGAAACAGAACAGAAAGAGCAGAGATTTGTCCTTTCAAGGAACTTGCATACAAACCCTTATCCAAGCCATCCTGAAGAAACTGTAAAATTCTAGGAATTCTAAAAGAATGCCAAGAGAACTTACGAGAAGAACACCATGAAATGTAAGTCTTCCAGACTCGGTAGTAAATCTTTCTAGACACAGATTTGCAAGCCTGCAACATAGTATTAATTACCGAGTCAGAGAAACCTCTATGACTAAGTACTAAGCGTTCAATCTCCATACCTTCAAATTTAATGATTTGAGATCCTGATGGAAAAATGGACCTTGAGATAGGTCTGGCCTTAACGGAAGCGGCCAAGGTTGGCAACTGGACATCCAAACAAGATCCGCATACCAAAACCTGTGTGGCCATGCTGGAGCCACCAGCAGTACAAATGAACGCTCCATTATGATTTTGGAAATCACTCTTGGAAGAAGAACTAGAGGCGGAAAGATATAAGCAGGTTGATAATTCCAAGGAAGTGACAACGCATCCACGGCTTTCGTCTGAGGATACCTGGACAGATACCTGGGAAGTTTCCGGTTTAGTTGAGAAGCCATCAGATCTATTTCTGGAAGCCCCCACATCTGAAAAATCTGAAGAAACAAATCTGGGTGAAGAGACCATTCTCCCGGATGTAAAGTCTGGCGACTGAGATAATCCCCTTCCCAATTGTCTATACCTGGGATATGGACCGCAGAGATTAGACAGGAGCTGGATTCCGCCCATGCAAGTATCCGAGATCCTTCTTTCATAGCTTGAGGACTGTGAGTCCCACCTTGATGATTGACATACGCCACGGTTGTGACATTGTCTGAAAACAAACGGTTCTCTCTTCAGAAGAGGCCAGAACTGAAGAGCTCTGAGAATCGCACGGAGTTCCAAAATATTGATTGGCAATATCGCCTCTTGAGATTTCCAAACCCCCTGCGCTGTCAGAGATCCCCAGACAGCTCCCCAACCCGAAAGACTCGCATCTGTTGAGATCACAGTCCAGGTTGGACGAAGAAAAGAAGCCCCCTGAACCAAACGGTGGTGATCTAACCACCAAGTCAGAGATAGTCGAATATTGGGATTTAAGGATATTAATTGTGATATATTTGTATAATCCCTGCACCATTGGTTCAGCATACAAAGCTGAAGAGGTCTCATGTGAAAACGAGCAAAGGGGATCGCGTCCGATGCTGCAGTCATGAGACCTAAAACCTCCATGCACATAGCTACTGAATCTATTTGGAATCCTAAAAAGGTTACCCTTGTCTGAGGAATCAAGGAACTCTTTGGTAAATTGATCCTCCAACCATGTTGCTGAAGAAACAACACTAGTTGATTCGTGTGAGATTCTGCAGAATGTAAAGACTGAGCAAGTACCAAGATATCGTCCAAATAAGGAAACACCGCAATACCCCACTCTCTGATTACAGAGAGAAGGGCACCGAGAACCTTTGAAAAGATCCTTGGAGCTGTTGCTAGGCCAAAAGGAAGAGAAACATATTGGTAATGCTTGTCTAGAAAAGAGAATCTCAGGAACTGATAGTGATCTGGATGAATCGGAATATGAAGATAAGCATCCTGTAAGTCTATTGTGGACATATAATGCCCTTGCTGAACAAAAGGCAGAATAGTCCTTATAGTCACCATTTTGAATGTTGGTATTCTTGCATAACGATTCAAAATTTTTAGATCCAGAACTGGTCTGAAAGAATTCTTTCTTTGGAACAATGAACAGGTTTGAATAAAACCCCAGACCCCGTTCCAGATATGGAACTGGCACAATTACCCCAGATGACTCCAGGTCTGAAACACACTTCAGGAAAGCCTGAGCCTTTACTGGATTCACTGGAATGCGTGAGAGAAAGAAACTTCTCACAGGAGGTCTTACCTTGAAACCTATTCTGTACCCTTGAGAAACAATGTTCTGAATCCAATGACTTTGGATTCAATTGATCCAAACATCTTTGAAAAATCGTAGTCTGCCCCCCTAGCAGCTGCGCTGGAATGAGGGCAGCACCTTCATGCGGACTTGGGGGCTGGTTTAGATTTTCTAAAAGGCTTGGATTTATTCCAGACTGGAGAAGGCTTCCAATTGGAAACCGTTCCTTTAGGGGAAGGGTCAGGTTTCTGTTCCTTATTCTGATGAAAGGAACGAAAAACGGTTAGCAGCCCTAAATTTACCTTAGATTTTTTATCCTGAGGCAAAAAAGCTCCCTTCCCCCAGTGACAGTTGAAATTATAGAATCCAACTGAGAACCAAACAATTTATTACCTTGGAAAGAAAGGGATAGCAACGTTGACTTAGAAGTCATATCCGCATTCCAAGATTTAAGCCATAAAGCTCTTCTAGCTAAAATAGCTAAAAACATATACCTGACATCAATTCTAATGATATCAAAAATGGCATCACAAATAAAATTATTAACATGTTGAATTAGCTTAACAATGCTATACACATTATGATCTGGTACTTGTTGCGCTAAATTTTCCAACCAAAAAGTTGAAGCTGCAGCAACATCAGCCAAAGAAATAGCAGGCCTAAGAAGATGACCTGAACATAAATAAGCCTTCCTTAGATAAGATTCAAGCTTCCTATCTAAAGGATCTTTAAAAGAAGTACTATCTGCCATAGGAATAGTAGTACGCTTAGCAAGAGTAGAGAAAGCCCCATCAACTTTTCCCAAAACTCCAATCTATCAGTAGGCAAAGGGTACAGTCTCTTAAACCTTGAAGAAGGAGTAAATGAAGTACCCAGACTATTCCATTCCCTAGAAATTACATCTGAAATAGCATCAGGAACTGGAAAAACCTCTGGAATAACTACATGAGGTTTAAAAACCGAATTTAAACGCTTACTAGTTTAATATCAAGAGGACTAGACTCCTCCATATCTAATGCAATCAACACCTCTTTTAACAAAGAACGAATATACTCCATTTTAAATAAATATGAAGATTTGTCAGTGTCAATATCTGAGGCAGAATCTTCTGAACCAGATAGATCCTCATCAGAGATAGATAAATCAGAATGCTGTCGGTCATTTAAAAATTCATCAAATTTATGAGAAGTTGTAAAAGACCTTTTACGTTTATTAGAAGGTGGTATAACAGATAGGGCCTTCTGAATAGAATTAGAAACAAAATCTCTCACATTAACAGGAATATCCTGAACATTAGATGTTGAAGGAACAACAACAGATAATGGACTACTACTAATGGAAATATTGTCTGCTTTTGAATGTTTATCATGACAACTAACACAAACTACAGCCGGAGGAACAGTTACCACAAGTTTACAACAAATGCACTTAGCTTTGGTAGAACCGACATCAGGCAGCAGCATTTCAGAAGTAGATTCTGATACAGGGTCAGATTGAGACATCTTGCAATATGTAATAGAAAAAACATATAAAGCAAAATTATCAATTTCCTTATATGACAGTTTCAGGAATGGGAAAAAATGCAAACAGAATAAGCCTCTGGAAACCAGAAGCACAAAGAAATAATGACTTAAATAATGCCAAAAAAACTGGCGCCAAGAATGACGCCCACAATTGACAAAATATTTTTTGGCGCCAAAACCGTCTGCAACAAACACGAGCGTCATAAATGACGCAACTACGTGAAAACTCTCGACGCCAACTAAGACGCCGGAAATGACGTCATAACGTCAACAAACGTAATTCTCGCGCCAAAAATGACGCAATAAATTATAGCATTTTGTGCTCCTGCGAGCCTAACAGCCCGCAATTTAGAAAGAAAGTCAATTTGAAAAATTTTCAGGTAAGAAAAAAATGTATTCATATGCATTTCCCAAAAATGAAACTGACAGTCTGTAAAAAGGAAAATATACTGATTAACCTGCATCATGGCAAATATAAGTAGAAAACATATATTTAGAACTTTACATATAAAGTGCCAAACCATAGCTGAGAGTTTCATAAATAAAAGGAAACATACTAACCAAAAGACACTCATCTACATAAAGTAGATAGCCAAACCAGTACTGAAACGAGAATCAGCAGAGGTAATGGTATATAAGAGTATATCGTCGATCTGAAAAGGGAGGTAAGAGATGAATCTCTACTACCGATAACAGAGAACCTATGAAATAGATCCCCGTTAGGATGACCATTGCATTCAATAGGTAATACTCCCTTCACATCCCTCTGTCATTCACTGCACTCTGAGAGGAAAACGGGCTTCAGCATGCTGAGAAGCGCATATCAACGTAGAAATCTAGCACAAACTTACTTCACTACCTCCATAGGAGGCAAAGTTTGTAAAACTGAATTGTGGTTGTGGTGGGGGGTGTATTTATAGGTATTTTGAGGTTTGGGAAACTTTGCCCCTCCTGGTAGGAATGTATATCCCATACGTCACTAGCTCATGGACTCTTGCCAATTACATGAAAGAAAGGGACCCTGCATCAACAGGTCCTTCCTCAGAGGCAGTCTCCAAGGTGGAAGAGATAACATCGCCATTAGGTCTGCATACCAAATCCTGCAAGGCCACGCATGAGCTATTAGAATCACGGACGCTCTCTCCTGTTTGATACGAGCAATGACTCGCGGAAGGAGAGCAAACGGAGGAAACAGGTATGCCAGCCTGAAATCCCAAGAGGCCGCTAGAGCAACTATAAGAGTGGCCTGAGGGTCTCTTGACCTCGAACTGTACCTTGAAAGCTTGGCCGAGACGCCATCAGATCCAACTCTGGCATCCCCCATTTGAGGGTTAGGCTGGAGAACGCCTCCGGATGGAGTTCCAACTCCCCAGGATGAAAAGTCGGTCTGCTCAGGAAATCCGCTTCCCATTTGTCCACTCCTGGAATGTGGATGGCAGATAGAAAGCAATTGTGAGCCTCTGCCCACTGAATAATCAGAGCCACCTCTTTCATGGCTAAGGAACTCAGAGTTCCTCCCTGGTGAATGATGTAAGCCACTGAGGTTATGTTGTCCGGCTGGAACCTGATAAACCGGACTAAGGACAACTCAGGCCAAGACATCAGAGCATTGAAAATCGATCTCAACTCCAAGATGTTTATGGGGAGAGCAGACTCCTCCCGAGTCCATAGTCCCTGCGCCTTTAACGAGTCCTAGACTGCTCCCCAGCCCAGCAGGCTGGCATCCGTGGTCACAATCACCCAGGAAGGTCCCTAAAAGCATGTTCCCTGAGAGAGATGTTCCTGAGTAAAACCACCACAGGAGAGAGAGTCTCTTGTTGGCTGATCTAGATCTATCCTCTGAGACAGAGCCGCATAGTCCCCGATCCATTGCCTGAGCATGCATAACTGCAGAGCTCTAAAATGGAATCGAGCAAAAGGGAATGATGTCCATGGCAGCAACCATCAGACCAATTACCTCCATACATTGAGCCACCGATAGAGAATCTATTATTGTCCATAAGAAAACTACCCTTGCAGATTGAACAAGGGAACTCTTTTCTACGTTCCCACAGACGGAAAGTGAATCTGGAAAAAGACAACAAGATCTCTGTGTGAGATTTTGCTTGCTGAAAAGATGGCGCCTGAAGCAGAATGTTGCCCAAATAGGGTGCCACAGCAATTCCCTGAGACCGAATCACTGCCAAAAGAGCCCCCAGAACCTTTGAGAAAATTCTGGGAGCTGTGGCAAGGCCAAATGGAAGAGCCACAAACTGAAAGAGTCTGTCAAGAAAGGCGAATCTCAGAAATTTGTGATGATCCCTGCGAATGGGAACATGAAGGTATGCATGCCTCAGGTCTATGGTCATCATGAACTGACCTTCTTGCACTAAAGGAAGAATGGAACGTATATTCTCCATCTTGAAGGACGGTACTCTGAGAAACTTGTTTAGACACTTTAGGTCTAGAATAGGTCGGAAAGTTCCCTCTTTTTTGGGAACCACAAACAGATTTGAATAAAAACCTAGACCCTGTTCCTCTGCCGGAACCAGAACTATCCCTCCCAGGGAGGAAAGATCCTGAACACATTTCAAGAACGCCTCTCTTTTTGTCTGGTCTACAGACAATCTTGAGAGGTGGAACCTGTCCCTGGGAGGAAAGGTTTTGAATTCCAATTTGTAACCCTGAGATACTATGTCCACAGCCCAGGGATCTGGGACATCCCGTCTCCAAGCTTGAGAAAACTGAGAAAGTCTGCCCCCCACCTGATCCGATCCCGGATCGGGGGCAAACCCTTCATGCTGATTTGGAGTCAGCTGAGGGTTTCTTAGACTGCTTCCCCTTGTTCCGAAACTGATTGGGTTTCCAAGCAGACGTTGACTGTTCCTGCTTGGAAGAAGAAGGGAAAGACTTTCCTCTGAAGCTATGAAAGGAACGAAAATTACACTGACGTCCCTTAGGTCTATTCTTCTTATTCTGCGGTAGGAAAAACCCTTTCCCGTAATATCAAATTATTTCTGCCAGACCAGGCCCGAACACGGTCTTACCCTTGTAAGGAATCGCCAAAAGCTGGACCTTAGAGGAAACATCCGCAGACCAAGATTTTAACCACAATGCCCTACGAGCTAGAACAGTGAAACTAGAAGTTTTTGCTCCCAGTCGAACAACCTGCAGAATAGCATCCAAAATAAAGGAATTGGCTATCTTAAGTGCCTTAATCCTGTCTTGGATCTCATCCAAAGGAATCTCCACCAGGAGAGAATCAGACAAGGCATCGAACCAATAGGATGCAGCACTTGTCACGGTGGCAATACACACCGCAGGTTGCCATTGGAGGCCTAAATGAACATATATTTTCTTCAAATAAGCTTCCAGCTTCTTGTCCATAGGGTCCTTAAAAGAGCAGCTATCCTTAATAGGAATAGTAGTTCTCTTAGCCAAGGTAAAAATAGCTCATTCAACCTTAGGTACCGTGTGCCATGATTCCTTTATAGAATCCACAACCGGAAACATCTTCTTGAAAATAGGAGACGGGGAAAAGGATACCCCTAGATTCTCCCATTCCTGTGTAATAATCTCTATAGCACGGTCTAGCACGGGAAAAAACCTCCTTAGAAGAAGGAACATCAAAGTAACTTAAGTTTACTAGATTTCTTAGGGTGGACAACTACAGGTCTATCCAAGTCATCTAAAGTAGCCAAAACCTTTAACAGTACCCAAAGGTGTTCAAGCTTGAATCTGAAGGATAACACCTCACCGTCAGAAGAAGGAATTACAGTGTCCGAGTCTGAGATTTCACCCTGAGAAGTTCCTGAAGAATCCTCCTCATCGGATTTAAGAGGAAGAACCATTTGAGAAGCATTGCTGGAGTCAGAAACCTTGCTATCTGAATCTCTAAGTTTCCTCTTGCCCTTCCCCTTTAACATTGGAAAGGAAGCTAAAGCCGCAGATACTGCTGAATAAACCTGGGCAGCAATTTCTGCTTTCAAATATACTCCCCCTAGGAGTTATAGAGGAACTGTAGGGCACTGCATGTGACGCCATTGAGGGTTGGGACGTTGCAGGAGAAGGCTGTGGTAAGACCTGAACAGCATCTTTCTAAGAGACCTTGGTCTCAGTACCAAAAAAACTTATCTTTACTTTGCAAAGTTTTCTTAACACATGAGGAACAAAACTGCATGGGGTAAACAATTTGTGCTTCTAAACATAAAAGACATGAATTCAGCTGAGCAGACTCCTGCTCCAAATCAGACATGGTTACGGACAACTAGGTCTCACACTAAAAAAAACCCTCTAAATTATGGAAAATTTAATTATAATCTTTAATTTTTTAATTTTTATTATTCCCCTTATTCTGTAAACTCCAGCTAGAGAAGTTCTCTACAGAGTAAAAGTGGTTTAGATAGAGCCAGCTACGCTCTTAACAAAAAAAAAACAGTTCCGAGCACTGACTTGAAAGACAAACACATTTTTTTATTGCCATCCCCCCCCCAAAAAAAAACAGAGCCCAGAATAACAGTATTAACCCCATATCTGGTTAACAGGTCTCACACATGCTAAATAATGCCTGCCCCATGGCTTTTAGTTTAATCCTGACCCCAGGAAAATCTAAGTCCCATTAAAAAATGCAGGACAATTAAAGGGGATACCTGGGACTGAACCAGGAATCTCTTGATACCTCTTGCATAATCTCCCCACCTGGAAGAAAAGGCACTCCACAAGGTATGAGAGGACACAGTTCCTCACAGAGACTTGATAAAGAGAAATAACAGAGTAGCCAACTCTGGCTTTCTATACTAGGGCAGCAAAATGTTAGGGACTTGTAAGGTGGGCCTTACTGCGCTTTCCTAACTGCTTTAAAGCCACCACTGCCCGAATGAAGAGACCAACGTGGAGTACAGCTAGACCCAATTCTTCTTAATAAATTAAATCTTGTAGATAAAAATCCAATTTTCCTCAGACACCAAAACCTCACCTCCTCCATGCACTGAGGCAAAGAGAATGACTGGGGGTTGTCATATTTAAAGATGAATAGATGAAGGCTCTGCAATTCCCAATGGCATACACACACATACTTTTTAGAACAGATTGTGAAATAAACAGTAGTTATAAAAAAGATTCTTACCACTGGTAGTCAGTGCTGCCTGGAAAGAGAGAAAGAAAACAAAGTAAGTTATTGAATTTTGGTACTAAAACAAGTTAGATACTTTAGAAGCATCAACTTCTTCATATACAGAGTGATAACATATGAGCTTTTCATACAGGTGTATGGTCACATACCCCTTGGAGCTTATAAGAACTCCCTAAAAGTCATCATTCCCCCATCTTCTTCTGCTATATCTCCCCTCTATGTTTGTTGTTGCCAGCTTTAGTTCACATATAAACAAGATATGAGTTACCAGGAGAGAGAGCAGTCAAGGATGTCCCTGAACAGATCAGGCAAACAACAAAGACAAAATGGTGCATCTTAGCAGGACTTCACATATAATTTTTGGTATGAGAAAATTGCTATATTATATTCATTGATGGGTTAGTACCAGTATTTCCAATATGAGGGCACAGGTGGAGAGGAAAAACTCCTAGACTAGGTCAGATTAAACTCATTTTTGTTGTTTTTTTTCTCTAAAAAATGCTGCTTTCTGGTTTATATATAGGTTCTATTCTATAGGTTCTATGATAAGGTTCTATGATAAGCAAACGCAAAGTAAATGCAAAATGTACTAATAGGTTTAAAAGTATGTAGCTGTAAAGTATATTTTAGTTTGAAATGAGACATTAGAAGGTACAACAATTGCCTATGAAAGCAGAAATTCCTGTTGTGATCAAACCAACTTATGAGAGGTGTCAAATTATACTGTATATGAAGAAAAAAACATTTGTTTCAGCTCCTTTGCTTTTCTAGATTATGAATCGCCCCCCATACCATATATACCAGGGCCCTTACTTTCAATGGGCAAGCCTTTCCGTGCTTATATAAAATGTGGCGCTTCAAACTTCTTGGTGTTAAATGCTGCCCTGGGATATGCAACTAAGATCGGATCGCTACTAGATGCGGGACATAACACACTGTCACTCTCACCTGTGGCCCTTGACATCCGTGTGCTGGTCTGCTGCAACTTGTGCCTGGAGATACCTCCTGCGGTTTACGTACCTATCCATGCTATCCGGCGCAGGGGAGGAGCAAAGTACTATGAGATGCCGATCGCACGGCATCGCATAGTAAAAATAAATAAGAAAAAGCCGGGAATATTATTTTCAGGCAGTGCGGGCTCAAGGGGCAGCTGTATTCCTTATGTGCCCTGCATAACAGGAACATTGAGCACTGTGGGAGCTAGTGACGCCACTGATGGTGAAACCCCCCCTCCAAAAAAAAAAGCAGCCAAGCAGCTTCATCTGTGCTGAGCTCACAATGACTAAGATTACAAGTTGTGCGGTATAGCCATAGCAAACAAACTGCGCAAAATGGGGCCATACCGCTATTTCCATACCGCCGGTATGACAAGTCACTATAAAACGTTCTTTTGTTATGCGGTATGGTGCGGTAAGTCGCACACAGCACAAAAAGCAAGTTCCGACTTGGCGTTCTCGTGCACGTATTCCCCCATAGATGTTGGGAATAACCTAACACCTGCAATTGCGAAATTGCTACTGTATTTTCTCATTCCCCATTGAAGTCTATAAAGAAAATAAAGTTTTACAAAAACCTAACACCCTAACATGAACACCTAGTCTAATAACCCCTAAACCACCAGCCCCCCACATTGCCAACAGTAAATAAAGCTATTAACTTCTTAACCGCTGTTCCCCCACATCGCCAACACTAAATAAAGCTATTAACCCCTAAACCGCCATCCCCACATCACCAACACTAAATAAAGCTATTAACCCCTAAACCGCCCTCACATTGTAACTACTAAAATAAACCTATTAACTCCTAAACCGCCGCCCCCCCCACATCGTAACTACTAAAATAAAGCTATTAAATCCTAAACCACCAACCCCCCACATTGCGACTACCTAAATTAAACTATTAACCCCCAAACCTAACACCCCTTACATTTAAAGTAAAGTTACAATATACTAACTACCTTAAAATAATTAAAAGCTTATCTGTGAAAAAAATAAAATCTAAGCTTAAACTACAAAAAAAACTAACATTACAGAAAATACAAAATCTAAAATTACACAAAATAAAAAAAAATATCATAATCATCATCCCTAATTATCTATAACTGGCTGACAAGAGGTGCATATGCATAACAATCTTATATTTTACAAGAACCAGGTTACTTTTAGCAAGAAGACCAAGCATATGTTGTGCACATTTTTTATTTACTTTATTTTTAAAAAATCACTAATTCTTTGAACACAGGTCCAGCTCCTGCTGGTACATGTAATATATTTGCTTTATTCTGTTCCTAAAATAAAAACAAAATGGAATTTCTTAATTTAAATAATATTTCTTCATTCCATAAAGTATTTTCATTATCAAGACTAGCGGTTAAAGACAGATGTGATGCTGAGATGATTGACTGCTATGCACATTTGTTGCCCCTGATTGGCTCAGAAGTTCCTCTCCTGACCAGTAGTGCACTGAAGTTCTGAGCTGACTACTTTGCAGGAGGGAGGGTTAAACACACAGATAAAAACAACTTACATAAAACATAAAATGCTCTTATGCATTTAGAGGTAAATTAAACCCTTTGTTTGAAAATGGTGCTTCTCTTTTAAATCCGATGTCACATGCAAATCTGCTAATTTGCTGGTGACTACCCTCCAGACATCTAGTCATTAGAATGAAAGAACAGTAAATGTTCAGAAGTAAATAATTATGAAACCTAATTATTCACAGTGACTCACTGCTTTATACTGAAGACCAGAAATACCTGTGTGGCTAATGACCAAAAACTCCACATGGCACAATTTATAATGATTGTGTTTATGTCAACATATTGCAAGGCGCAAGCCTCTTTATCTTAGTGAACACTGTGTCCAAAATTAAAAGGACATGAAACCCAGAAAACTGATTTCATTATTCAAATAGAGCAAACAAAACCTCATAAAAACTGTCCAGTTAACATCTAATATAAAATGTACTCTGTTCTTTTGTTACCCTTTGTTAAAAAGCAATTATAAAAACTCAGTCTAGAGCGCTATATGGCAGATGTTTTGGAAGATTACTTTATGTTATACATTGTGAACATACTACTGCCATCTACTAGCACTTAAATGCATTTATGCAAAACTGCTGCCATAAAGTTCTTCAGGCATGTGCACGCTACCTACCAAGATATTCTCACCAACAAAAGATACCAAGAGAACAGAAGTAAATTTGGAAATGTTTTAAAATTGTATCATGAAAGAAAAATATTGGGTTTTATGTTCCTTTAAAGGGATATGAAACCAACATTTTTTCTTCATGACTCAGAAAGAGCATGTAATTTTAAACAATATTCCAACTCACTTCTGTTATCTAATTTGCTTTGTCCACTTGCTATCCTTTGTTGAAACAATACCTAGGTAGTCTCAGGAGCAGATTAGCAGTACTGCCAGCTAACGGCGGATTAGTGGATGCACACATATGCCCCTTATCATTGGCTTACCTGATGTATTCAGCAAACTCTTAGCAGTGCATTGCTGCTCCTTCAACAAAGGATACCAAGAAAACAAAGCAAATTTGATAATAGAAGTAAATTGGAAAATTGTTTAAAAAGTGCATGCTCTATCTGAAACATTAAAGAAAAATTGTGGGTTTCATGTCCCTTTAACTTTCACAGAAATGTAGGAAACAAGGTGGAAAAACAACAAGTAAAACAATAATGGTGTATTATTATTAAAATCTCTTGACTTTGGTAAATATAAATTTACAGACAAATGGTTAAATGAACAAATTAACCTTAATAATTATCTGTTCAGTCCCAAAATTCAGGGCTGAATCTCCCCATGGTGGTTATTTATCCTAGACCCGTGTGTTGCTTCCTGTCCTCCTATTCCCTATATCAGGCAGACATTCCAAGGCTGTCTGTTAGTGCTCCAGGATCCTACACTTTGTAAACAAGTTCCCATGATTAGAGCCCCCCCCCCCCCCTTTCCAAAATTTGTTTTTATGCTGAAGTTGTGACCTTGTTTAACTCAGAAATAACTTCTAAACCACTACTCTAGAGTCAGGAGTTTTCTTTTAATAACACTTTCTACTATAACTTGTTAACCGATTATCAAAGACCATTACTTTTTAACTACCTGTGACTCCAGATAATTTCTAACCGGTAAAGTCCAATATTCCAATATCATGTTCATCTGCAGTACACAATATAATATATTGTACATTTAAAGGGACAGTCTATTCCAGAATAGTTATTGTTTAAAAAGATAGATAATCCCTTTATTACCCATTCCCCAGTTTTGCATAACCAACACAGTTATATTAATATACTTTTTACCTCTCTGATTACCTTGTATCTAAGCATCTTCTGACAGCCCCCTTATCTCAGTTCTTTTTGACAGACTTGCATTTTAGCCAATCAGTGCCCTCTCATAAGTAACTCCATGGGCATGAGCACAATGTTATCTATATGGCACACATGAACCAACACCCTCTAGCTGTGGAAAAACTGTAAAATGCATTGAGATAAGAGGCGGCCTTCAAGGGCTTAGAAATTAGCATATAAGCCTAACTAGGTTTAGCTTTCAACTAAGAATACCAAGAGAACAAAGCAAATTTGATGATAAAAGTAAATTGGAAAGTTGTTTAAATTTACATGCCGTATCTGAATCATGAAAGTATAATTTTGACTAAACTGTCCCTTTAATGTATACTATAAAATACATGCAATAAGCACATATCATAACATTCATTTTTCATATTAAATGCTGAATCCTTGATAGTGGGAAGCCAATTTTTTAACTTATCTGTTTGATATAGTGTACAGTAATTATTGTGACATGAATTTACCTTTTTAAGTTGCAGGGGCATAAATTAACTAAATTGCAAGACGTCTACAGCTTGAACAAAATAACGTTTCCATTTTCTGTTATAATACAAAGCTAATTTACTAAATAGTAAGGTAAGTTATCAAACATTTAGGGAATATGTCCTATAAGATAATAAGGGCATTAGAGAATTCTATTTAGCCCAGTGTTTTCCTTCTTTACATGAGCCATTACTTAGCTTTTGTTGTATACTATGCAACGAGAAACCACATTAAGAGAGCTATAATAAAAAGGATGGGAAAGTAAAAATGAAACTTGCAAGAATCAGATAGAGCATGTAATTTTAAGACACTTTTAAAATCTTGGTATCCATTGTTGAAAAATAATACGCACATATCCTACACTAGTTGGAGCTAGCTTGTGATTGGTGCCTGCACACATTTGTCACTTGTGATTGGCTAACGAGAGGTGTTCAGCTAGATGCCAGTAGTGCAATGTTGTTTCTTCAGCAAATGGTAACAACAGAATGAAGCATATTTAATAAGAAAAGTAAATTTGAAAAGTTGTTTAAAATTGTATGTTCTATCCGAATCATGAATTAAATTTTTGGGGTTTCCTGTCCCTTTAAACTTGTCAAGAGCCAAACAATAGGTCCTACTAACGAGTGAGGGGAGTTACACAAGTTTAATATACTTTACAGTTACTGTGATAACCTTAGCGAGACCTATGTAATGTCTCAAAAGGCTGAGAAGGAAAATGGAAAGGCAGTGAACACAAAAAAAGAACAACAAATAGGGAAGCCAGGGACACTGTGCAATGTGATACACACACAGTGGCCATTAAAAAACAGAAATCAACATATAGCGGTAAAAAGAAAGGATGAAAGCAACCCCCCCAAAGAAAGCAATCTACCATTGTTTAAATTATAGAAAAATACACCACAAAATACCATTTAGTTTAGGAAATATGTGCCCCCCCCCCTTAAGCCACACTCACCTTTCCAAGAAGTTCGCTTCTCATTTCCCCTGTATAGCGCGCTTGAGTCTGCAGATGCACTGTCTTGGTAACTGGTGTCCGCTCCTTACTGATGGTAGGCGTACGTCCAGGAGCCAGAAACTGATTGGCCAAGGCTTTTTCCGTGGGCGAGGACTGCGCAAAAACATTAAAATTATTCAATATCTACGTACACCAAATGGGTTCACACAAGTAATTTGCTACCAGAATGTACAATCAGATACTTCTATACATGTTTCTGGTTACATTTCTTTTTTATAATAAACTCTAATACAAACCCTTTAATAACTGTGCATATTTATGCAAATTCCTTCATCAATTAAGACCAATTCCCCCGACCACTTATGCTCAAAATCATTGTGGAACCTTAATCCCAAACATGGGAACCAAAGCAGTAAACACCTGAAACTGATGATCATAACTGGGACTCACAGCAAGAAAGTGGAAGAAACAAATTGCAAAAGTAAGCACATATAATTAATAACAGCATTCAGGTATTAAATTTGTTTGAAAGAAAATCCTCCCATAAAGATTTAATTTGATCATATATATTATTATATTTGCTTTTCATATAATAATATTCCTCTAGCTTTAACCTTTTAAAGCCGTTATGCCGTTCCATTCCGTCATAATTAGACTGGGCTTTAAAGCCGTTATGACGGAATGGAACGTCATAACTAACGGCTGTCCTGAAGCCTTCTGTGCTTCAGGGATTTAATCGCGGTCTGGAGGGCGTTCCTAGGATTGTAGGGACGCCCCCCAGATGCGATCCAATAATTGAAATCTCGCGATCGTATGCACGATCGCGTAGTTTCAATTTGTCTACATCGGAACAGTTGTTCCGATGTAGGCACTTTAACCCTGTCACGAAAGGGTTAAAGTGTAGTGACATTCTTGTATTCATTGTGCTATGGTTGGGACAACAGCACTTTTCCAATTCCTTGCTATAAGAATCTTTAAACTTTTAAACACCTTTTTTGCAGTGTTTATTGGGACCATATTAAACAGCCAGAGACAAGAATCTAGGGGGCACAGGAATTGCCAACAACCTAGCAACTTGATTTGCTATCTCAGTCCAGATAGTGACTAGTTTTGAGCATCGCCACCAAATATGTGCCATGTCTCCTGTCTGTGCTCCAAATCTCCAACACTGTTCGTGAATTTGATTGTAAAGTTTCATACATCTAGCAGGTGTTAGGTACCATCTCTGTAAATTGTTCAAGTTTAATACCAACAAGCTAGTTAAGACAGAAGATTTCATGATTGTAGAAAAATAGTGTGATTCTCTTCATGACTGTAAAAAAATATAGTGTCATTCTGAGTATGTCTATGTTCAGTTCAGTGTTCTATCTGTCAATATACTATGGGATGTATCCATGATTTACAGTTCAAAAGAAGTGTAAAGCACAAATGATATACATTCAGGTGGTGCAAATATGTTAAGGGCTCCACACCACAGCATTCCAAACATAAAATCACAGTCCAATGAGACAGCAGCACTCACCAAATCTTCAATTCCACAAATTTATTGTGACACCAAAGTACAAAAAAGACAACATTTCGGACTTCTAGTCCTTTGACATGACTAAGGACTAGAGGTACGAAACGTTGTCTTTTTTGCACTTTGGTGTCCCAATAAATATTCCTCTTTTGGGGTGTGTTATGTCAGCATATAGAATAATTATATGATGCATATCCCCTATTTTCAACCTTATGTCGTCGGGATGTTTAAGAATTTTTATTGCTAGTGTTTCTATTGCGCATGCAAATAATAGCAGTAATAATGAGCAGTCCTGTCTGGTCCCAGACAGGGAATCATTCACCCAAACTCTGGCAGTTGGAGTCGAGTACATCACAAATGTATAAGCAATGCACTTAGATCCCAGTCCCATCCGATCAAGCACGGCTCTCAAAAAGCATTCTCCACTTCTGTTGACACTGCCAACAGTGGAATCTGATGTTTGTATGCAAATTCAATTAATTGAGTTGCTCATACGTTATCATTTGCTTCCCTGGAGTGAACAAATCCCACTTGATCTCCATGAATGAGATCAGGAAGTAAGACTTTAGAGGCTAAATTACAAGTGAACGAGGCTCACATTGGAGCATATGGAAGCGAGCTCGCATTCACATTACCGTTAACTTATAATACCAACACATTAGCGTACACTGGTATTACACAGTGGAGCGCTAATATCCCTTTCATGAAAGCGATATATAGCACCCAACTTGTAATCTGGCCCTAAATCTATTTGCTAATAATTTTTAAAAAATATTTAAATCCATATTCAAAAGGGAAAGGAGTCTATAATTTTCTACTTTAGCTGTTTTTTCTCCTTGTTTAGGAATTATGGAGATGTGTGCCTCAAGTGTTTGTAGAAGAAATGGATGGGAATCAGATATGGAATTGTAGAGAGTAAAGAGGTGTGAGATCAGTATATCTCTCTATTTTTTATAATAATAATAATTAGTAAACCCATCTAGGCTTAGTGATTTTCCGTTTTTAATCACTTGATGGATTTTACTCATATGTAAAAGACATGTTCAAGCGATTGCGCTGTTCGGATACAGATACCTTGTAGATATGATTGAATTAAATGAGATTTTGTATCATGCAATTTTACTATATCTGTTGAACAGGCAACCTCTTTAGTGGAGTAAAGATCAGGATTACCTGGTTTAGTGATCGTTAAAACATTTGACCTATTTTTTCTATGTTTACGTCTGAGTGCAAATAATCTACTGCATTTACTATCTCCTTAGTAATAGGATTGCTGCAGTTTAAATGCTGGTTGTTTACATTCTTTACCCAAGAAATAACTTGCAATATCCTTCTGGGTTCTAGTTTTTTTTTTCAAGGCGTCATCATTGGGTTTTAATCTTATCTGCATCTCTAGCTCCGAAGTTCTATTTAAGGTGTTTTGTAAAAAGGTTATCTGCTGTTTAAGGTAAAGTGCTTTTATGCTTAAAAAAAACAAAATTTATGCTTATCTGATAAATGATTTTCTTTCTTGGTAGTGAGAGTCCACAAATTCCATTCTTACATATGGGAATCAATACCCAAGCTGTGATATGGGCGGGTCTTAAAGAACAAGGCAGTTACCTAGTTAGTATGCACCTGCTGCCTGAAGAACTTTCCTGCCTAAAGATGCATCTGCAGAGGCAAAGACATCAAACTGATAAAATTTTGTGAACATATGAAGAGAAGACCAGGTAGCAGCTTTGCAGATCTGATCCACCGAAGCTTCCTTCTTGAAAGCCCAGGACGTAGAAACTGAACGAGTGGAATGAGCAGTAATACAAGCCGGAGGAAAATGCCCTGCCTCAAGGTAAGCCTTACAAATGAGGTTCTTTAACCAGGAATAAAAGGAAACAGCAGTAGCCTTTTGACCCTTGCGCTTACCAGAAAAAAGTACAAACAAGGTTTATGATTGATGAAAATACTTGGTAGCATGAAGGTAAAACTTGAAGGCCCTTACCACATCCAGATTGTGTAATAACCTCTCTTTAGAAGAACGGAGATTAGGACACAATGATCCTCCTGATTAATGTTGTCTGTCGACACCACCTTGGGTAGAAAACCTGATCTAGTTTTTAGCTTGGACTTATCCTGGTGAAATACCAAGTAAGGAAGGTCACACTGGAGGCCCGACAATTCTGAGACTCTTCGTGCAGAAGAGATTGCCAAGAATGCAACTTAATATCAATAGAATGCATAGGATCGAATGGAGCATGCTGTAAAACTTTGAGAACAAGATTAAGGCTCCAAGGAGGAGCAATAGGTTTGAAAACTGGCTGAGTTCCAACCAGAGCCTGAACAAAGGACTGAACTTCAGGCAACTGTGCCAACCTTCTGTAAAACAAAACAGAAAGAACCGAGATCTGGCCCTTAAGGGAACTACACGAGAGACACGTCTCGAGTCCCTCCTGAAGAAATTGAAGAATATGCAGAATTTTCACTCAGTGCCACGAGAAACAGCGTTCCATGCACCAAGAAAGGTAAACCTTCCACACTTTGTGATAGATATGCCGGGTCCCAGAGGCAGAACTTTTTTTAATTTTCTGCAATTAGATTTTATTTTAGTGAAAAATTTTCTGCAGTGTCTGGGGATCCAGTGTTGCGTTCTTTGCCCTTACTCGGTGTGCATGAGGACAGGTTCATGTACAGCCTCGCTGATGTACGTGCCCACAGTGTCAGTCTGCCTGGTAACCTGCTCTACTGTACTGCTGTGGTCATACTGTATATGCTTATTTTGGAGGGGCTGCTGCACCATGGTTATACTGCTGATGTATATGAGATAGATATATATATATATATATATATATCATATACACATACATACACACACACACACATTAACACACACATATTAACACACACATATTAACACACACACAAACATATACACACATTTATTTAAAAAAAAAACTAAATCTGTCTGCTAAGTATATTGGTTGGCTCCTTTACTGCTAGAATACATTTGTTAAACCCCGACTTACCTTTTCTGTAATGTGCGGTTTCCCTGTACCGCACTGGAGTTCAGGAAGTGATAGGAAATTGAAAAGAGTAACATAGTAAATAATTACACTGTGATAGAACACAGTGACACAGGTAGAAATTAAAAGTGCAGGCAATTTTTTTTTTTACTGTCACGGCCGGTATTTCTGCAGACACACTACAGTTTCTGCGATGAGATTGCACATTGCACACTGTTCTGCCTTGGGGCGCCGGGTTACCGGTTTGCGTCAGATGTTCAATCTCCATGCAGTCAGCGTTAGAGAATCTAGATTTTGGTAAAAGAACGTACCATGAGCCAGGAGGTCCATTCTTTGAGGAAGACGCCATGGAGGGAAACAGATAAACTAGACTGTAACCCCACGGAATCGCTAACGCATCCACCACCTCCGCCTGAGGATACTTTGGTTGAGATCCGTATCTCGGAAGTTTGAAATTGAGACCTGATCCCATGAGATCTATTTCCGGAGATCCCCACTTAAGAACAATCTGATTGAACATCTCTTGATTTAGGGACCATTCCCTAAAGTGAAGAGCCTGCCGACTCAAATAGTTCTCTACTCCTTTAACGTGAATCGCAGAAATTTGACAGTGGCGACTGTACGTCCAGGTTAGGATGCAAGACACTTCCTTCATTGGTAATGAGCTGCGAGTCCCTCCGATGGTTAACATATGCCACTGCAGTGATATTGTCTGATTGGAATCGAATAGAACAGAACTCAGTTAGGGCATGCTATAAGGGCATTGAAAATGGCTCTGAGCTCCAGAATGTTTATGGTTAGAGACACTTCGTGAGGGAACCAAACCCCATTAGCTCTGCCCCCATCCCGGACAGGCTGGCATCTGTAGTTATCTTCCAGGACGGGCGGAGGAAACTTATTCCTCGCCTGATAGGCTCGGTGGCCATCCAACAAGATAGGGAGTCCCTGGTGACTGAGTCCAGATGAATCACCTAAGACAAATCTGAATGCTCTCTATTCCACTGTCTAAGGATGTACAATTGTAGAGGTCGTAATTGAAACCGAGCAAACAGCGTTGCATCTGATGCTGCTACCATTAATCCCACTACCTCCATACACTGAGCTACCGAAGGGTAAGGGATAGTTCAAAGAGACTGACATGCTGACTGAAGCTTCAACTTGCGTTGCTTCGTTAAGAAGAACCTCATAGTCAGAGAATCTATAGTGACTCCTAGAAAACTCACTCTTTGAGGTACAAGGGAACTCTTTTCTAGATTTACTTTCTACCAAGACTCTGATGATACCAAAGTAACTTCTTTGCAGTCAGCAGCCGCTCAAACAGACAAGGAGCTTGAACCAAGATATCGTCCAAGTAAGGAGCCACAGCGATCCCCTGCAGCATGTCAACCGCTAGAAGGGCCCTCAACACTTTCATAAAAACTCTTGGGGCCTTAGCCAACCCAAAGGGTAGGGCTGTAAATTGGAAATGCTTGTCCAGAAAGGCAAACCTGAGATACTAATTATGTTCTTGATGGATTGGGATGTGAAGACACGCGTCCTATAGATCCACTGTGGTCATTAACTATCCCTGAAGAACAAGAGGAACAATAGATCTGACAGTCTCCATCTTGAAGGAGGGTACTCTCAAGAACTTGTTTAGACATTTTAAGTCCAGGATAGGGTGAAAGATGTCTTCCTTCTTTGGAACAATGAAAAGATTTGAATAGAAACCCTTTCCCATCTCCTCCAAAGGAACTGGAACAATCAGTACCATGGGCTGAAGGTCTGAAACGCACTGAAGGAAGGCTAGTCTCTTTGATGGTCTTTGAGAGACACGGGACAAAAAAAAGAAACCTATCTCTTGGAGGCTGAGATCAGAAACCTTTTAGGAACCATACTGTGGTATTTGTATATAGATAGATGCAGAATAGTCCAAAAAGTTAGGAGCCAGGAGTAAAATTCTAGGAGCCAGTGGCTCCCAGGCTCATAGGTTTGTCGAGCCTTGTCCTACACAATACTGATTTGTATGTTATGGCTGCATAAAATTTGTTAAGGAGCTTGATCTCATTGTGCAGATTTTATCCTTTTCTTACTTGGTGGCAAATCCAGGTAGTAGGTCAGAGATATAAAGTTTTAAAAATGGTTATATTTCCGTGTTACATTTGCAGTAGAGAAAAAAAAAAACAGCCTGGTTTTATATTGTGAGCATAGACAGTTGCCATTTTCAATACTAGACTAAAACGTGAAACCTTATATATGCCCCGGTCATTTTTTAAACTGCTTTACTACTTTTGTTGCTAATAAGAATTGAACAAAATGTAAAATAATATGATTACTATTTCTGGAATAGTCATGCTTTTTTCATTTAAATTACTCAATTTTATTACAGCTTACAAATAAATGTATATGTTCAGAAGCATCTAACATCTATACAGAGGTTTTAAACACAATAGATACATACTTTTTTTACAATTGTACCCTGTCTCTATTTTTGCAAATAAAAAAAAAAAAGGTATTGCAGTAAGTAATACCATTTTCTGCTTTTCAACAAAGGATAGCAACAAAACAAAGCAAATTAGATAATAGAAGTAGATAAAAAAAAATGAAATTGTATGCTCTACCTGCATCATGAAAGAAAAAATGTAGGTTTCACGTCCTTTTAAAAAAAGGTTCTTCAACGGATAACGCTTGTAATTCAAGGACTCAACATGCAGAAGTGGTTAGTTTAAAATAATGCTGTCTTCAAGATAAGGCACCATAAAGAGGCTGTTTTTAATGGCTCAAAAGGTGACTCCATTACAGCATGCAAAACTAATGGAAGTTTCCAGGAAGAAGCTTGATATTTAATCCCAGACTTGATATGTAAAAAGGGCTTAAAAAAACTGAACAAGCAGTTCTTGTGCCCAGGTGAATTCCTGAGATTGTAGAAACCTGGACTTTGTAAGTGGAAGCAGAAAGTCCTTGCTGGAATCCATTGTGCACAAAATATCCCATATATTCTATAAAAGAACATGGAAGTAGAGATTAGCTGGTGATTGGTGCCTGCACACATAAACAAAGGATAACAAGAGATTGAAGCAAATGTTGTAATAGAAGTAAATTGAAAAGTTATTTAAAATTGCATGCTCTATCTGAATCACACAAGAAAAATGTGGGCTTTCATGTCCCTTTAACTTGCTTGATTTCCAATTTATTAGCCAACCGATAAACTTTAGAATATGAAGATCTTGTTGAACCGGAAGGAATGCTTGATTCCTTCATATATAAATAAACCTCTATCTGACATAAGCATAGTGGGCACTACGTGCTGTTTAACAATACCACGTGATCGGAAATCCTGAAAGGGAGTATGCTTGGAACAGAGACAGACAAGCAAGAGCATACTCTGACTACAAGCTGTAATTATATCTAATTCTTTGAGATACCTCATGAAAATAACTTAACTTGAAACCTTGATAATTCACAAATAGTGTTTTTAGAAGACGTCCCATAAATAGATGATATATTGTTCCACTGGACCTGAATCAGAGACTTGGGATTTGACTCTTTTCTAAATATTCGTAATTTTTTGTATTTTAAAAGGTGTTTATGCTGTTTAAACATTTCATTTTAATTATAATTAAACCATCTTCTTCAAAATTAGAGTTTTGGTAATCGAGGTGTACTAACCTTATGCTAATTAATGTTCTTCCAAAGTAATGTCAAATGTCTTTTCTCCATGAAGTGAATAGTTAAGTATGGTAGATCTAATGAAGCAGACTCCATAAAGATATTTAATAGGCAAGGAGTACTGAAATCCCAGTCTCCTCTAAGTCCACTTAGTTATAGTGGACAATAGAAGGCAACATTGGATCTAGTCTAGTCGCTCAAATTTTAGCATCAATTTTAAGGTCAGCATTGATCAACAATCCTGGCTTGTAGCCTTCACAAAGGAAAGGGTCATTTCAGGCTTCCAAGAACTCCCCTAATAACCAGCTCAAAAAAGCCCTATTAAACGGTTATTAAACATGTCGTGTTTTTGGGTGAAACCATGCTTGCTGAAGCACTCCAGAGAGGTCAGAAAACAATTACTGCAACCTGCAAATGATGCATATCAAACAGCTGGTTTAGGCAATTTGCAGAATTTTAAAAACCTAGGTTATAGATTTTGTTTTATGGTCTCTCTGAGGAATGTGGGACAAAACTCAACTTTTACACAAATGCAAGAGGTAGTCAATATGCCTTTAAAAACTCTAAAAGCAAAGGGGCAGCTTAAGGTGAGCATTTACTTTAGAATAAGATGGAAAAACATCTGGTCCTGAATATCCAGGGGCTCAACTCGCTAAAGCGAGGAGACTGATAACTCTATTCAAAACTGGCACATAAGCAGAAAAAGCAGATGAGTTTGAGTGCAGATAAAATGTAGCTGTTTGTATTACCTGCATTTTTATGGAGTATCTCCTATGTTATTGAATATATCACCACGGTTTAAAGGGACACTGAACCCAAATTTTTTCTTTCGTGATTCAGATAGAGCATGCAATTTTAAGCAAGTTTCTAATTTACTCCTATTATCAAATTTTCTTCATTCTCTTGGTATGTTTATTTGTAAAGCAAGAATGTAAGTTTAGATGCCGGCCCATTTTTGGTGAACAAACTGGGTTGTCCTTGCTAATTGGACAGCACCAATAAACAAGTGCTATCCATGGTTCTGAAACAATAATTTGCTGGCTCCTTAGCTTAGATTCCTTCTTTTTCAAAGAAGAAGAAAAGAAAATTATCATCAAGTAAGCATAATTTAGGTTTTTCTTCTTAAAACGGGGAGAGTCCACAGCTGCATTCATTACTTTTGGGAAATCAATACCCAAGCTTATAGAGGACACTGAATGCAAACGGACACCACAGCCTGACACAACCCGGATTCCCGATAAAAAACTACTTCAACAGAAGCAGAAAGAACAAAAATATGGAAAGAGGACAAGGTAACTGCCCATCAATTAGAACCATAACAATCCCAGTTAGAGATCACTCTAAATTCTGGACTCCACTGAGCACAGAAGCCTCTGTAGGAGACAAAAGTCCCACTCACTAGAAGCACACAAATAAAAAACCTCTCCATGAACCATGACGAGACCACATTGTCCCTAACTGAAAGAAGGGAAGAAGCAGATAAGAAGGTCTGAAAGAACCTCCAGAAACAATCCCCGAAAAGTCAAAGACAAAACAGAGAAAGAAGCCCCTAGCTAAAACTCGAAAAAGAGCGGCTACCAGGCTGCAAGAGGACAAAGCCTTGTAGAAAATACTCTACCGATGGAGGAGAGCAAGGAAAGGGAAAAAAATCCAGATCACCTCCCACATGGATCCAAAAAGAAACCAATGTAAAGCCTTAAACGGAACCGAAGACCCAGAAGGACAAAAAGGTAGAACAAGACTACCTTACCAAAGACAGCTAACTAGCACAGAGAAACTGAACACCCGTAGGTCAGAAAAAAACCCGCGGGAGCAGAACAGGAACAGAATAGTAACATCCGTTAATGCCACAAACGAAAGCCACCCGCTTCCATCGGATAGGCAGTCAGACTAAACGCCCAACCATAGTAACTAGCCAACTGTGTAGCTAGCAAACTTGCACTAGGACATTCCTGAAAAGGAACAAGAGAAATCAGGACAGACCAACTCCTCCCCTACTAGAAAACGGGGTAAGGGAGTACCACACCCGACCAATAAGGAAGAACCATCTACCCAATAAGGGAAGGTTCTCAAACTAACTGCAAGGCCTCCCAACCTAAGAAAGGAACCTCCAGGAGAACAAGATACGTGGCTGATGCCCAAACATAGCAGAACAGTCAGATTCCTGACCCCTACTCCGATCGAACAGTCCTATCACAGAAGTGACTGTCAATGTCCCAAGGACAAGAGAGATTAAAAAAATACCAGCATCAACAAGGCCCAGAGATCAGATAATGAATCGCCAACCATGAGTTCCTAAGGAAAAGAAGCAGGAAGGAGGCACCGACACCCAGAGAGATTAACTCGGGATCCAGGATACCTATCCTCCTTACCCCTCAGAAACCCAAAAGGAGGGTACACTGTAGACAAGAGAAACCCTCGACCCACTCGGCCAACTGTATAGGCGCAGTAGATTAGATCCTTCCAATAGAAGGAAAATGAAGAAACCCAGGAATATGTTAGTAAAGAAATGCCCAGAAAAACTTCCTTCATCTCTCCATAAGAGGATAAAAAGAACCGCCCCAGTAGGGCAAGGAGATTTCCCCAGGACTGGGAAAACAAGCCTGCTACTGAACGCTGGACGGATCCAAGACTAACAATATCTTGAAAACAGAGTAACCGAAATGCCAAGTCAAGGTCTAGGTTAAACCACCGGAACCCCCCAAAACCAGGTGTCGGATACAGACCAAAAACCTTGCGGAACTTAAGTTACTTGGAAAGGAAAACCAAGTTGATGCATGCCATAACCCCATGGGGTCTTAAACTCTGATCTCTCAAGAAGTATCCCTGTGGCTGTCCACTCAGCCCCAAAAGGCCTCTAAGATAACATCCACAAAGTCCGAAGACAAAGGAAGGACCCAAAAGAGAGCAGAACTCCAAGATTGAGAGAGAAAGTCTCTAAAGATCCAGACTGGATCAACCCTCAGAAAACCTAAAGCATGCAATTTTAAGCAACTTTCTAATTTACACCGATTATCAATTTTTCATTGTTCTCTTGCTATCTTTATTTAAAAAGCAAGAATTTGATGCATAGGAGCCGGCCCATTTTTGGTTGAGAACCTGGGTTATGCTTGCTTATTGGTGGGTAAATGTCAGCCTCCAATAAGCAAGCGCTATCATGGTGTTGATCTTAAAATGGGCTGGCTGCTAAGATTTACATTCATGATTTTCAAATAAAGATAGCAAGAGAATGAAGAAAAATTGATAATAGGAGTAAATTAGAAAGTTGCTTAAAAATGCATGCTCTATCTGAATCATGAACGATTTGGGTTTAGTGTCCCTTTAACGAATGAACGAGTATCCTAAAACTCCTATCGGTTGACGAGAAGCGAAACTGCACAACAATCCCCCAGATCCCCAAGTATTTAGGATAAAAAAAGAACCTAGTCCAGCAACCAGATGACCGAAAGCCCTACCCCAAAAGGGCAAGGGAAAGAGAAAAGCATACCAATCCTCAAAAAAGAGGAGAGAAAACATGGCGAAAGATCTGAGAGTCGGACAATTTAATCCACAAGGAGTACCAATAGGGGGAAAAAAAAAAAATCTCCCCTTACACCATGTACTGGAAATCTCCATGCAGTCATCTGACCCTCCCCCCTCATAAGGGAGGACTCTATCTCCTGGTCAAGGACCTCCAGAACTACAACATACTGCTATAGCAAAATTTATAATCCCAGCAAATCACGTAAGCTATGCAGGGACAAAACACTTAGTATCGCTCTTGGACGCCCCACCAAGATGAAATAACGCAGCACCAGCCTGACAGCTAGGATAGAAGTGCCTCCTATAACTCGTAGAAACAAGAAAAAAACAACCTCTTAACAAGAGGTAAGCAAACTTAGTACCCAAAATAGGGCCAGCCTGTTGTCAAGGATAAAAAATGTCTGATATAACCTCAAAGAACAAAAAGTGAACCAGTACCAGCCTGCTGACCAGGGTACAAACGTGTTCAAGGGCTAACTGAAAGTTCTAAACCCTAGCAGAGCTAGGCTAAACAAACAAACTGCAGACAAGATAAGCTCTGAGGTTTAAACATTGTCTCTAACATCTTTTTTTTTTCTTTTGACTTCCACCGGAAGCAACAACCATTGCGACCATAAATCGCTAGTATCAAAATCCCAGAAAAGAAAAAAAAGTCTCCTGAAAGGAAAGGCTACAACAGTCTTGAGCTCTGGAAGTAAAAGAAACACATCCTAACCGGATCAAAAGAAAGTAAGGCCGCACCCGTAGGTGAACGCCAAGAAAAAAGGAATAGAAACACTAACAGGGCCAGCCTGTCAGCGACCTGATTCCTCAAGAGATCAGAACTGGGAATAGATACTAAACAAAGACAATTAGGAGTATGATCCACATCCCTCCACTCGTCTAGCGCTGTTTGCCATCAGAATCAGAAGATTGAGGATCCGGTGGCAAATGAAGACTGAAATCCTACAAAAGCCTCCAGTACCTGCCTAAGCAGTACACGCAGGCGCGTCAGACAGACAATCTAAAGGCAAAACTAATCCCCGGCTGGGTATTTGAATGCCCTGATCCTGACGGCGGTACTCCTAAAGCCTCAGAGGTAACCGCTCCCCCAGAGGAAGGGCCCGTCTCACCTGGCGTCCCCAGGAAAAGAGGACACAAATAAATGCTATGCTGGCCCTTAAAAAGTTGTAAATGCACCAACGCCACCAATATGGCCATGTGCAACCGAGCAGCAACCTCTGGTGGAAAGAAACCTCCTTCTGGAGAAGCGGTAACGGTATTTGGGACAACTGCCTGTGTAGGAACAGGAAAATCCAGGGAACGCACCCCATGTGACACACAGAATCCTCAGATGCGGACGGCTCAGCGGCCACTAAACTCTCCCCAGAGGGAGAGAAGAGCACTCTATTACGGCATACAGGACATAAATGATTGGGATGGATTACCCAGGTCTCCATACAATCTAAGCAGTGAACAGAATCTGAATCCGAGAAATCCTCCTCAGAAAAATCAGAATCCTCCATAACTTGACCAGGCAAATTTGGACAAAAACAACTGGCACCTCACACCCCCAATGGCTGGGGCACTCACCACCTCCTATGACCCAGACAAGTAGAAAACAGACCCTCTCCACTGACACTCAGGCAAGGATACGGAAATGGAGAGCGAAAACGTGAGACCACAGCCGGTCACAATGTGCAACCCATACGCCAAGGAAAAGCGCGCCAGTCCCATCAATAACTGCGTAGCTCTTAAAACCTATATGTTCCGTAAAGGCCATGAGCCTCACCATCACAACACATAAGCAGACAGAATCACATAACAAACATGATTACAGTCCCCCACTGTTCAATAACCCCCCTCAGGCGATATTAACTCTAGATTCCATAAAGATAAAGGAGTCCCACTGAGACCCTGAGTTCTATCATAACATTATATTCCCACAAAGAAAGGAAAATGAAACGATTTTACCGGAATTTATGCCGTAGAACAGTAACACGGTCCTTCAAATTTGACAGATAGTAGCGTCGCTTCTGACATGGAATTGAGCGAAGTAAGCAGGCAACGAAACTCGTCAACGCTGATTGCTTATGGAGCTGTTAATATGAGTCGGGATGGTTTCGCAGAAAGACTCTCCCTGCATCTCCGAACTCTAACTTTCATCCATGCTCTCACTGAGAGGCTGACAGGACTACTTAAAACTACCGTCCCATCTCAAAAGAGTACTACCTTCCATAAGAGACTACTCTGTAATCTTCAGACACTTCTTTGCCAACCTCCTGTGACGAAATGCAAAGAATGACTGGGGGATGAGGGAAGTGGAGGAGGTATTTAAGCCTTTGGCTGGCGCGTCTTTGCCTCCTCCCGGTGGCCAGGTTCTGTATTTCTCAAAATTAATGAATGCAGCTGTGGACTCTCTCCGTTTTAAGAAGAAAAGAGGTGCAAACAAGACTGCTGCCAACCCCCAAGGCAGAACATACAGTGATCTGAGATGTCATCTCAGAAAATGCAGCATGTCTGCAGAAAGAACAGGACACATACAGGAACTGTTAGCACTTGAACTTTGTAGTGCTGCTCCACATTAGACAGTTCTCTTCAAACAGAGCTGTGCTCTGGCTGCACTATATACATTTCCTTAACACAGTGCATCCAGGGCAAAGTGCTGTTTGAAGTGAACAGTCAACTATGCAGTAGTGCTGCAAAGCAGCAGCGCATTGCTTGTTGACTTGCTCTCAGAGATTTTTTTCAAATCCGCCCCTTAGCCTTTCCCAGTCTGCAAAGCTGTTTATTCTGAATGTAAGAGCACTGCATCTTTTTATTACTACATTTCTATGTTAGACCAAGAGAAAAGGAAACAGATCTTTTAAAGAGACATTTTAAAATGTGTTTTTTTTGTATGCTGCTAATTTGCAATGCAATTTTCAACTACTGCACTATATTATAAAACATTAAAAATTGCTTTATTCTTCAGTTAACCAACACATTGCAATTGAACTGGTGCATTAGTGTAGCTGTCTAATTTAAAATTGAATTTTATCAAAAAAATGACCTGCAGAAAATTTTTCACTAAAAAAATCTCATTGCAGAAAGTAGAGCTGCAACAACTAATCGACATAATCGATAATAATCGATTATGAAAATAGCTGTCAACGAATCTCATAATCGATTAGTTGGTTTGCAATTAGTTGGTCTGTGCACAACAACCAGCTGCTTCCCTCCAATGAGCTCATGTACATGGTGGGGTGTTTTATGGTTATGAAAATTTTGGGTTCAGTGTCCCTTTAAGCTTTTTTTTGGATATGATTGGTCAGAAAAGACAAGCTTCTAACCAATCAAGTGAAAGAAGCAACGGAGCAAGTGATGTTTGTTTTGCTCTGATATGTAGCAACTTATGGGGCCATTACAAACATAAAACGAGTGAGTAATTTAAAAATAGTGCTATGCCTAATACATTTTTTACAATACCATGTGTGTTGCAATCAATGAAAAATGGACAGCTGCTAATTAAGCAACCTTCTAGTTTACTCCTATTATCAAATTTTCTTCATTCTCTTGGTATCTTTATTTGAAAAGCAAGAATGTAAGTTTAGATGTCAGACCATTTTTGGTGAACAACCTGGGTTGTTCTTGCTGATTGGTGGATAAATTCACCCACCAATAAACAAGTGCTGTCCAGGGGCTGAACCAAAAATTGGTTGACTCCATAGCTTAGATGCCTTCTTTTTCAAATAAAGATATTAACAGAACGAAGAAAAAATGATGCTAATAGGAGTAAATTAAAATTGCATGCTCTATCTGAATCACCAAAGAAAAAATGTGGGTTCAGTGTCCCTTTAACAATTTCTTTGGCTAGGAGAGTATTTGCATTTCTGCTTTTTTTGTGATTTGCAGTTTCTGGTGTCTTCGTCAGGACAAAGCAATCTGTATTTGTCTGATTTACTAAAGGGAGATTTATTTTTGCACAATTTTGATGTGGTCAGAGCATTAAAAATGTTTCTTGAAAGGCTACTTAAGATTTTTTGTCAGGCTACTGCCTTGCTTGTTGAATTTTCTGGTTAACGTAAATGCCAGGAAGCAGCTTCTGTTTCCTTAACTTCTTGATTATGGAGTTTGATTCTCAAAGTATTCTAGGAGGCAGGACAGTAGTCGCCTTTGCATATTCTTTTCAGTTTGCCGTGTTTACATCAGCGGAGGCAGATTTGGAAGGAAGGTTCTTCAAGGCGGTCGTTCCTGGTAAATAGGTGCTTGCCTTTCCTTTTTTTCCCACCTCTTTGTGGACATCACAGCTTGGGTATTAGTTCCCACAAGTAAGGATTTTTGTGGACTATCACCATCTTAGAAAAAATAAATAATTTATTCTTACCTGATTCTTACCTGATCAATTCCTTTCTTTCTTGGTGGTGATAGTCCACGAACCCGCCCATTTTTTACTAGTTGGCAGCCCAGAGGTAGAACTTTTCTTCATTTTCTGCTAGGGCTGCAACTAACGATTATTTTCATAATCTATTAATTGGCCGATTATTTTTTCGATTAATCGACTAATCTGATTAAAATTATTTTTTCCTATATTTTAAATAAAATCCATATACTGAGTGTTATAAATATAAACTTCCGACTAAAACTTTACATTAGAACAACTGTTTTAAGCAGCAGAACACATTTTTATAATTAAGCAAAACAAAACCACAAACTGTTTGAAAAGAGGTAGAGGTAGTAAAAGTTAGACTATCACTGTTTATAACATTCTGCTATTCACTCAGAAACTTTACATTGAAATGCAAAAATGTCAACATGTCCACATGCTCCTAACTAAGGCTGGCGCTCTTTTTGCCTGCAGCAAAGAGGCACTCAGATGGTGTTGAGGTGCCAGAGATGCATAAATAGGGTTTTGCCAATTTCACGAAGGTGTGCTATTTATCTTTGTTAGTGCCACCAATGCAAGGGGCCTCTCAACAAAGTAAGCCTGGACTTCATTTTAACATAAAAATATCTTGAATATATATATGTAGTAGTAAATAACCATCTATAAGGTTAGGGGGGGGGGGGGGGATATCTAGTCCACTCTTAAAATAACAGATACATACTTACAGAGGTTGAATTTGGTACATATTCCAATTAATTAAAAATAGGAAGAAAAATAAAAAAAAGCAAAAGGGCTAAAGACATATATATATATATATATATATATATATATATATATATATATATATATATATATATATTCTTTAGCCCTTTTGCTTTTTTTTATTTTTCTTCCTATTTTTAATTAATTGGAATATGTACCAAATTCAACCTCTGTAAGTATGTATCTGTTATTTTAAGAGAGGCACATTTGGGGTATTTTTAAATTAAAAATAAAATTTTATTTAAAAAAAAAAAAAAAAGTAATTCCCTGCCTCTATATTGCGCAATAGAGAGAGGCAGCATAGGGGTCAGCTTTTTCTCTATTGCGTAATCTTGTAGCATACTCTTCTATCAGTAGCCGCTCTGCTGAGCCAGCCGGTGGTGGTTTCTAACTGCAGCACGGCTAAAAAAACTTCATATAGAGGCATCTATAATGCGGCCTCTTAGTCTGCGGGGGAGCCAATGAGTGCGCGAACCATCGCTCCCGCTACTCCGGTGCTCTGCCCCACCTGAGAGGGAAGAAGGAGAGTGTCACTGTGTCAGCCTATTTTTTGTAGTGGAGGACGTCCGACAGCTGCTGCCTGGCTAAGACTTCTGCTACCTGACTAACACTTCTTAGTCTGACACAGGTGACAATAAGTTTGAACGCTAGTCTGACTCTACCGGTAATACATGTGTGGGGTGACCTGTTATATGGCTGTGTCAGTGTTTGAGCCAATAGAGCCTGCTTAATTACTCAAGCAAGGCACTGATCCTGGCTGGAAGCCTCATAGCCTATTTACAGAGAATTGGCTGAGGAATGAAGCGTCTCTGCAGCTCAGCCTTTTGAAAGCAGGCTGAGCTGCCACATTGAGTGTGTTGGGTAACAGGGTAGCCGTAATCTAATGGAGAACGATGTTCAAAATCTTATAATTTGCAAATGTTTGCCCCACATTTTATTAATCTTCTGAAGTTGTCGCCACTGCTGGGGAAGACGGGATTTGTGCCGGCTCCATTTTCTCCATTAATGGAGCTTTCTGTCTTCACTTAAAAATACTTCTACACACAGTAAGGCTGAGTTTCTTATAACCTGACCTGACCAGTGGCCACTAACTTTCTACTTACAGGCTGAGCAAGTTCCTTTTACCTAAGCTGGGAGATATTAGCATATATTTATTCTTTATATTATGCTTGACCTTCATAATGAGTCCTTTTTTTGTCATTATTTTAGCAGAATTATAATAAAATGCAGTATTATATTTTAAATATCTGCCTGACAGTGCCTGTGTTTTTCTCTATGGTATTTTACAGAGCATATTTATGCATGCATGCAAAATAACACCCATATGTTAACATATAATTAATAATTCATTTAACTGATTTTACTAAATAACTCCAACTGCATAGATATAATAATAATAATAATAATAATAATAATAATAATAAAGCAGATTCTGCAAGAGTCACATTTTCTCTTGGTCTAGATCAGTGTTTGACAACTCAAGTAATCAGGACCCTTAAAAGGGATATGTAACCCTGTTATCATTTTTTTTGTTGTTCTCTTGATATCTTTATTTTAAAAGCAGGAATGTAAGTTTAGGAGGCAGCCCATTTTTGGTTCAGAACCTGGTTAGCACTTGCTGATTGGTGGCTAAATTTAGCTGCCAATCAGCAAACGCTACCCAGGTGCTGAACCAAAAAATGGGCCTGCTCCTAAGCTTACATTCCTGCTTTTCAAATAAAGATCCCAAGAGAATGAAGAAAAATTGATAATAGGAGTATTTATGTATTTTGTATCCTTTTTCATTTTGATTATGTCCTCACGTTATGTTCTCCCTTTATAGATATACCATTCCTTCTATGTTAAAGAAATTATCCAACCAGGGGTTAAAAAGGGAGTGCATCGTATTCCCAGCTAATCAACCAATTACTGTGCAGAGATGGGTTTTTAAATTGCTAACCTCCTAACAGCCAGCAGGTCTATGATTACGGCATTTGCCGAAACTAGTAAGACCAGCCAGTACCTCTTTGTTTTTGTGCTGGTGAATATAGATTTTATCCTTTTTTGAGAAAAACATAATTTATGTAAGAACTTACCTGATAAATTAATTTCTTTCATATTGGCAAGAGTCCATGAGCTAGTGACGTATGGGATATACAATCCTACCAGGAGGGGCAAAGTTTCCCAAACCTCAAAATGCCTATAAATACACCCCTAACCACACCCACAATTCAGTTTAACGAATAGCCAAGTAGTGGGGTGAAAAAGAAAGGAGTAAAAAGCATCAACAAAGGAATTTGGAAATAATTGTGCTTTATACAAAAAAATCATAACCACCATAAAAAGGGTGGGCCTCATGGACTCTTGCCAATATGAAAGAAATGAATTTATCAGATAAGTTCTTACATAAATTTTGTTTTCTTTCATGTAATTGGCAAGAGTCCATGAGCTAGTGACGTATGGGACAGCAATACCCAAGAAGTGGAACTCCACGCAAGAATCACTAGAGTGGGAGGGATAAAATAAAAACAGCCATTTCGCTGAAAAAAATTAATCCACAACCCAAATATAAGTTTATTCTCAAAAATGAAAGAAAAAACTTAAATCATAAGCAGAAAAATCAAACTGAAACAGCTGCCTGAAAAACTTTTCTACCAAAAACTGCTTTCGAAGAAGCAAATACATCAAAATGGTAGAATTTAGTAAATGTATGCAAAGAAGACCAAGTTGCTGCTTTGCAAATCTGATCAACTGAAACTTCATTCTTAAAAGCCCACGAAGTGGAGACTGATCTAGTAGAATGAGCTGTAATTCTCTGAGGCGGGGCCTGACCCGACTCCAAATAAGCGTTATGAGTCAAAAGCTTTAACCACGATGCCAAAGAAACAGCAGAAGCCTTCTGACCTTTCCTGGAACCAGAAAGGATAACAAATAGACTAAAAGTCTTCCTGAAATCTTTAGTAGTTTCAACATAATATTTCAGAGCTCTCACCACATCCAAAGAATGTAAGGATCTCTCCAAAGAATTCTTAGGATTAGGACACAAGGAAAGGACAACAATTTCTCTATTAATGTTGTTAGAATTCTCAACCTTAGATAAGAATTTAAATGAAGTCCGCAAAACTGCCTTATCCTGATGAAAAATCAGAAAGGAGATTCACAAGAGAGAGCAAATAATTTAGAAACTCTTCTAGCAGAAGAGATGGCCAAAAGAAACAACAAAGAATGCATAGGCTCAAATGGAGGAGCCTGTAAAGCCTTTAAAACTTCAAGAAGGATAGATTGATTAATGACATGCTTGATATGAACCAAAGCCTGAACAAAACAGTGAATATCAGGAAGCTTAGTAATCTTCCTGTGAAATAAAACAGAAAGAGCAGAGATTTGTCCCTGCAAGGAACTTGCAGATAAACCCTTATCCAAACTATCCTGAAGAAACTGTAAAATTCTAGGAATTCTAAAAGAATGCCAAGAGAATTTATGAGAGAAACACCATGAAATGTAAGTCTTTCAAACTCGATAATAAATCTTTCTAGAAACAGATTTACGAGCCTGCAACATAGTATTAATCACAAAGTCAGAGAAACCTCTATGACTAAGCACTAAGCGTTCAATTTCCATGCCTTCAGATTTAAAGATTTGATATCCGAACAAGATCCGCATACCAAAATCTGTGAGGCCATGCTGGAGCCACCAGCAGCACAAACGATTGCTCCATGATGATTTTGAAGATCACTCTTGGAAGAAAAACTAAAAGGCGGGAAAAATATAAGCAGGTTGATAACACCAAGGAAGTGTTAACGTATCCACTGCTTCCTCCTGAGGATCCCTGGACCTGGACAGGTACCTGGGAAGTTTCTTGTTTAGATGAGAAGCCATCAGATCTATTTCTGAAAGACCCCACATCTGAACAACCTGAGAAAACACATCTGGATGGAGGGACTACTCCCCCGAATGTAAAGTCTGACGACTGAAATAAGCTGCTTACCAATTGGCTATACCTGGGATATGAACCACAGAAATTAGACAGGAGCTGGAAACCGTCCAAGCAAGTATCCGGGATACTTATTTCATAGCTTAAGGACTATGAGTCCCATCCTGATGATTGACAAATGCCACAGTTGTGATATTGTCTGTCTGAAAACAAATGAACGGTTCTCTCTTGAACACAGGCAAAATCTGAAAAGCCCTGAAAAGCGCACAGAGTTCCAAAATATTGATTGGTAATCTCGCCTCTTGAGATTTCCAAACCCCTTGCACTGTCAGAGATCCCCAAACAACTCCCCAACCTGAAAGACTCGCATCTGTTGAGATCACAAAAGAGATCACAAAAGAGGCCCCTAGAACTATACGATGGTGATTTAACCACCAAGTCAGAGATAGTCGAACATTGGGATTTAAGGATATAAATTGTGATATCCTTGAAAAAACCCTGCACCATTGGTTCAGCACACAAAGCTGGAGAGGTCTCATATGAAAACGAGCAAAAGGGGACCACGTCCGATGCTGCAGTCATGAGATCTAAAACTTCCATGCACATAGCTACTGAAGGGAATGACTGAGACTGAAGGTTCTGACAGGCTGCAACCAATTCAAAACGTCTCTTGTTGAAAAGATTCTAAGAGCTGTCGCTAGGCCAAAAGGAAGAGCGACAAATTGGTAAAGTTTGTCTAGAAAAGAGAATCTCAAAAACTGAAAATGAACTGGATGAATAAGAATATGAAGATATGCACCCTGTAAGTCTATGGTGGACATATAATGCCCTTACTGAACAACAGGCAGAATAGTCCTTATAATCACCATTTTGAAAGTTGGTACTCTTACATAACGATTCAAAAAAATTTCAGATCCAAAACTGGCCTGAATGAATTTTCTTTCTTGGAGACAATGAATAGATTTGAATAAAACCCCAAACCTTGTTCCTGAAACGGAACTGGCATGATTACCTCTGAAACTCCAGGTCTGAAACACACTTCAGGAAAGCCTGAGCCTTTACTGGATTTGCTGGAATGCGTGAGAGAAAATATCTTCTCACAGGAGGTCTTACTCTGAATCCTATTTGGTACCCCTGAGAAATCTTAATCTGCCCCCCACCAGCTGAGCTGGAATGAGGGCCGAACCTACATGCGGACTTAGGGGCTGGCTATGGTTCCTTAAAAGGCTTGGATTTAATCCAATTTGAAGAAAATTTCCAATTGGAAACAGATTCCTTGGGGGAAGGAATAGGTTTCTGTTCCTTATTTAGTCGAAAGGAACGAAAAACTGTTAGAAGCTTTAGATTTACCCTTAAGTCTTATCCGAAGGCAAAAACTCCCTTCCCCCAGTTACTGTTGAGATAATCAAATTCAACTGAGAACCAAATAACTTATTACCTTGGAAAGAAAGAGATAGCAATCTGGACTTAGAAGTCATGTCAGTATTCCAAGATTTAAGCCACAAAGCTCTTATAGCTAAAATAGCTAAAGACATAGATTTAACATCCATTTTGCTGAAAAAAAAAATGGCATAACAAACTGATTAGCATGTTGAAGCAAGCGAACAATGCTAGACAAAACATAAACCAATTCTTGTTGCGCTAATTTTCCAACCAAAAAGTTGATGCAGCTGCATCATCAGCCAAAGAAAATACAGGCCTGAGAAGATGACCCATATATAAATAGGCTTTCTTTAGATAAGATTCAAGTTTCCTATCTGAAGGATCTTAAAAAAAGAAGTACTATCTTCCATAGGAATAGTAGTACGCTAAGCAAGAGTAGAGATAGCCCCATCAACTTTGGGGATCTTTTCCCAACACTCCAATGTAACTGCTGGCAAAGGATACAATTCTTTTTTTTTTTTTTTTTAAATCTTTAAAGAAGGAATACAAGAAGTACCAGGCCTATTCCATTCCTTAGAAATCATATCAGAAATAGCATCAGGAAAAACCTCTGGAATAACCACAGGAGGTTTATAAACAGAATTTAAACGTTTACTAGTTTTAATATCAAGAGGACTAGTCTCCTCAATATCCAATATAATCAACACTTCTTTAACAAACGAATGTACTCCATTTTAAATAAATACGTAGATTTGTCAGTGTCAATATCTGAGGAAGGATCTTCTGAATCAGATAGATCCTCATCAGGAGGAGGATAATTCAGTATGTTGTCGTTCATTTGAAATGTCATCAACTTTATGAGAAGTTTTAAAAGACCTTTATATTTATTAGAAGGCGGAATGGCAGACAAAGCCTTCTGAATAGAATCAGCAATAAAATCTTATAAATTCACAGGTATATCTTGTACATTAGATGTTACAGCAACAGGCACTGTACTATTACTGATGGACACATTCTCTGCATGTAAAAGTTTATCATGACAACTTATTACAAACCACAGCTGGAGATATAATCTCCACAAGATTACAACAGATGTACTTAGCTTTGGTAGAACTGTTATCAGTCAGCAGGGTTCCAACAGTGATTTCTGAGACAGGATCAGATTGAGACATCTTGCAAATGTAAGAGAAAAAACAACATATAAAGCAAAATGATCAATTTCCTTATATGGCAGTTTCAGAAATGGGAAAAAAACATAATTTATGTAAGAACTTACCTGATAAATTCATTTCTTTCATATTAGCAAGAGTCCATGAGCTAGTGACGTATGGGATATACATTCCTACCAGGAGGGGCAAAGTTTCCCAAACCTCAAAATGCCTATAAATACACCCCTCACGACACCCACAATTCAGTTTAACGAATAGCCAAGAAGTGGGGTGATAAGAAAAAAAGTGCGAAAGCATATAAAATAAGGAATTGGAATAATTGTGCTTTATACAAAAAAAATCATAACCACCACAAAAAAGGGCGGGCCTCATGGACTCTTGCTAATATGAAAGAAATGAATTTATCAGGTAAGTTCTTACATAAATTATGTTTTCTTTCATGTAATTAGCAAGAGTCCATGAGCTAGTGACGTATGGGATAATGATTACCCAAGATGTGGATCTTTCCACGCAAGAGTCACTAGAGAGGGAGGGATAAAATAAAGACAGCCAATTCCTGCTGAAAATAATCCACACCCAAAATAAAGTTTAATGAAAAACATAAACAGAAGATTCAAACTGAAACCGCTGCCTGAAGTACTTTTCTACCAAAAACTGCTTCAGAAGAAGAAAATACATCAAAATGGTAGAATTTAGTAAAAGTATGCAAAGAGGACCAAGTTGCTGCTTTGCAAATCTGATCAATTGAAGCTTCATTCCTAAAACGCCCAGGAAGTAGAAACTGACCTAGTAGAATGAGCTGTAATCCTTTGAGGCGGAGTTTTACCCGACTCGACATAGGCATGATGAATTAAAGATTTCAACCAAGATGCCAAAGAAATGGCAGAAGCTTTCTGGCCTTTTCTAGAACCGGAAAAGATAACAAATAGACTAGAAGTCTTTCGGAAAGACTTAGTAGCTTCAACATAATATTTCAAAGCTCTAACAACATCCAAAGAATGCAACGATTTCTCCTTAGAATTCTTAGGATTAGGACATAATGAAGGAACCACAATTTCTCTACTAATGTTGTTGGAATTCACAACTTTAGGTAAAAATTCAAAAGAATTTCGCAACACCGCCTTATCCTGATGAAAAATCAGAAAAGGAGACTCACAAGAAAGAGCAGATAATTCAGAGACTCTTCTGGCAGAAGAGATCGCCAAAAGGATCAAAACTTTCCAAGAAAGTAATTTAATGTCCAATGAATGCATAGGTTCAAACGGAGGAGCTTGAAGAGCCCCCAGAACCAAATTCAAACTCCAAGGAGGAGAAATTGACTTAATGACAGGTTTTATACGAACCAAAGCTTGTACAAAACAATGAATATCAGGAAGATTAGCAATCTTTCTGTGAAAAAGAACAGAAAGAGCAGAGATTTGTCCTTTCAAAGAACTTGCGGATAAACCTTTATCTAAACCATCCTGAAGAAACTGTAAAATTCTCGGAATTCTAAAAGAATGCCAAGAAAAATGATGAGAAAGACACCAAGAAATATAAGTCTTCCAGACTCTATAATATATCTCTCTAGATTTACGAGCCTGTAACATAGTATTAATCACAGAGTCAGAGAAACCTCTTTGACCAAGAATCAAGCGTTCAATCTCCATACCTTTAAATTTAAGGATTTGAGATCCTGATGGAAAAAACATAATTTATGCTTACCTGATAAATTCCTTTCTTCTGTTGTGTGATCAGTCCACGGGTCATCATTACTTCTGGGATATAACTCCTCCCCAACAGGAAATGCAAGAGGATTCACCCAGCAGAGCTGCATATAGCTCCTCCCCTCTACGTCACTCCCAGTCATTCGACCAAGAATCAACGAGAAAGGAGAAACCAAGGGTGAAGTGGTGACTGGAGTATAATTTAAAAGATATTTACCTGCCTTAAAACAGGGCGGGCCGTGGACTGATCACACAACAGAAGAAAGGAATTTATCAGGTAAGCATAAATTATGTTTTCTTCTGTTATGTGTGATCAGTCCACGGGTCATCATTACTTCTGGGATACCAATACCAAAGCAAAAGTACACGGATGACGGGAGGGATAGGCAGGCTCATTATACAGAAGGAACCACTGCCTGAAGAACCTTTCTCCCAAAAATAGCCTCCGAAGAAGCAAAAGTGTCAAATTTGTAAAATTTGGAAAAAGTATGAAGCGAAGACCAAGTTGCAGCCTTGCAAATCTGTTCAACAGAGGCCTCATTCTTAAAGGCCCAAGTGGAAGCCACAGCTCTAGTAGAATGAGCTGTAATTCTTTCAGGAGGCTGCTGTCCAGCAGTCTCATAGGCTAAACGAATTATGCTACGAAGCCAGAAGGAGAGAGAGGTAGCCGAAGCCTTATGACCTCTCCTCTGACCAGAATACACGACAAACAGGGAAGACGTTTGTCGAAAATCCTTAGTTGCCTGCAAGTAGAACTTGAGGGCACGAACTACATCCAGATTGTGTAGAAGACGTTCCTTCTTTGAAGAAGGATTTGGACACAAGGATGGAACAACAATCTCTTGATTGATATTCCTGTTAGTGACTACCTTAGGTAAGAACCCAGGTTTAGTACGCAGAACTACCTTGTCTGAGTGATAAGATCAGATAAGGAGAATCACAATGTAAGGCTGATAACTCAGAGACTCTTCGAGCCGAGGAAATAGCCATTAAAAACAGAACTTTCCAAGATAACAATTTTATATCAATGGAATGAAGGGGTTCAAACGGAACACCCTGTAAAACGTTAAGAACTAAGTTTAAACTCCATGGCGGAGCAACAGTTTTAAACACAGGCTTGATCCTAGCTAAAGCCTGACAAAAGGCCTGGACGTCTGGATTTTCTGACAGACGCCTGTGTAACAAGATGGACAGAGCTGAGATCTGTCCCTTTAATGAGCTAGCCGATAAACCCTTTTCTAAACCTTCTTGTAGAAAGGACAATATCCTAGGAATCCTAACCTTACTCCAGGAGTAACCTTTGGATTCACACCAGTATAGGTATTTACGCCATATCTTATGGTAAATCCTTCTGGTAACAGGCTTCCTAGCCTGTATCAGGGTATCAATAACCGACTCAGAAAAACCACGTTTTGATAAAATCAAGCGTTCAATTTCCAAGCAGTCAGCTTCAGAGAAGTTAGATTTTGATGTTTGAATGGACCCTGTATCAGAAGGTCCTGTCTTAGAGGTAGAGACCAAGGCGGACAGGATGACATGTCCACTAGATCTGCATACCAAGTCCTGCGTGGCCATGCAGGCGCTATTAGAATCACTGATGCTCTCTCCTGTTTGATTTTGGCAATCAATCGAGGAAGCAGCGGGAAGGGTGGAAACACATAAGCCATCCCGAAGTTCCAAGGTGCTGTCAAGGCATCTATCAGAACCGCTCCCGGATCCCTGGATCTGGACCCGTAGCGAGGAAGTTTGGCGTTCTGGCGAGACGCCATGAGATCTATCTCTGGTTTGCCCCAACGTCGAAGTATTTGGGCAAAGACCTCCGGATGAAGTTCCCACTCCCCCGGATGAAAAGTCTGGCGACTCAAGAAATCCGCCTCCCAGTTCTCCACTCCCGGGATGTGGATTGCTGACAGGTGGCAAGAGTGAGACTCTGCCCAGCGAATTATCTTTGATACTTCCATCATTGCTAGGGAGCTTCTTGTCCCTCCTTGATGGTTGATGTAAGCTACAGTCGTGATGTTGTCCGACTGAAACCTGATGAACCCCCGAGTTTTTAACTGGGGCCAAGCCAGAAGGGCATGGAGAACTGCTCTTAATTCCAGAATGTTTATTGGCAGGAGACTTTCCTCCTGATTCCACTGTCCCTGAGCCTTCAGAGAATTCCAGACAGCGCCCCAACCTAGTAGGCTGGCGTCTGTTGTTACAATTGTCCAGTCCGGCCTGCTGAATGGCATCCCCCTGGACAGATGTGGCCGAGAAAGCCACCATAGAAGAGAGTTTCTGGTCTCTTGATCCAGATTCAGAGTAGGGGACAAGTCTGAGTAATCCCCATTCCACTGACTCAGCATGCACAATTGCAGCGGTCTGAGATGTAGACGTGCAAAGGGTACTATGTCCATTGCTGCTACCATTAAGCCGATCACCTCCATGCATTGAGCTACTGACGGGAGTTGAATGGAATGAAGGACACGGCATGCATTTAGAAGCTTTGTTAATCTGTCTTCTGTCAGATAAATCTTCATTTCTACAGAATCTATAAGAGTCCCCAAGAATGGAACTCTTGTGAGAGGAAAAAGAGAACTCTTCTTTTCGTTCACTTTCCATCCATGCGACCTTAGAAATGCCAGAACTAACTCTGTATGAGACTTGGCAGTTTGAAAGCTTGAAGCTTGTATCAGAATGTCGTCTAGGTACGGAGCTACCGAAATTCCTCGCGGTCTTAGTACCGCCAGAAGGGCACCCAGAACCTTTGTGAAGATTCTTGGAGCCGTAGCCAATCCGAATGGAAGAGCTACAAACTGGTAATGCCTGTCTAAGAAGGCAAACCTTAGATACCGGTAATGATCTTTGTGAATCGGTATGTGAAGGTAAGCATCCTTTAAATCCACTGTGGTCATGTACTGACCCTTTTGGATCATGGGTAAGATTGTCCGAATAGTTTCCATTTTGAACGATGGAACTCTTAGGAATTTGTTTAGGATCTTTAAATCCAAGATTGGCCTGAAAGTTCCCTCTTTTTTGGGAACCACAAACAGGTTTGAGTAAAACCCTTGTCCTTGTTCCGACCGCGGAACCGGATGGATCACTCCCATTAATAACAGATCTTGTACACAGCGTAGAAACGCTTCTTTCTTTATCTGGTTTGTTGACAACCTTGACAGATGAAATCTCCCTCTTGGGGGAGAGAATTTGAAGTCTAGAAGGTATCCCTGAGATATGATCTCTAGCGCCCAGGGATCCTGAACATCTCTTGCCCAGGCCTGGGCGAAGAGAGAGAGTCTGCCCCCCACTAGATCCGGTCCCGGATCGGGGGCCCTCGGTTCATGCTGTCTTTGGGGCAGCAGCAGGTTTCCTGGCCTGCTTGCCCTTGTTCCAGGACTGGTTAGGTTTCCAGCCTTGTCTGTAACGAGCAACAGCTCCTTCCTGTTTTGGTGCAGTGGAAGTTGATGCTGCTCCTGCTTTGAAATTCCGAAAGGGACGAAAATTAGACTGTCTAGCCTTAGCTTTGGCTTTGTCTTGAGGCAGGGCGTGGCCCTTACCTCCTGTAATGTCAGCGATAATTTCTTTCAAACCGGGCCCAAATAAAGTTTGCCCCTTGAAAGGTATATTAAGTAATTTGGACTTAGAAGTTACATCAGCTGACCAGGATTTTAGCCACAGCGCCCTACGTGCCTGAATGGCGAATCCTGAGTTCTTAGCCGTAAGTTTGGTTAAATGTACTACGGCCTCCGAAATGAATGAATTAGCTAGTTTAAGGACTCTAAGCCTGTCCGTAATGTCGTCCAGCGTAGCTGAACTAAGGTTCTCTTCCAGAGACTCAATCCAAAATGCTGCCGCAGCCGTAATCGGCGCGATGCATGCAAGGGGTTGCAATATAAAACCTTGTTGAACAAACATTTTCTTAAGGTAACCCTCTAATTTTTTATCCATTGGATCTGAAAAAGCACAGCTATCCTCCACCGGGATAGTGGTACGCTTAGCTAAAGTAGAAACTGCTCCCTCCACCTTAGGGACCGTTTGCCATAAGTCCCGTGTGGTGGCGTCTATTGGAAACATCTTTCTAAATATTGGAGGGGGTGAGAACGGCACACCGGGTCTATCCCACTCCTTAGTAACAATTTCAGTTAGTCTCTTAGGTATAGGAAAAACGTCAGTACTCGCCGGTACCGCAAAGTATTTATCCAACCTACACAATTTTTCTGGTATTGCAACAGTGTTACAATCATTAAGAGCCGCTAAAACCTCCCCTAGTAATACACGGAGGTTCTCCAATTTAAATTTAAAATTTGAAATATCTGAATCCAATCTGTTTGGATCAGAACCATCACCCACAGAATGAAGCTCTCCGTCCTCATGTTCTGCAAGCTGTGACGCAGTATCAGACATGGCCCTAGTATTATCAGCGCACTCTGTTCTCACCCCAGAGTGATCACGCTTGCCTCTTAGTTCTGGTAATTTAGCCAAAACTTCAGTCATAACAGTAGCCATATCTTGTAATGTTATCTGTAATGGCCGCCCAGATGTACTAGGCGCCATAATATCACGCACCTCCCGGGCGGGAGATGCAGGTACTGACACGTGAGGCGAGTTAGTCGGCATAACTCTCCCCTCGCTGTTTGGTGAAATTTGTTCAATTTGTACAGATTGGCTTTTATTTAAAGTAGCATCAATACAGTTAGTACATCAATTTCTATTGGGCTCCACCTTGGCATTGGAACAAATGACACAGATATCTTCCTCTGAATCAGACATGTTTAACACACTAGCAATAAACTTGCAACTTGGTTACAATCTTATTTAACAAAAACGTACTGTGCCTCAAAGAGCACTAAACGATTAAATGACAGTTGAAATAATGAACTGAAAGACAGTTATAGCATCAATCCTTAAAAACAACACAACTTTTAGCAAAGGTTTGTTCCCATTAGTAAAGTAACAATAATTAAATTTGAAACATAAAAATTACAGAGCAACGTTTTTAATCACAGTCAATATATAAGTCTCACAGCTCTGCTGAGAGAATCTACCTCCCTCCAAAGAAGTTTGAAGACCCCTGAGATCTGTTAGAGATGAACCGGATCATGCAGGAAATACAAGAGTAACTGACTGGAATTTTTTGATGCGTAGCAAAGAGCGCCAAAAACGGCCCCTCCCCCTCACACACAGCAGTGAGAGAGAAACGAAACTGTCACAATTAAAACAAGCAACTGCCAAGTGGAAAAATAATGCCCAAATATTTATTCACTCAGTACCTCAGAAAATGCAAACGATTCTACATTCCAGCAAAAACGTTTAACATAATAAATACCTATTAAAAGGTTTAATGTACTTTTAACAGAGTAATTCCGGTGAAATACCATCCCCAGAATACTGAAGTGTAGAGTATACATACATGTCATTATAACGGTATGGCAGGATTTTCTCATCAATTCCATTCAGAAAATAAAAACTGCTACATACCTCAATGCAGATTCATCTGCCCGCTGTCCCCTGATCTGAAGCTTTTACCTCCCTCAGATGGCCGAGAAACAGCAATATGATCTTAACTACTCCGGTTAAAATCATAGTAAAAACTCTGGTAGATTCTTCTTCAAACTCTGCCAGAGAGGCAATAACACGCTCCGGTGCTATTGTAAAATAACAAACTTTTGATTGAAGTTATAAAAACTAAGTATAATCACCATAGTCCTCTCACACATCCTATCTAGTTGCTGGGTGCAAGAGAATGACTGGGAGTGACGTAGAGGGGAGGAGCTATATGCAGCTCTGCTGGGTGAATCCTCTTGCATTTCCTGTTGGGGAGGAGTTATATCCCAGAAGTAATGATGACCCGTGGACTGATCACACATAACAGAAGAAAAGGACCTTGCGACAGAAGGTCTGGTCTTAGCGGAAGAGTCCACGGATGGCAAGAGGCCATCCGGACAAGATCCGCATACCAAAACCTGTGAGGCCATGCCGGAGCTACCAGCAGAACAAACAAGCATTCCTTCCGAATCTTGGAGATTACTCTTGGAAGAAGAACTAGAGGCGGAAAGATATAGGCAGGATGATACTTCCAAGGAAGTGATAATGCATCCACTGCTTCCGCCTGAGGATCCCGGGATCTGGACAGATACCTGGGAAGTTTTTTGTTTAGATGAGACGCCATCAGATCTATTTCTGGAAGCTCCCACATTTGAACAATCTGAAGAAATACCTCTGGGTGAAGAGACCATTCGCCCGGATGCAACGTTTGGCGACTGAGATAATCCGCTTCCCAATTGTCTATACCTGGGATATGAACCGCAGAGATTAGACAGGAGCTGGATTCCGCCCAAACCAAAATTCGAGATACTTCTTTCATAGCCAGAGGACTGTGAGTCCCTCCTTGATGATTGATGTATGCCACAGTTGTGACATTGTCTGAAAACAAATGAACGATTCTCTCTTCAGAAGAGGCCAAGACTGAAGAGCTCTGAAAATTGCACGGAGTTCCAAAATATTTTTTTTTTTTTTTTTAGTGAACAAAGTGTTTTTTTTTTTTTTTCTCCTTTTCTTTTTTTTTTCCTCTTTTTTTTTTTTTTTAACGTTTTTATTGAGGTTTAAAAATAAGTAAGACAAGCAAGTTATTGCACAGAATGTCCAACCACAAACATAATTAACAAATACAAAGTCAAAAAATAACACCATCAGTTAATACAAATGTTGCTTGAAAATATGTAGTATTACACAATGAACCTCAGTTTTTAATAGGAAGTGTCCTCTTAAAGCATGGTACTATATAAGGTAAAATTAATTCCCCCAGGGAGCTAAAGAGGTCTCTCTTGGGCCTCCTGAACTACATCATATACACAGTGGGGGACTTTGAAGAGGAAATAAAAATGACAAACTAGGCCACTCTTGGACCTAAGGCATAAACAATATTTGCCACATAAACTGTTTACCAGCTAGATGTTTTATGAGGCCACTCTCGGACCTCTCAACTATGAGCAATGAATAGTTATAGCTGGTAAATTGGGACAAAAGGAGACCACTCATGGATCTCGGGTGATGAACCTTGTTCTTCTTTTTGTTTAATTGCTAGGAAAATGTTCAACCATAGATAACAGAATTTATGTTTACCTGATAAATTACTTTCTCCAACGGTGTGTCCGGTCCACGGCGTCATCCTTACTTGTGGGATATTCTCTTCCCCAACAGGAAATGGCAAAGAGCCCAGCAAAGCTGGTCACATGATCCCTCCTAGGCTCCGCCTTCCCCAGTCATTCGACCGACGTAAAGGAGGAATATTTGCATAGGAGAAATCATATGATACAGTGGTGACTGTAGTTAAAGAAAATAAATCATCAGACCTGATTAAAAAACCAGGGACACACCGTTGGAGAAAGTAATTTATCAGGTAAACATAAATTCTGTTTCCTCCAACATAGGTGTGTCCGGTCCACGGCGTCATCCTTACTTGTGGGAACCAATACCAAAGCTTTAGGACACGGATGATGGGAGGGAGCAAATCAGGTCACCTAGATGGAAGGCACCACGGTTTGCAAAACCTTTCTCCCAAAAATAGCCTCAGAAGAAGCAAAAGTATCAAATTTGTAAAATTTGGTAAAAGTGTGCAGTGAAGACCAAGTCGCTGCCTTACATATCTGATCAACAGAAGCCTCGTTCTTAAAGGCCCATGTGGAAGCCACGGCCCTAGTGGAATGAGCTGTGATTCTTTCAGGAGGCTGCCGTCCGGCAGTCTCATAAGCCAATCTGATGATGCTTTTAAGCCAAAAAGATAGAGAGGTAGAAGTTGCTTTTTGACCTCTCCTTTTACCAGAATAAACAACAAACAAGGAAGATGTTTGTCTGAAATCCTTTGTAGCATCTAAATAGAATTTTAGAGCACGGACAACGTCCAAATTGTGTAACAAACGTTCCTTCTATGAAACTGGATTCGGACACAAAGAAGGTACAACTATCTCCTGGTTAATATTTTTGTTGGAAACAACCTTCGGAAGAAAACCAGGCTCAGTACGTAAAAACCACCTTATCTGCATGGACCAGATAGGGCGGAGAACACTGCAGAGCAGATAACTCAGAAACTCTTCTAGCAGAAGAAATTGCAACCTAAAACAAAACTTTCCAAGATAATAACTTAATATCTATGGAATGTAAGGGTTCAAACGGAACCCCTTGAAGAACTGAAAGAACTAGATTAAGACTCCAGGGAAGAGTCAAAGGTCTGTAAACAGGCTTGATTCTAACCAGAGCCTGAACAAACGCTTAAACGTCTGGCACAGCTGCCAGCCTTTTGTGAAGTAAAACAGATAAAGCAGAGATCTGTCCCTTCAGAGAACTCGCAGAAAATCCTTTCTCCAAACCTTCTTGTAGAAAGGAAAGAATCTTAGGAATTTTTATCTTGTTCCATGGGAATCCTTTAGATTCACACCAACAGATATATTTTTTCCATATATTATGGTAAATTTTTCTAGTTACAGGCTTTCTAGCCTGAATAAGAGTATCTACTACAGAATCTGAAAACCCACGCTTTGATAAAATCAAGCGTTCAAACTCCAAGCAGTCAGTTGGAGGAAAACCAGATTCGGATGTTCAAATGGACCCTGAATAAGAAGGTCCTGTCTCAAAGGTAGCTTCCATGGTGGAGCCGATGACACATTCACCAGGTCTGCATACCAAGTCCTGCGTGGCCACACAGGAACTATCAAGGTCACCGAAGCCCTCTCCAGATTGATCCTGGCTACCAGCCTGGGAATGAGAGGAAACGGTGGGAATACATAAGCTAGGTTGAAGATCCAAGGTGCTACTATTGTATCCAATAGAGTCGCCTTGGGATCCCTGGATTTGGACCCGTAACAAGGGACCATAAAGTTCTGACGAGAGGCCATCAGAACCAAGTCTGGAATGCCCCATAATTGAGTTATTTGGGCAAAGATTTCCAGATGGAGTTCCCACTCCCCCGGATGCTCCTCCATCGCCAGGGAACTCCTTGTTACCCCCTGATGGTTGATATATGTAACAGTCGTCATGATGACTGATTGAAACCTTATGAATTTGGCCTTTGCTAGTCTAGGCCAAGCCTTGAGAGCATTGAATATCGCTCTCAGTTCCATTATGTTTATCGGGAGAAGAGAGTCTTCCCGAAACCATAGACCCTGAGTTTTCAGGGGTTCCCAGACCGCGCCCCAGCCCACCAGACTGGCGTCGGTCGTGACAATGACCTATTCTGGTCTGCGGAAGCTCATTCCCTGTGACAGGTTGTCCAGGGTCAGCCACCAACGGAGTGAATCTCTGGTTATTTGATCTACTTGTATCGTCGGAGACAAGACTGTATAATCCCCATTCCACTGTCTGAGCATGCCCAGGTGCAATGGTCTTAGATGAATTCGTGCAAAAGGAACTATGTCCATTGCCGCAACCATCAACCCTATTACTTCCATGGACTGCGCTATGGAAGGAATAAGAACAGAATGAAGTACCTGACAAGAGCTTAGAAGTTTTGATTTTCTGGCCTCTGTCAGAAAAACCTTCATTTCTAAGGAAACTATTATTGTTCCCAAGAAGGGAACTCTTGTTGACGGGGACAGAGAACTTTTTTCTATGTTCACTTTCCACCTGTGAGATCTGAGAAAGGCTAGGACAATGTTTAGATTCAGATAGAATAGATGGCACCACTCATAGATTTTGCATTGGGTCTTTTACCGTTCTGTAATAAGGTCAATGGCCTTAATATTTTACAGTTAATGTGGTTAGGTGCTATGTATCAACAAAGTTACATTCAAAAAAGTTAGCTATAGAAACTAACAGAAAAAAGATACTAGGTAAGCACTCAAATGACCCCCAATTTACTGGAGTTGGAAAAAGAATCACACAAGTTAAAACATAAATCTTTATTAGAATTTATTTAAAATATGGGTTAGTTAAAACTAAAATGCTGGTCTGATATTCCCAGTACAGAGACTGGATATTGTGTTTGGAACCAATTATTATAATACTGTCTGTTGGCAGATTAGAGGACCCACGGCTAGGATTGTCAGTCACTTGTAAATTTAAATTAGGGTCAGTGGAGTGAAATTAAAGTAGAGTATACTCTCTACACAAGCAGCACCCATTCATTCCTTGTGCAGCGTGGTTATTAATGTAATTCATCACAAAAAGAACGTGATGATGGCTACGTGTATTTAGAACATAGGTAAAATGAGGCAATAGAGTAAAAAATGTAAAATTACAAAATTATTATTGTAGCATATGTTTGGCTACATATCATTTGTCTAAATATAGTTATATAGTAAGCATTATAGTACCTTTCAAGCACACTTCAGCCTGTATTAGTAGTGAGAGAATACCCCTCTGTAGGTTGGATAAAGTGATAGATTTGCACAATTCACCTTGGTAAATTGCTTTGTGGTAATAGTCCTAACAGTTATCACTGTATGTCTACAATCAACATGGGGTTAATATTATAGTAACCATCACCTGCTGGTGAACTCATCGATCAAACTAACTGTACTTTAAAAAGGGTAAATAATTAGTACTGAAAATTGACAGTAATACTGCCTATATCATAATTATTTCAGTAGTTTTGGCTTCAATAAGTAATATTTATAAAGTAATATTTTGAGCAGTACATATCATACTAATGTATTCATGTATATTGCAAAAAATTACTAATAATGTAATAAAATCATTACTGGTACGTTAGTAAATATGATTGAGAATATCCACTAAATTAATTGTGGCTGGTAACTGTCTTGGATAGGATTCCTCAATATATATAGATGGAAATTGCAGGACTTAATAGTGCTTGGTGTAAACTTTGTAGAGACCTAGAATAGCTTAACTGACCCACTGATAGACCCTAATTGATAATCAAACTTGTTGGAGCACAACAGGTAAAACAATTTTATTGTCTTCCACTTCAAAGGCTGACATTCTGCCTGTATGAGAATTGTATATCAGCTGTAATTCTATCATGCCCCTGAATACTTTGTGACATGTATTACATAGCCTATGGTTCGTTAGACTGAACGATACTTAGTATCCATGCAGTGTTTGTGTACTTGGGACTCTGCCAATTCTGCCGTATATTCACATTATGTGTCAAAATCAAAATGTATCTAGTACTGTGTTCGCTGCTATTGGCAGTCTCAAAATACTAAGTAAAAAGACTTAATTATCAGAGATCCCCTCAGTATCAGATTCCCTGTAAGTCTCTTTCAGCGTCTGAGTAGTGTGAGACACTGCCGGTTGTGACACTCATTCTTATGTAGTATTAATAGCTAAACATACTAAATCCTCTGCCCTGCTGCTTCATTGCAGCTTTTATTCGAATATTAAATAGTTAAATACCTATATTAGCAAAGGACTTGAAGTATGGCTTAGCAATGAGTGTTGGCAATTCTGTAGCGTTCTTATATGCAGATCGCTGCCATTTTGAACACACTGTGTTCTATGATATAATTTGCTCGAGCTTTCAATGCTGTATTGTTTGCTTAATTACATGCAGTCTCGAGTGAACTATTAAAATATTGGTTTCACCAGTTAAGCTATATAGGTTCCAGTTTAACAAATTATTCCCAGCAAGTATTTGTTAAAAACTACTCTGAGCTCCCATGAGCTCCCCCTTCCTCCCTTGACATGTTTCGCCGGGTTCCCGGCTTTATCAAAAGGCAGGGCGCCGCGGGAAACGCGGCTATTTATGAATCTAGTTCCTCCTCCTTCAAATTAATGTGACCAATTGGAATCCTCCAAAATCGTGCCTATGTGAAGGAGGAATTACATCGAGGCAAAACTTTCTCAGTTCAAACATGATGTTATAATTCTATACTAGTGGTTTACTGAGTAAAAATTTGTTTTGTATTTAGAAACCACTAATTTAAATGAATTTTTAAAATATTGCTCCTTTCTCTTGCATGTTAGATACAAGTGATTAATCTATCTGATATTTTTGTAATCACTGTATTAATGCCCTAGAAATATGTGTTATCATAAATATACATACAAGATGATCTGGGACCTTGTTTATCTCAGACATTAGTATTTAATATTATCCTGTCTCCAAAGAATTTTATAGTGCTAATAGTGATACTACTGAAATCGAGTGTACTAATAATTTTTACTCTGACAACTCTCATGTCAGACTCTAATTGTGGTGTAACTATTATCCATAGGGTGTATCAATTCAATTGTGTACATGATTTATGAATAATTGATTGCTCCAAATATAATGTTGTGAATATATAATATAAATGGATTAATTTATTAAAGTGCAAATTTTACTTCTAGTGAATTTAATTCTTTATTCTGTACAGGTGGTGCTCTGTACTTTTTACCATAAATGATTTAAAAATAAAATAAGTTTATTCTGTGTTGTGTGTAAGTGAGGTTTGTGCAATTAATATAACTCAATAAAAATCGTGAAAACTCAAAGTGAAAAAACAAGTGATGATGGAGAACTTGATAATCATAAAGAGGTTGTTTTTCTTTATATCAGATAAAAGATAAAAAATAAACATTTTTATGTAAGGGTGAAGTCTTATAGATAATTCCAGTTTGAGTATAGAATTCTGATGTCAATTCCCTTATATCCCTATACATATATATACATACACACATGTATATACATATACATATATATATATATACATGTCTATGTCATCTCGTATGTGTACACACTTCCTTAAAACTAGTTCTTGGAAAAGAACAATAGTTCTTTTATTTTTTCTATAGATAAGTGAAAAAATTATTGTTTTCATTTAATCCATAAGGTTGTAAAGAATTGAGAAGATAGATCCAGCGGCTCTCTGCTCGCAGAAGTTGTTGTTCCATGTCACCTCCTCTGATTCCAAGTTTTACTGTTTCTATTCCAAAACAGTGGAATTCAGAGGTCTTGGATCTATGTTTTTTGTGGAAATGGGATGCAACTGATGTGATGATTTTCTTATCCTTTAAATCTTTGTCGGCATTTCTGATGTTGCTTAGATGTTCCAACATCCTGGTCCTGAATTTTCGTGTAGTCATACCGACATAGACTTTATTGCAATTACAGGTTATCCCATAGATTATGGATTCTGTGTTGCAATTAATGTGAGAATTGATGGTATGAGTGTGATTGAATCTATCTTTTATAGATTTTAATGGTAGCAGATGTTGACATACTGAACAATTTCTGCACTTGAAGTTTCCTAGTGCAATTGGATTTGTTTTGCGTTTCCTCTTTTCAAAGTGGCTGGGGCTTAGGAGATCTTTGAGGTTATTAGATCTTCTGTACCCCACTTGAATTCTGTCTCCAACAATATCCTTCAGCATCGGATCTGCTTGGAGTATTCCCAGATGTTTGTTGAAGATATTAACTACCTCTTTCACTTGTGGTGAATAGGTTACAATGATTCTGGTGGTATCATCTTTAGCCTTTTTGTTTTTATACAGAAGTTGCTTTCTATCAGTATTTTCAGCTCTTCGTCTAGCTTTTTTTATCAGTCGATTGCTGTACCCTCTTGCTCGTAATCTGGTTTGCAGTTCCATTGCTCTCTTTTTGTATAGTTTTGGATCTGAGCAATTCCTTTTCATTCGTAAAAATTCTCCGGTTGGAAGAGATCTTACGGTATGGGGGCAATGAGCACTATCTGAATGTAAAAGGCTATTGGTGGCTGTTTCTTTTCGATAAACATCTGTGATAACTTCTCCATCATGATTCTTAATAATTTTCAGATCTAGGAAAGTTATACTTTCTTTGCTAAGCTCCCACGTGAGTTTGATGTTATAGATATTTGTGTTTAAGATCATAAGGAATTTGTCTAGTTTGCTTTGGGGGCCCTCCCAGATAAAGAATACATCATCAATGTATCTTATCCATAGCGGGATGTGCTCAACAAATGTGGCATTGGCATCTGAAAAGACGACATGTTGCTCCCACCAGCCTAGATATAAATTGGCATAGGTGGGAGCACATGCCGTCCCCATTGCTGTTCCCCTGATTTGCAGATAAAACTGCTGATCAAATACAAAGTAGTTGTGGTACAATACAAAATTAAGGAGTCTAATTATGAAATCATCATGGTCCTTGTTTTCATCAGATGATGTAGACAAAAAACTCTGGACTGCCTGGACTCCCAGTTTGTGATCAATGCTTGTATACAGGGATTCTACATCCGCTGTTATTAGAATGGTATCAGGGTTAAGCTTGAGATTGTCCAACTGTTGAAGTACCTCCATTGTGTCTTTTACATACGACGGCATGCGTGTTACAAATTCCCGAAGTCTATAGTCAATATATTGACTTGCCTTTTCAGTGATGTTGTTAATCCCCGACACAATGGGTCTTCCTGGAGGTGAGGTGGCATTCTTGTGAATTTTAGGTATTATATAAAACGTTGCCACCTTTGGATTTTGCACCCAAAGAAATTTCTTTTCTTTGGAAGTAATTACATTATCATCTAAGGCCTCCAGTATAATCCGATTGTACTGATTTAGAAATTGTTCAGTTGGATTAGAGAACAATTTTTTATAGCACTCCTGATTTCTCAGTTGTTTATGTGCTTCCATAAGGTACATATCTTTGGGCCAAATAACCACATTGCCTCCTTTATCTGAATTCCTAATTATCACGTCATCCCATTGTTTCATATCCTTAAGAGCTTGTTGTTCTTGTTTCGTGAAATTCATAGTAGTTGGCTTGATAGGAAGTTGGGCTATTTCCTTACTTACTATTTCATTGTAAACTTCAATATGTTTAGAGGTAGATAGTTTTGGAACGTATTTGGACTTGTTCCTGATATTCATTCTCCAATCTGGGTCAATTGGTTTCTCATTATCATCTAATAATTCCTCCATTATTTGCAATGTGGCATATTCTTCACTGGTCCAGATAGGATCCTGTATATTGCTTGCATCAGATGTTCCTCCATGTTTCATATATTGTTTTTTCAGAAATACTTTCCTAAGGAATAATTGTAAATCTTTGGTGATTTCAAATTTGTCTAATTGGTTCGTAGGACAAAAGGACAGGCCTTTTGCAAGGATGTTTCTATGTTCACTACTAAGAATCTTAGTAGATAAATTCACAATTTGCATTAGGTCATCCTTATTTGAGAGAAGGGGCTGGTTGGTCTCTTGTATGGTTTCCACCTCTTGTTGTCCTGTTTGTCTTTGTTTCTTTTTATCTTTGGTTTTGCCCCTACCTCCTCTCCTGGTGGTCCTCCTTGGGGATTTGGGCCATCCTCTAAAAAATCTTTCCTTTTACGTGTATCTTGTCTCGTCCTTATTTGTATTGAGGTGGAGGGTGTTGTGGATTCATTATCAGTAGATTCTGATTCACTGGTATCTATCTCTGATGCTTCGCTGTTAATTACATGTGTCCTGGGTAGATGTGGTGTATCTTTTTTTGGGACATCTTTGTTAAATTTCCTCCCCCACTTGTATACTCTTTTGTTTTTGAAATCATTGATATCTCTGTTGAGTTTAGTTTGTTTAGTCAGTTTGATTTCTGCTTCATATTTATCTAATTCGCTTTGATATTTTTTGTATCTAGCGTCAAACTCACTCAGAGTCTCATAATTTTTGAGTTTATCATTGAGTTCTTTAATTTCTGCTTCGAGTATATCATATTCTGAGGTATCATGTTTAATGAGTATCCTCATTAATTTGTTTGAGCATTCAGAGAGTGCCTCCTCCCATTCAACACTGAGGTCTGGATTTTTAAATTGGAAAGCTGGGAATAGCTGGATTCTTAAACCTCTTGGGATTAACTTTCTTTCAAGATATTTTTCAAAGAAATGTTTGTTCCACCATATTCGATCCTGCTTATAGTATGTTTTATGTAGATCCCTTAGGGTATATTCCATTTGATTATTTAAATTTCCACATTCTCCTGTGCTTGAAACATTAAAGACCTCATTGAGATCAGTTAGCCTTTTTTGTTGTCTATTTTGCCTGTCTATTTCGTATGTATTGGCCATCTTAAAAGATGATATTTGTGAGTGTGCTCTATCAAGGAAACCTATTGCTAGGTATAGACACTGTTTAGATTCAGATAGAATAGATGGCACCACTCATAGATTTTGCATTGGGTCTTTTACCGTTCTGTAATAAGGTCAATGGCCTTAATATTTTACAGTTAATGTGGTTAGGTGCTATGTATCAACAAAGTTACATTCAAAAAAGTTAGCTATAGAAACTAACAGAAAAAAGATACTAGGTAAGCACTCAAATGACCCCCAATTTACTGGAGTTGGAAAAAGAATCACACAAGTTAAAACATAAATCTTTATTAGAATTTATTTAAAATATGGGTTAGTTAAAACTAAAATGCTGGTCTGATATTCCCAGTACAGAGACTGGATATTGTGTTTGGAACCAATTATTATAATACTGTCTGTTGGCAGATTAGAGGACCCACGGCTAGGATTGTCAGTCACTTGTAAATTTAAATTAGGGTCAGTGGAGTGAAATTAAAGTAGAGTATACTCTCTACACAAGCAGCACCCATTCATTCCTTGTGCAGCGTGGTTATTAATGTAATTCATCACAAAAAGAACGTGATGATGGCTACGTGTATTTAGAACATAGGTAAAATGAGGCAATAGAGTAAAAAATGTAAAATTACAAAATTATTATTGTAGCATATGTTTGGCTACATATCATTTGTCTAAATATAGTTATATAGTAAGCATTATAGTACCTTTCAAGCACACTTCAGCCTGTATTAGTAGTGAGAGAATACCCCTCTGTAGGTTGGATAAAGTGATAGATTTGCACAATTCACCTTGGTAAATTGCTTTGTGGTAATAGTCCTAACAGTTATCACTGTATGTCTACAATCAACATGGGGTTAATATTATAGTAACCATCACCTGCTGGTGAACTCATCGATCAAACTAACTGTACTTTAAAAAGGGTAAATAATTAGTACTGAAAATTGACAGTAATACTGCCTATATCATAATTATTTCAGTAGTTTTGGCTTCAATAAGTAATATTTATAAAGTAATATTTTGAGCAGTACATATCATACTAATGTATTCATGTATATTGCAAAAAATTACTAATAATGTAATAAAATCATTACTGGTACGTTAGTAAATATGATTGAGAATATCCACTAAATTAATTGTGGCTGGTAACTGTCTTGGATAGGATTCCTCAATATATATAGATGGAAATTGCAGGACTTAATAGTGCTTGGTGTAAACTTTGTAGAGACCTAGAATAGCTTAACTGACCCACTGATAGACCCTAATTGATAATCAAACTTGTTGGAGCACAACAGGTAAAACAATTTTATTGTCTTCCACTTCAAAGGCTGACATTCTGCCTGTATGAGAATTGTATATCAGCTGTAATTCTATCATGCCCCTGAATACTTTGTGACATGTATTACATAGCCTATGGTTCGTTAGACTGAACGATACTTAGTATCCATGCAGTGTTTGTGTACTTGGGACTCTGCCAATTCTGCCGTATATTCACATTATGTGTCAAAATCAAAATGTATCTAGTACTGTGTTCGCTGCTATTGGCAGTCTCAAAATACTAAGTAAAAAGACTTAATTATCAGAGATCCCCTCAGTATCAGATTCCCTGTAAGTCTCTTTCAGCGTCTGAGTAGTGTGAGACACTGCCGGTTGTGACACTCATTCTTATGTAGTATTAATAGCTAAACATACTAAATCCTCTGCCCTGCTGCTTCATTGCAGCTTTTATTCGAATATTAAATAGTTAAATACCTATATTAGCAAAGGACTTGAAGTATGGCTTAGCAATGAGTGTTGGCAATTCTGTAGCGTTCTTATATGCAGATCGCTGCCATTTTGAACACACTGTGTTCTATGATATAATTTGCTCGAGCTTTCAATGCTGTATTGTTTGCTTAATTACATGCAGTCTCGAGTGAACTATTAAAATATTGGTTTCACCAGTTAAGCTATATAGGTTCCAGTTTAACAAATTATTCCCAGCAAGTATTTGTTAAAAACTACTCTGAGCTCCCATGAGCTCCCCCTTCCTCCCTTGACATGTTTCGCCGGGTTCCCGGCTTTATCAAAAGGCAGGGCGCCGCGGGAAACGCGGCTATTTATGAATCTAGTTCCTCCTCCTTCAAATTAATGTGACCAATTGGAATCCTCCAAAATCGTGCCTATGTGAAGGAGGAATTACATCGAGGCAAAACTTTCTCAGTTCAAACATGATGTTATAATTCTATACTAGTGGTTTACTGAGTAAAAATTTGTTTTGTATTTAGAAACCACTAATTTAAATGAATTTTTAAAATATTGCTCCTTTCTCTTGCATGTTAGATACAAGTGATTAATCTATCTGATATTTTTGTAATCACTGTATTAATGCCCTAGAAATATGTGTTATCATAAATATACATACAAGATGATCTGGGACCTTGTTTATCTCAGACATTAGTATTTAATATTATCCTGTCTCCAAAGAATTTTATAGTGCTAATAGTGATACTACTGAAATCGAGTGTACTAATAATTTTTACTCTGACAACTCTCATGTCAGACTCTAATTGTGGTGTAACTATTATCCATAGGGTGTATCAATTCAATTGTGTACATGATTTATGAATAATTGATTGCTCCAAATATAATGTTGTGAATATATAATATAAATGGATTAATTTATTAAAGTGCAAATTTTACTTCTAGTGAATTTAATTCTTTATTCTGTACAGGTGGTGCTCTGTACTTTTTACCATAAATGATTTAAAAATAAAATAAGTTTATTCTGTGTTGTGTGTAAGTGAGGTTTGTGCAATTAATATAACTCAATAAAAATCGTGAAAACTCAAAGTGAAAAAACAAGTGATGATGGAGAACTTGATAATCATAATGAGGTTGTTTTTCTTTATATCAGATAAAAGATAAAAAATAAACATTTTTATGTAAGGGTGAAGTCTTATAGATAATTCCAGTTTGAGTATAGAATTCTGATGTCAATTCCCTTATATCCCTATACATATATATACATACACACATGTATATACATATACATATATATATATATACATGTCTATGTCATCTCGTATGTGTACACACTTCCTTAAAACTAGTTCTTGGAAAAGAACAATAGTTCTTTTATTTTTTCTATAGATAAGTGAAAAAATTATTGTTTTCATTTAATCCATAAGGTTGTAAAGAATTGAGAAGATAGATCCAGCGGCTCTCTGCTCGCAGAAGTTGTTGTTCCATGTCACCTCCTCTGATTCCAAGTTTTACTGTTTCTATTCCAAAACAGTGGAATTCAGAGGTCTTGGATCTATGTTTTTTGTGGAAATGGGATGCAACTGATGTGATGATTTTCTTATCCTTTAAATCTTTGTCGGCATTTCTGATGTTGCTTAGATGTTCCAACATCCTGGTCCTGAATTTTCGTGTAGTCATACCGACATAGACTTTATTGCAATTACAGGTTATCCCATAGATTATGGATTCTGTGTTGCAATTAATGTGAGAATTGATGGTATGAGTGTGATTGAATCTATCTTTTATAGATTTTAATGGTAGCAGATGTTGACATACTGAACAATTTCTGCACTTGAAGTTTCCTAGTGCAATTGGATTTGTTTTGCGTTTCCTCTTTTCAAAGTGGCTGGGGCTTAGGAGATCTTTGAGGTTATTAGATCTTCTGTACCCCACTTGAATTCTGTCTCCAACAATATCCTTCAGCATCGGATCTGCTTGGAGTATTCCCAGATGTTTGTTGAAGATATTAACTACCTCTTTCACTTGTGGTGAATAGGTTACAATGATTCTGGTGGTATCATCTTTAGCCTTTTTGTTTTTATACAGAAGTTGCTTTCTATCAGTATTTTCAGCTCTTCGTCTAGCTTTTTTTATCAGTCGATTGCTGTACCCTCTTGCTCGTAATCTGGTTTGCAGTTCCATTGCTCTCTTTTTGTATAGTTTTGGATCTGAGCAATTCCTTTTCATTCGTAAAAATTCTCCGGTTGGAAGAGATCTTACGGTATGGGGGCAATGAGCACTATCTGAATGTAAAAGGCTATTGGTGGCTGTTTCTTTTCGATAAACATCTGTGATAACTTCTCCATCATGATTCTTAATAATTTTCAGATCTAGGAAAGTTATACTTTCTTTGCTAAGCTCCCACGTGAGTTTGATGTTATAGATATTTGTGTTTAAGATCATAAGGAATTTGTCTAGTTTGCTTTGGGGGCCCTCCCAGATAAAGAATACATCATCAATGTATCTTATCCATAGCGGGATGTGCTCAACAAATGTGGCATTGGCATCTGAAAAGACGACATGTTGCTCCCACCAGCCTAGATATAAATTGGCATAGGTGGGAGCACATGCCGTCCCCATTGCTGTTCCCCTGATTTGCAGATAAAACTGCTGATCAAATACAAAGTAGTTGTGGTACAATACAAAATTAAGGAGTCTAATTATGAAATCATCATGGTCCTTGTTTTCATCAGATGATGTAGACAAAAAACTCTGGACTGCCTGGACTCCCAGTTTGTGATCAATGCTTGTATACAGGGATTCTACATCCGCTGTTATTAGAATGGTATCAGGGTTAAGCTTGAGATTGTCCAACTGTTGAAGTACCTCCATTGTGTCTTTTACATACGACGGCATGCGTGTTACAAATTCCCGAAGTCTATAGTCAATATATTGACTTGCCTTTTCAGTGATGTTGTTAATCCCCGACACAATGGGTCTTCCTGGAGGTGAGGTGGCATTCTTGTGAATTTTAGGTATTATATAAAACGTTGCCACCTTTGGATTTTGCACCCAAAGAAATTTCTTTTCTTTGGAAGTAATTACATTATCATCTAAGGCCTCCAGTATAATCCGATTGTACTGATTTAGAAATTGTTCAGTTGGATTAGAGAACAATTTTTTATAGCACTCCTGATTTCTCAGTTGTTTATGTGCTTCCATAAGGTACATATCTTTGGGCCAAATAACCACATTGCCTCCTTTATCTGAATTCCTAATTATCACGTCATCCCATTGTTTCATATCCTTAAGAGCTTGTTGTTCTTGTTTCGTGAAATTCATAGTAGTTGGCTTGATAGGAAGTTGGGCTATTTCCTTACTTACTATTTCATTGTAAACTTCAATATGTTTAGAGGTAGATAGTTTTGGAACGTATTTGGACTTGTTCCTGATATTCATTCTCCAATCTGGGTCAATTGGTTTCTCATTATCATCTAATAATTCCTCCATTATTTGCAATGTGGCATATTCTTCACTGGTCCAGATAGGATCCTGTATATTGCTTGCATCAGATGTTCCTCCATGTTTCATATATTGTTTTTTCAGAAATACTTTCCTAAGGAATAATTGTAAATCTTTGGTGATTTCAAATTTGTCTAATTGGTTCGTAGGACAAAAGGACAGGCCTTTTGCAAGGATGTTTCTATGTTCACTACTAAGAATCTTAGTAGATAAATTCACAATTTGCATTAGGTCATCCTTATTTGAGAGAAGGGGCTGGTTGGTCTCTTGTATGGTTTCCACCTCTTGTTGTCCTGTTTGTCTTTGTTTCTTTTTATCTTTGGTTTTGCCCCTACCTCCTCTCCTGGTGGTCCTCCTTGGGGATTTGGGCCATCCTCTAAAAAATCTTTCCTTTTACGTGTATCTTGTCTCGTCCTTATTTGTATTGAGGTGGAGGGTGTTGTGGATTCATTATCAGTAGATTCTGATTCACTGGTATCTATCTCTGATGCTTCGCTGTTAATTACATGTGTCCTGGGTAGATGTGGTGTATCTTTTTTTGGGACATCTTTGTTAAATTTCCTCCCCCACTTGTATACTCTTTTGTTTTTGAAATCATTGATATCTCTGTTGAGTTTAGTTTGTTTAGTCAGTTTGATTTCTGCTTCATATTTATCTAATTCGCTTTGATATTTTTTGTATCTAGCGTCAAACTCACTCAGAGTCTCATAATTTTTGAGTTTATCATTGAGTTCTTTAATTTCTGCTTCGAGTATATCATATTCTGAGGTATCATGTTTAATGAGTATCCTCATTAATTTGTTTGAGCATTCAGAGAGTGCCTCCTCCCATTCAACACTGAGGTCTGGATTTTTAAATTGGAAAGCTGGGAATAGCTGGATTCTTAAACCTCTTGGGATTAACTTTCTTTCAAGATATTTTTCAAAGAAATGTTTGTTCCACCATATTCGATCCTGCTTATAGTATGTTTTATGTAGATCCCTTAGGGTATATTCCATTTGATTATTTAAATTTCCACATTCTCCTGTGCTTGAAACATTAAAGACCTCATTGAGATCAGTTAGCCTTTTTTGTTGTCTATTTTGCCTGTCTATTTCGTATGTATTGGCCATCTTAAAAGATGATATTTGTGAGTGTGCTCTATCAAGGAAACCTATTGCTAGGTATAGACACTGTTTAGATTCAGATAGAATAGATGGCACCACTCATAGATTTTGCATTGGGTCTTTTACCGTTCTGTAATAAGGTCAATGGCCTTAATATTTTACAGTTAATGTGGTTAGGTGCTATGTATCAACAAAGTTACATTCAAAAAAGTTAGCTATAGAAACTAACAGAAAAAAGATACTAGGTAAGCACTCAAATGACCCCCAATTTACTGGAGTTGGAAAAAGAATCACACAAGTTAAAACATAAATCTTTATTAGAATTTATTTAAAATATGGGTTAGTTAAAACTAAAATGCTGGTCTGATATTCCCAGTACAGAGACTGGATATTGTGTTTGGAACCAATTATTATAATACTGTCTGTTGGCAGATTAGAGGACCCACGGCTAGGATTGTCAGTCACTTGTAAATTTAAATTAGGGTCAGTGGAGTGAAATTAAAGTAGAGTATACTCTCTACACAAGCAGCACCCATTCATTCCTTGTGCAGCGTGGTTATTAATGTAATTCATCACAAAAAGAACGTGATGATGGCTACGTGTATTTAGAACATAGGTAAAATGAGGCAATAGAGTAAAAAATGTAAAATTACAAAATTATTATTGTAGCATATGTTTGGCTACATATCATTTGTCTAAATATAGTTATATAGTAAGCATTATAGTACCTTTCAAGCACACTTCAGCCTGTATTAGTAGTGAGAGAATACCCCTCTGTAGGTTGGATAAAGTGATAGATTTGCACAATTCACCTTGGTAAATTGCTTTGTGGTAATAGTCCTAACAGTTATCACTGTATGTCTACAATCAACATGGGGTTAATATTATAGTAACCATCACCTGCTGGTGAACTCATCGATCAACCTAACTGTACTTTAAAAAGGGTAAATAATTAGTACTGAAAATTGACAGTAATACTGCCTATATCATAATTATTTCAGTAGTTTTGGCTTCAATAAGTAATATTTATAAAGTAATATTTTGAGCAGTACATATCATACTAATGTATTCATGTATATTGCAAAAAATTACTAATAATGTAATAAAATCATTACTGGTACGTTAGTAAATATGATTGAGAATATCCACTAAATTAATTGTGGCTGGTAACTGTCTTGGATAGGATTCCTCAATATATATAGATGGAAATTGCAGGACTTAATAGTGCTTGGTGTAAACTTTGTAGAGACCTAGAATAGCTTAACTGACCCACTGATAGACCCTAATTGATAATCAAACTTGTTGGAGCACAACAGGTAAAACAATTTTATTGTCTTCCACTTCAAAGGCTGACATTCTGCCTGTATGAGAATTGTATATCAGCTGTAATTCTATCATGCCCCTGAATACTTTGTGACATGTATTACATAGCCTATGGTTCGTTAGACTGAACGATACTTAGTATCCATGCAGTGTTTGTGTACTTGGGACTCTGCCAATTCTGCCGTATATTCACATTATGTGTCAAAATCAAAATGTATCTAGTACTGTGTTCGCTGCTATTGGCAGTCTCAAAATACTAAGTAAAAAGACTTAATTATCAGAGATCCCCTCAGTATCAGATTCCCTGTAAGTCTCTTTCAGCGTCTGAGTAGTGTGAGACACTGCCGGTTGTGACACTCATTCTTATGTAGTATTAATAGCTAAACATACTAAATCCTCTGCCCTGCTGCTTCATTGCAGCTTTTATTCGAATATTAAATAGTTAAATACCTATATTAGCAAAGGACTTGAAGTATGGCTTAGCAATGAGTGTTGGCAATTCTGTAGCGTTCTTATATGCAGATCGCTGCCATTTTGAACACACTGTGTTCTATGATATAATTTGCTCGAGCTTTCAATGCTGTATTGTTTGCTTAATTACATGCAGTCTCGAGTGAACTATTAAAATATTGGTTTCACCAGTTAAGCTATATAGGTTCCAGTTTAACAAATTATTCCCAGCAAGTATTTGTTAAAAACTACTCTGAGCTCCCATGAGCTCCCCCTTCCTCCCTTGACATGTTTCGCCGGGTTCCCGGCTTTATCAAAAGGCAGGGCGCCGCGGGAAACGCGGCTATTTATGAATCTAGTTCCTCCTCCTTCAAATTAATGTGACCAATTGGAATCCTCCAAAATCGTGCCTATGTGAAGGAGGAATTACATCGAGGCAAAACTTTCTCAGTTCAAACATGATGTTATAATTCTATACTAGTGGTTTACTGAGTAAAAATTTGTTTTGTATTTAGAAACCACTAATTTAAATGAATTTTTAAAATATTGCTCCTTTCTCTTGCATGTTAGATACAAGTGATTAATCTATCTGATATTTTTGTAATCACTGTATTAATGCCCTAGAAATATGTGTTATCATAAATATACATACAAGATGATCTGGGACCTTGTTTATCTCAGACATTAGTATTTAATATTATCCTGTCTCCAAAGAATTTTATAGTGCTAATAGTGATACTACTGAAATCGAGTGTACTAATAATTTTTACTCTGACAACTCTCATGTCAGACTCTAATTGTGGTGTAACTATTATCCATAGGGTGTATCAATTCAATTGTGTACATGATTTATGAATAATTGATTGCTCCAAATATAATGTTGTGAATATATAATATAATATAATATAATATAAATGGATTAATTAATAATCCATTAATTAATATATAATATATTAATAATAATAATATAATATAAATGGATTAATTTATTAAAGTGCAAATTTTACTTCTAGTGAATTTAATTCTTTATTCTGTACAGGTGGTGCTCTGTACTTTTTACCATAAATGATTTAAAAATAAAATAAGTTTATTCTGTGTTGTGTGTAAGTGAGGTTTGTGCAATTAATATAACTCAATAAAAATCGTGAAAACTCAAAGTGAAAAAACAAGTGATGATGGAGAACTTGATAATCACACTCATACCATCAATTCTCACATTAATTGCAACACAGAATCCATAATCTATGGGATAACCTGTAATTGCAATAAAGTCTATGTCGGTATGACTACACGAAAATTCAGGACCAGGATGTTGGAACATCTAAGCAACATCAGAAATGCCGACAAAGATTTAAAGGATAAGAAAATCATCACATCAGTTGCATCCCATTTCCACAAAAAACATAGATCCAAGACCTCTGAATTCCACTGTTTTGGAATAGAAACAGTAAAACTTGGAATCAGAGGAGGTGACATGGAACAACAACTTCTGCGAGCAGAGAGCCGCTGGATCTATCTTCTCAATTCTTTACAACCTTATGGATTAAATGAAAACAATAATTTTTTCACTTATCTATAGAAAAAATAAAAGAACTATTGTTCTTTTCCAAGAACTAGTTTTAAGGAAGTGTGTACACATACGAGATGACATAGACATGTATATATATATATATGTATATGTATATACATGTGTGTATGTATATATATGTATAGGGATATAAGGGAATTGACATCAGAATTCTATACTCAAACTGGAATTATCTATAAGACTTCACCCTTACATAAAAATGTTTATTTTTTATCTTTTATCTGATATAAAGAAAAACAACCTCTTTATGATTATCAAGTTCTCCATCATCACTTGTTTTTTCACTTTGAGTTTTCACGATTTTTATTGAGTTATATTAATTGCACAAACCTCACTTACACACAACACAGAATAAACTTATTTTATTTTTAAATCATTTATGGTAAAAAGTACAGAGCACCACCTGTACAGAATAAAGAATTAAATTCACTAGAAGTAAAATTTGCACTTTAATAAATTAATCCATTTATATTATATATTCACAACATTATATTTGGAGCAATCAATTATTCATAAATCATGTACACAATTGAATTGATACACCCTATGGATAATAGTTACACCACAATTAGAGTCTGACATGAGAGTTGTCAGAGTAAAAATTATTAGTACACTCGATTTCAGTAGTATCACTATTAGCACTATAAAATTCTTTGGAGACAGGATAATATTAAATACTAATGTCTGAGATAAACAAGGTCCCAGATCATCTTGTATGTATATTTATGATAACACATATTTCTAGGGCATTAATACAGTGATTACAAAAATATCAGATAGATTAATCACTTGTATCTAACATGCAAGAGAAAGGAGCAATATTTTAAAAATTCATTTAAATTAGTGGTTTCTAAATACAAAACAAATTTTTACTCAGTAAACCACTAGTATAGAATTATAACATCATGTTTGAACTGAGAAAGTTTTGCCTCGATGTAATTCCTCCTTCACATAGGCACGATTTTGGAGGATTCCAATTGGTCACATTAATTTGAAGGAGGAGGAACTAGATTCATAAATAGCCGCGTTTCCCGCGGCGCCCTGCCTTTTGATAAAGCCGGGAACCCGGCGAAACATGTCAAGGGAGGAAGGGGGAGCTCATGGGAGCTCAGAGTAGTTTTTAACAAATACTTGCTGGGAATAATTTGTTAAACTGGAACCTATATAGCTTAACTGGTGAAACCAATATTTTAATAGTTCACTCGAGACTGCATGTAATTAAGCAAACAATACAGCATTGAAAGCTCGAGCAAATTATATCATAGAACACAGTGTGTTCAAAATGGCAGCGATCTGCATATAAGAACGCTACAGAATTGCCAACACTCATTGCTAAGCCATACTTCAAGTCCTTTGCTAATATAGGTATTTAACTATTTAATATTCGAATAAAAGCTGCAATGAAGCAGCAGGGCAGAGGATTTAGTATGTTTAGCTATTAATACTACATAAGAATGAGTGTCACAACCGGCAGTGTCTCACACTACTCAGACGCTGAAAGAGACTTACAGGGAATCTGATACTGAGGGGATCTCTGATAATTAAGTCTTTTTACTTAGTATTTTGAGACTGCCAATAGCAGCGAACACAGTACTAGATACATTTTGATTTTGACACATAATGTGAATATACGGCAGAATTGGCAGAGTCCCAAGTACACAAACACTGCATGGATACTAAGTATCGTTCAGTCTAACGAACCATAGGCTATGTAATACATGTCACAAAGTATTCAGGGGCATGATAGAATTACAGCTGATATACAATTCTCATACAGGCAGAATGTCAGCCTTTGAAGTGGAAGACAATAAAATTGTTTTACCTGTTGTGCTCCAACAAGTTTGATTATCAATTAGGGTCTATCAGTGGGTCAGTTAAGCTATTCTAGGTCTCTACAAAGTTTACACCAAGCACTATTAAGTCCTGCAATTTCCATCTATATATATTGAGGAATCCTATCCAAGACAGTTACCAGCCACAATTAATTTAGTGGATATTCTCAATCATATTTACTAACGTACCAGTAATGATTTTATTACATTATTAGTAATTTTTTGCAATATACATGAATACATTAGTATGATATGTACTGCTCAAAATATTACTTTATAAATATTACTTATTGAAGCCAAAACTACTGAAATAATTATGATATAGGCAGTATTACTGTCAATTTTCAGTACTAATTATTTACCCTTTTTAAAGTACAGTTAGTTTGATCGATGAGTTCACCAGCAGGTGATGGTTACTATAATATTAACCCCATGTTGATTGTAGACATACAGTGATAACTGTTAGGACTATTACCACAAAGCAATTTACCAAGGTGAATTGTGCAAATCTATCACTTTATCCAACCTACAGAGGGGTATTCTCTCACTACTAATACAGGCTGAAGTGTGCTTGAAAGGTACTATAATGCTTACTATATAACTATATTTAGACAAATGATATGTAGCCAAACATATGCTACAATAATAATTTTGTAATTTTACATTTTTTACTCTATTGCCTCATTTTACCTATGTTCTAAATACACGTAGCCATCATCACGTTCTTTTTGTGATGAATTACATTAATAACCACGCTGCACAAGGAATGAATGGGTGCTGCTTGTGTAGAGAGTATACTCTACTTTAATTTCACTCCACTGACCCTAATTTAAATTTACAAGTGACTGACAATCCTAGCCGTGGGTCCTCTAATCTGCCAACAGACAGTATTATAATAATTGGTTCCAAACACAATATCCAGTCTCTGTACTGGGAATATCAGACCAGCATTTTAGTTTTAACTAACCCATATTTTAAATAAATTCTAATAAAGATTTATGTTTTAACTTGTGTGATTCTTTTTCCAACTCCAGTAAATTGGGGGTCATTTGAGTGCTTACCTAGTATCTTTTTTCTGTTAGTTTCTATAGCTAACTTTTTTGAATGTAAAAAGGCTAGGACAATGTCCGTATGAGCCCTTGCTTTTGACAGAGACGACACCTGAATCAGGATGTCGTCCAAGTAAGGTACTACTGCAATGCCCCTTGGTCTTAGCACCGCTAGAAGGGACCCTAGTACCCTTGTGAAAATCCTTGGAGCAGTGGCTAATCCGAATGGAAGTGCCACAGGTAATGCTTGTCCAGAAAGGCGAACCTTAGGAACCGAAAATGTTCCTTGTGGATAGGAATACGTAGGTACGCATCCTTTAAGTCCACAGTGGTCATGAATTGACCTTCCTGGATGGTAGAAAGGATCGTTCGAATGGTTTCCATTTTGAATGATGAAACCCTTAGAAACTTGTTTAGAATCTTGAGATCTAAAATAGGTCTGAATGTTCCCTCTTATTTGGGAATTATGAACAGGTTGGAGTAAAAACCCATCCCTTGTTCTCCTAATGGAACAGGATGAATCACTCCCATGCTTAACAGGTCTTCTACACAGTGTAAGAATGCCTGTTCGAAGATAATTGAGACCCGTGGAACCTTCCCCTTGGGAGTAGTTCCCTGAATTCCAGGAGATAACCTTGAGAAACTATTTCTAGCGCCCAAGGATCCTGAACATCTCTTGCCCCAACCTGAGCAAAGAGAGAAAGTCTGCCCCCCACCAGATCCTTCCCAGATCGGGGGCCAACACTTCATGCTGTTTTGGTAGCAGTGGCAGGTGACTTGGCCTGCTTACCCTTGTTCCAGCCTTGCATCGGCCTCCAGGCTGGCTTGGTTTGAGAAGTATTACCCTCTTGCTTAGAGGGTGTAGAATTTGAGGCTGGTCCGTTTCTGCGAAAGGGACGAAAATTTGGCTTATTTTTAGCCTTAAAAGACCTATCCTGTGGGAGGGCGTGGCCCTTTCCCCCAGTGATGTCTGAAATAATCTCTTTCAAGTCAGGGCCAAACAGTGTTTTACCCTTGAAAGGGATGTTAAGCAAAAGCGCTCTGCGCGCCACGATAGCAAACCCTGAATTATTCGCCGCTAATCTAGCTAATTGCAAAGCGGCATCTAAAATAAAAAAGAGTTAGCCAATTTAAGAGTTTGAACTCTGTCCAAAACCTCCTCGTACGAAGATTCTTTATTAAGCGACTTTTCTAGTTCTTCGAACCAGAAACACGCAGCTGTAGTGACAGGAACAATGCATGAAATTGGTTGTAGAAGGTAACCTTGCTGAACAAACATCTTTTTAAGCAAACCCTCTAACCTTTAATCCATAGGATCTTGAAAGCACAACTATCTTCTATAGGAATAGAAGTGCGTTTGTTTAGAGTAGAAACCGCCCCCTCGACCTTGGGGACTGTATGCTATAAGTCCTTTCTGGGGTCGACTATAGGAAACTAATTTCTTAAATATAGGGGGAGGACAAAGGGTATGCCGGGCCTTTCCCACTCCTTATTTACTATGTCCGCCACCCGCTTGGGTATAGGAAAAACATCGGGGGGCACCGGAACCTCTAGGAACTTGTCCATCTTACCTAATTTCTCTGGAATGACCAAATTGTCACAATCATCCAGAGTAGATAATACCTCCTTAAGTAGTGCGTGGAGATGTTGAAATTTAAATTTAAAAGTTACAATATCAGGTTCTGCTTGTTGAGAAATTTTCCCTGAATCTGAAATTTCTCCCTCAGACAAAACCTCCCTCCTGGCCCCTTCAGATAGGTGTGAGGGTATGTCAGAAAAGATATCATCAGCGTCCTCTTGCTCCTCAGTGTTTAAAACAGAGCAATCACGCTTTCTCTGATAAGTAGGCATTTTGGAAAAAAATGCATGCAATAGAATTATCCATTACAGCCATTAATTGTTGTATGGTAATAAGTATTGGCGCACTAGATGTACTAGGGGCCTCTTGTGTGGGCAAAACTGGTGTAGACACAGAAGGGGATGATGCAGTACCATGCTTACTCCCCTCATTAGAGGAATCATCTTGGGCAATATCATATCTATGGCATTATTATCCCTACTTTGTTTGGACATTATGACACAAATATATCACATATATTTAAATGGGGAGACACATTGGCTTTCATACATATAGAACATCGTTATCTGATGGTTCAGACATGTTAAACAGGCTTAAACTTGTTAACAAAGCACAAAAAACGTTTTACAATAAAACCGTTACTGTCCCTTTAAATTTTAAACTGAACACACTTTATTACTGAATATGTGAAAAAGTATGAAGGAATTGTTCAAATTTCACCACAGTAACTTAAAGCCTTAAAAGTATTGCACACCAAATTTGAAAGCTTTAACCCTTAAAATAACGGAACCGGAGCCGTTTTTACATTTAACCCATATACAGTCCCAGGTATCTGCTTTGCTGAGACCCAACCAAGCCCAGAGGGGAATACGATACCAAATGATGCCTTCTATAAGCTTTTTCAGTGGTTCTTAGCTCCTCACACATGCATCTGCATGCCATGCTTTCCAAAAACAACTGCGCATTAGAGGCGCGAAAATGAGGCTCTGTCTATGACTAGAAAAGGCCCCCAGTGAAAAAGGTGTCCAATACAGTGCCTGCCGTTTTTATTAAAACAATCCCCAAGATTAAACAACTGTTAAAAGTAATAATCTGCCAAATATACTTAGTAAAGTAATCGTTTTAGCCCAGAAAAATGTCTACCAGTTTTTTAAGCCCTAATGAAGCCCTTTATTCTTTTACTTAAACAAAGAAAATGGCTTACCGGTTCCCATAGGGAAAATGACAGCTTCCAGCATTACCGAGTCTTGTTAGAAATGTGTCATACCTCAAGCAGCAAAAGTCTGCTCACTGTTTCCCCCAACTGAAGTTAATTCCTCTCAACAGTCCTGTGTGGAAACAGCCATCGATTTTAGTAACGGTTGCTAAAATCATTTTCCTCTTACAAACAGAAATCTTCATCTCTTTCCTGTTTCAGAGTAAATAGTACATACCAGCACTATTTTAAAATAACAAACTCTTGATTGAAGAATAAAAACTACATTTAAACACCAAAAAACTCTAAGCCATCTCCGTGGAGATGTTGCCTGTACAACGGCAAAGAGAATGACTGGGGAAGGCGGAGCCTAGGAGGGATCATGTGACCAGCTTTGCTGGGCTCTTTGCCATTTCCTGTTGGGGAAGAGAATATCCCACAAGTAAGGATGACGCCGTGGACCGGACACACCTATGTTGGAGAAAACATATTTTGTTAGTTAATTAGTTATGCAGCCAAGCAACCTACTATACTTAATAAACTGGTATATTATGCAGAGACTCAGTGTACCTATTCAAAAAACATACAATCAGATATTGACCCCTCTTGAATTCTTCTATATATGCCACATCTATTTTACTAGGCACATAGCTTTAAAAGTTGGAAGCCAAGAAAACAGGCTAGTTTGTATACTATATATGAGGGATCTCGGTCAGGATCATCCTTGTGTCCCTAAGTCCAATAGAATGTTACCTCTGCCATTTAAAAATATCAGCTTATTCCCCATGCCCCTACTGTCTCGGCCGCTGACAGTTCAGCATTGGGAATATGATACATAGGGTTAAGTATATCAAATAAAGGATGGCTACAAGGTTATGACAAGTAAAATTATGATAAAGGCATAATTAAAATGAGGGGACTAGGAGTGTGGAATAGCCCTTGGTCCTCCATACTGGTTCTACCCACTACAGAGGGACTATATGCATGAGTGTAATGTCTGAGATGAACCTCTGTGACATCAAATAGTATAGCTAAGCGAAAGCATCATGTGCCTATGTTGATGTTATGCCCTGAATGGAAATAACAGTGATTACATTTGCAATAGATATAGAACATAGAGGGCTATACATATTTTTAACCTTTTAGGGACTGTTTGCTTTAGGTCCCAGCTGCCCAGTCAAACATATAAGTCCTAAACATCAGGATAAGTAGATAACAGGTAACTAACAAATAAAATTGTATATCTTACAAGCACATATGCACCCCTTCTCAACTTTTCTTTTTGCAAATGATAGAAGGGAACAATAGAGAACCCCACAAGGGGAGTTAAAGCTGTCATGTAAGTAGTACACACAGTTTACAAGCCATATGCCAAAAGAATGTGCAGGGAGAGGGAAGCATATAAACACGAACTGAGAATCTAAGCAATAACACCCATCTGAGATAGTTTGTAATATTCGCTGTAGTGCTCAAGCAATCAACCCCAAGCTTCAGGTTTTAATGCCGTCATTAGGATTCCAGAATGCCTATACCGGCATAGAGACCTTAATTATAAAGAAAAAAAAACAAAAAAAACAGAAAAAAAACAAAAAAAAACAGTCCCATTGTTCATCTAGAAATTGCTTACATGGAGTTAAAGTGTCTCTGTACAGTCTCTCACTTTTTTCCCATGAGCCCCTCACCCAATGCCCGATCGTTTGTGGAGGTTTCTGTCTGCTGGGCTTATCTCTTGCTCTGTAGCCGCTCGGTTAGTATGCGGCCGTACTTCGCCGTTCTGTGCTACCATGGCCCCATAGTCGCGCTGCCTCAGATCTAAGGTAAGTAGCAGGCTCTTCACCATGTCACTTGTAAGTTCAATCTGACTATGGGAACGTGACTCGGCTTCCACTTTCACCGAGCCTGTAGATTTAGACGTGGGCCAGTCACCAGTTCCACTTATGAAGGATTCCGGTCGTGTAGCCTGCAAAGTATGTAAGCAAGCGATCTCATCCTGTTGTAGAATGGAATCAGGGACTGTAATATTGGCAAGTGACGCACTCTGCTTCTGGGAAACCCGGTTAGCCTGTTGCGTGGTCGCAGGTTGCCCAGATAGTGCCTTCTTAGCGGAGGTAAGGGTACTCCACACCACGGAGTCTTCCTGTCTGGGTTCCAGGATAGGTAGCGGGTCTTTTGCGGAGGCACTGGCATAGCCTATTCGATTGTAGGAGTAGGAGGCCTTAATAACATGCGGACCAGTCGAGAGCCCAACCTCTTGGTCCCGTATTGGCAAATCTAGGATTTCAAGTTGTTCGCCCTCCATGACTTCCCCAAAGAAAAGTAGTTTGCAGAGCTCCTTCTCCAGGCTCTGGAAATGGTCTCGTATCGCCTGGGTTATGGTATACTCCCACCTGTTTAGAGCCTCCATTGCCCCGATGCGTTATGTTGCTTTAGGGACAAAGTTCCTGCATGTAGCTGCTACTGATAGAAGATTATTACTGCGTTAATAAAAGAAAGGTTCATACAGTGTCTTGCGGTGTATCACTGTATCCTAACGACAAGGACACTTTAGGCCCCTGCCGGGGGTTTGAATTATAGGCCGCAACCCGTGTAATTTTCCGGTAGATCAGATGAAGCTCCCGATCTGAAAAATAAAGATATCCCTCGATAGGGCACTCTCTGCTGAGCACTTTGAAGGTATGAGTAATGCTCGATGGAGCGTTAAAGTTAGTTTAGTGAGCAGATTAATGCTAAAGAATGGAGCTGCAAACAATCTAGCAACCAGTCATGGCCGCCGCCCGGAAGTTCCCCCCGAGTTCCAAAATATTGATCGGTAATCTCACCTCCTGAGATTCCCAAACTCCTTGTGCCGTCAGAGATCCCCACACAGCTCCCCAACCTGTGAGACTTGCATCTGTTGAAATTACAGTCCAGGTCGGAAGCACAAAAGAAGCCCCCTGAATTAAACGATGGTGATCTGTCCACCACGTTAGAGAGTGTCGTACAATCGGTTTTAAAGATATTAATTGAGATATCTTTGTGTAATCCTTGCACCATTGATTCAGCATACAGAGCTGAAGAGGTCGCATGTGAAAACGAGCAAAGGGAATCGCGTCCGATGCAGCAGTCATAAGACCTAGAATTTCCATGCATAAGGCTA